>NW_004955402.1:15998193-16049890 GCF_000276665.1 Chinchilla lanigera
CTCAAATTCATGCAATGAGGAATGAAATCACTACAGATCCTGTGGAAATTCAGAAGATCATCAATATATAGGATGGAAAACACAGAAGAAATGGACAGATTCCTAGAAACATATATATCACCAAAGCTGAATCAAGAAGATATAAAATTTCTGAATATGCCACTATCAATGAATGAAATTGAAAAAGTAATTTAAAACTTACCAACAAAGAAAAGCCCAAGTTCAAATGGATTCACTACTGAATTCTATAAGAAATTTAGAGATGATTTAATGCCAATACTTCTCAAACTCTAATGAAACTGAAAAAGAAGCAATTCTCCCTAACTCATTCCTAGAGGCAAGTATTACCCTTGTACCAAAACCAGAGAAAGACTCAACCAAATAAGAAAACTACAGGCCAATCTCCTTAATGGACATAGATCCAAAAATCCTCAATAAAATGCTAGCAAACAGAATACAGCAAATCATGAAAAAGATTATATACCATAGCCAAGTGGGATTCATCCCAGCAAGGTAGGGATGGTGCAACATATGCAAATCAATAAATGTATCATATCAACAGAGCCAAAGACAAAAACTACATGATCTCAATAGATGCAGAAAAGCTTTTGATAAAGGCTAACACTCATTCATAATAAAAAAAACCTTGCAGAAAATCAGAACAGATGGTCTTTACCCCAATCTGATAAAAACTACCTATGACAAACCAATAGCCAACATCATACTAAATGGACAAAAACTAAAAGTTTTCACTCTAAATTCAGGAGCAAGACAATGGTATCCACTGTCACCACTCCTATTCAATATATTTCTGGAAACATTAGCCAGAGCAATTAGACAATAGAAATAAAAGGAACAAGGATAGGAAAGGAAGAAGTGAAATTATCATTATTTGCAGATCTCATGATACTCTACATAGAAGACCCCAACAATGCTACCAAAAAGCTTCTAGATTTAATAAGCAAATTCAACAGGACAGTTGGATATAATGTCAACATTCAAAAATCAATAGCATTCCTGTATACAAACAACAAACTCACTGACAGAAAAATTAAGGAAACCACACCCTTCACAATAGCATCCAAAAAAATGAAATACTTAGGAATCAGTCTAAAAAAGAAGTAAAAAATCTACACATTGATCATTATAATACTCTGAAAAGGAAAATTAAAGAGGATATCAGAAATTAGAAAAATATCCCTTGGTAATGGATAAGAACCAACACTGTGACAATGGCAATACTCCCAAAACTGTTATACTGTTAATGCAATCTCGATCAAAAAACGATTAGCATACCTCACTTATCTACAGAAAACGTTCCTAAAATTCATCTGAAATCCAAAGAGACCTAGAGCAGCCAAGGCAGTCCTCAGCACAAAGGCAAGGCAGGAAGCATCACATTCCCTAACTTGAAATTATACTACAAAGCTACTGTGAAAAGATCAGCAAGTTACTCTCAAAACAAATAAACAAACAAAAACCAGACTGAGGACCTGTGAAATACAATAGAAGACATAGACACAAGGATAAACACACTCAACCATCTTTGAAAAGGGGCCAAACATGTTCACTGGAAAAAAGATAGCCTCTTTCATCAGTGGTGCTGGAAAAGCCAGCTTTCCACAGGTCAGAGAACAAAACTAGACCCATGTGTATGACAACGCACTAACCTAAAGTCAAAATGGATCAAAGATCTAAATAAACAAAATAGAAACACTGAAGCTATTGGAAGAGAAAATAGATAGAAATCTTAAAGACATAGAGGTAGGCAGAGTATTCATGAACAAAACCAAAACTGCATAAGAAGTACTTCAACAAATTAACAACTGCCATCACATCATATTAAAAAGTTTTTGCACATCGAAAGAAATCACCAACAGAGTAAGAAGAAAACCCACAGAGCGGGAAAAATTTTAGCCAACTGTCCCTCAGAAAAAAGACTTCTATCTAGAAAGTGGAAAAAAAATTGAAAAAAATCAGGCACACCAAATTCAAAGACCCAATCGAAAAATGGGCATCTGAGGTGAATACACACTTTTCAGATGAAGAAATACAAATGGCAAATAAATATATGAAAAAATGTTCAACATCATTGTTCATTTGAGAAATGCAAATTAAAACAACACTGAGATTCCATCTCACCCCAGAAAGAATGGCTATCATCAAGAAATCAACCAATAACAAATGCTGGAAGGGCTGTGGGGAAAAAGGAATCCTTCTCTGCTGCTGGTGGCAGTGTAGATTGGTGAAACCACTCTGGAAATCAGTGTGGAGATTCCTCACAAAACTAGGATTAGAGGTCCCACTTGACTCAGCCATTCCCCTTCTGGGTGTTTTTCCAGAAGAATTGAAAACATCACACCACAGCGATATATGTGCACCCATGTTTACAGCAGCAGAATGTATAATAGCTGAATCTTGGAAACAACCCAAATGCCCATCAGCTCAGGGATGTGGTATTTTTATACACTAGAGTACTACTAGGCTATGAAGGAGGATAAACTTGAGACATTTTTAGGTAAATGGATGCAACTTGAGACCATACTCACAGGGGAAATAAATCAGACTTGCACGTGTGAACATCACATTGTCTCCCTAGTGTAAGAAACTGACAGAGTAAGTAAGATCCAAAATGTACAATAGATATTGTGAAAGGGAAGGAAACTGCTCAAAATGAAAGAAAAACTGTGATGGAGGAAAGGAGAAAAGAAGAAAAAGAAAAGAAAAAAAATATGCATATACATGAGAGCTAAGATAATTATACTGCTAATTTCTATTAGTGCATTGAAAAGACCAGTTCGTGTTTACATTGGTTGATTAATTTTCCATGCCTATATCTTGTAATCTGAGCAACTACTTTGAAGATAATATGAGTTATATTAACCATTGTTATTCTATTATCTTGTTTTGAAATTCTGTATTATTTTTATTGTATTTTTTCTCTTTAAAATAAAAACAATAAAACTATTATAGGCCAACAAAACAGATTCCTTGAAATAATGTGACATGAAATGATGTGTGTCCACCCTGTTACTCCCTTGGAAGAAGAATGAATTCTTCTTCCCCTTAGTTTTCATTTGTAAAACAGATAATCACAGTGCCCACACTTTACAGGTGATTACAAGGCACCCAGGAGCTCATCACACAGGTGGGAATTTTTCATACCCACTACACGGTGTTCAATGAATAATAGTCAGAAGCACCATGATTTGTGATTGAATCTGCACCAACGGCGAGCCTGTTAAGCCATGGCTGGTCCTCAGAAGTCCATATAGAAACACTTCTGGGAGACTCCAGGATCAAATATGCACTCTACCCCAGAAAGCAGGGAAAACATGGCTTTCCATGTGCAGAGAGCAACACGTTATCGTGCACTCCAACAGAATTACGATGGAAAATGGAAAGTGCCATAGTCAAAAGTAAGGGCGGTATTTCGTGAAATGCGCATATGAATAAAGCACAAGTCATGGTGTCAAATTTATTTCCAACCAAACAACCTGACAACTCCTGCTGCAAAAGACATGGGTACACACTTTATCATACACCTGTGTGGTAATCACACCAAGCTTAGCCAATGTATGGAAGCCAGAATTAATTGGCACAAGTCCCGAGAAGATGGAGATCATCCAGATGTGCACATAACTGCTGAGCAGGCCTCTTCCAGGGAGTGCTGCAAGGGAGGATTTGGGCTCTGTCCCCCGTGACTGAAGTCGAAAATTGTGTTATCTCCTCAGGGGCACAGCAAGCTGCAATGCTGCCAAGACTCTCCCACGTGGAGCTGACTGTGAGAGCAATAAACCCCTCCTTTGAAGTGGTCTAGAACAGTAAAAGGGTTAAATGCCTACAGGAGGTTGAGCCATAAGTAATCCCAAGTTTTGAGGAGCTACATTTGAAAGATCAACTTCATTAAAAATTTAGAATCAAACACATGAACAATTATACACACTCACCCATTCACTAGAATCCTACTTTTTAAAAACAGCCCTTTACACCATTTCCTCAAATAACCAGACATATAATGAATAGTCTCAAAAATCTGAGAAAGCAAATGTCATTTCAGATGAAGAAATACTACATAATTTGTTGAAAAATATTTTAAAAGATATCCCAAGTTCTACAGTCTTTGAAGTAGTAACTGCCTTGTAACTTTCTTCTGCTTTTTTCACAAGTCTAGGACTACATAACCCTCCATGAGTTTTTACAAATACACTAAAACTTGTATTTTCTAGAAAAGAAAATCTCAGGTAGGAAGATTTCTGTCAGTTCTTAAGAATTTAACTCTGAATGACTTTTGCATCCCTACTGCACGCAAAAGGAGGCCACAGGAGTAAAGATGGCGACAGCAAAGTCCCTACGGAAGCACGCAGTGGATTTTAATGACACTACCTTTCCGTCATCTGCACCAGATACAGAGACCCTTGATAGAATCTTCACACAGTGCATCAATCACTGCCATGCGATTTTATATTAAGATCTGACCTAGAAAAAGCCCTTGATTTTTTTCCTGTACACTCTATTTTGAAATTTAAGAATATAAAATATTTTGGAAAACACTTAGGAAAAAATTGATCCATTCAGACAGGGAAGAAATAAAGTATAAATTACAGAAGCTATTACTCCCAAAGCATTTTTATGGCCTTAAAGAATAAGCCCCTATATCTCAATTAAAATTGTCTTTACCCAAATACTTATTACTGACTTGCAAATCAGCACATTTCCATCTTTCTAAATTACTACTTTATGTAAAAAATACTATTTTCATCAGTAGATAATATTCTCCTTTGGCCTTGTTTTCTGCCAAATAAGTGACAGTCCCTACCTTAGGCAGCTGGCAACCATAGCTTCAAAGCACATCAACGAAGGCCATGAATCAAAGTAACATCTTCTATATCTCTGGCATGAAATTCCCTGTATCTGTCTACAGCACACATACCTGCCTCTCATTCCCATAGAAATATGAAGCCTCTGCTCCCATCTTCATTGAAACTTTAGTGAGTCCCAGTATCAGTTAGGAAGCAACTAAGTGCAGGTAAAACTCATCTCACGCTGCCTTACACAACGGATGGAGCTTATCAGCTAACATGACTGGAGGCCCCGGGATAGGCAAGGTTTCTGGATTGTACTAACTCAGCAGTTTGGTAATTTTACTTAGGGACATATTTCTTCCCACTCTGCTTGGAAGTGGATAGCTGAGAAGAACCCTTAAGATTATTTATTTTCTTATCCCCATCCAAGGAAGGTGAGAGAGAAAGCCAGAAAGAGTGAGAGAGAAAGAGAGACAGACAGACAGGCAGACAGACAGGCAGACAGGATGAAAGGGAACAGTATTTCCCAAGCCTTATTTTCACTAATCCAAAGGGCTATACTGTGGGCAGAACAGGACTGTGGTTTCTCACTTCTAAAACATGAAATGGGTTTAGCATCTCCTAAAGCTAAGCATGGTACATGAGCAGCAGGGAGTAGACACCCAAATAAATGTAGAACAGAAGAGTAGATCTCTGGGGACTCCATAAAGTCCACTAGCAATTGATTTCACATGCAACATCATATACCGTTCACAATCTGTAAGGTCAACATCACCCATGCCCTCCTCCTATCAAGCCTGCAACTGCTTAATCTTCCTTCATAGTCCTAGAGGACTGCTTCCCTGCCAGCCAGCTTGGATTCTGCATTCTGGCCCTTAGATGTCCTCAGGATTTGGTCCCCATTTTGAGGAGGCACTCTCCAGTAAGATTCTGCCTCCTCAGCCAACCTAACCTCACAGGTACACCCTTACCCATCTCTTCCTCTTATCTAAGCAAACTGCTCTTCTCCTAAGTGCCTTTCAATGACCTTCTCCAAAAAGTCACTACTGCTTGATTTGATAGATCTCCTAGCTGAATTTTCAAGCACCTCAAATGATAGCTGCATGACACATCAGAAAGAGCACAGGGGCGCCAGGGGCGGTGGCACTTGCCTATAATCCCAGCACTTGAAGAGGCTGAGGCAGGAAGAATGAAACTTGGAGCTCAGCCTGGGCAACTTAGTGACTTAATGAGATCGTGTCTGAAAAGCAAAACTAAAACAAGATCTGGGGATACAGCTCAGTGCAAAGGCCCTTAATACCCAGTACCCCCCCACACACACACAGGAAAAGAAAAAGGGAAAAAGATTCCAGGAGAAGCCCTGTGGGCCTGAGTTTAAATCCTACTGCCGCTGTGTACTAACTAATGGTATGCTTTGGTAAGTAACTAAAATGTTTTTAGTTCTGAATTTCCTTACCTGCAACATTAGACTGCCACTTTACAAGGCCATTTTAAAGACTAAAGATAAGTTCTATTATGAACTTGGCACATAGAAGTCACTTGATAAGTAAAACCTATTATCATTGTTAACCCATGAAATCTCTTGCATTTTTAAGCCATTTCAGCTGATTTCTAGGGCTCTCACATGCTAGATCTTCACTTAACAAGAATTCTGGGGCAAACAAAAGGATTTAGAAATACATCAATGCCCAATTAACTACTAGCCACTCTCTGTACACTGTGAAGCCAAGATGCTACTTCCTGAGGGCTGTATTTGTCTTCTAGCATCTTCCACAGAAGTGAATCACTATTTCTTAAGTAGAAAGCATTCATGTTTTAAGACATGCTGGGTATAAGGTTGTTGGTACAAAGTGCTTACCCATCGCCCGACCATCCCCCCAAAACAGACCTAGGCACTGCCGAGAATCCATCAGGGCTTAACACATTGGGGTAACACACCCAGGACCTGAGAACTTGAGGGTGTTCATTGACATCTCAAGAAAAGTGAGCAAGATTTGTGACCTTTCTTGAAACACAGATGGAAAAATGAACATGTACTCTGACTAGAAACATGGATTTTAAAACCCAAGCCAGCTGGGGATATAGTTCAGTGGCATAAGTGCCTGCCTGGCAAGGGCAAGATCCTGAGTTTAATTCCTGATATCCTAACCAAAAAAAAAAAAACCCTAGCCAGTAAATGAGTACTAGCATGTAGTGCACGAGAAAGTCAAAAGTGCCTGAAATGCTGTATGAGAAGCAGCCTCACAGCGAAGCACTAATGTGATGGGTGGAGGGAAGGACTTACATCAGGTCCAAGTCACCTTCAGCCACTTACTCACCTCATGATTCCACTTCCGCTAAGTGACTCAGCAGTATGGGAAAGAAAGAAAACACACTCTGTTTTACTTAACTCATCGTTTGGGACAGCTAAAATAAACTATGAAATTGTTCCATATATATAAAATGCTAGGCACCTGTAATGCATTTAAAATTAACCAATCTGAATGTTAAAGGTATTTCTTATGCCTTTTAACACAGGATTGCTGAATGTCCACACGTGACCAGTAGACATCATCTACCAATAAATAAGCAAAGGATGCACTTGTTCTGAATTCTTTAGTTTTTTCTAATGGTTACCTGGAAAATAATAAATTGCAATTATTATCTGAAAAGTGTTAAACAATTAGAACGTTTAAATATAAGAGTACGGAAACTTGAAGAATGGGGCAGTAATATTAAGAATTCATGGTGTCTACTAATTTGTTAATGAACAGTGGAGAGGGAAGACCATATGCAGGCTTTATCAGTTTGAGTAGTTAGTAAGTGATTATGTCTTAAGGGACCATATTCCTACAATACAAATGCAATGGGATGCTTTAATAAATTTGTCTTTTGCATTGATGGCATACACAACAAGTCAACAAAAGATGCCATAGAAGCTCTCAGTGATTGAACTGAAGGCATAATTACATACATGCATAATGCGAAAATCTGCAGGATTTAATTTCACAAAGGAATTAGGAGAACAAATATTTCCCTCTATGTAGTTTTTCGATGGTTATTTCATTAAGGTGGCCCATTGTTTCTGGCCTTTGAAAGCAGGCAGAAATTATTCAAAAAAACATTTATAATTTCAATGACTGCCAAAAGTTATGACTGTCTTTCCCACTACAAAAATCTATCCATGTTAGCTGGACACTGGCATCTTCCAAGACAAGCTATAATGACTTTCTTATACACTACAGAAAACATGTATCTGCTGAACTTATACACAGAACGCAAATACTTCCCAGGCCCTGAGAACTTCCTTATAAATACTTCCTTAGATTCACAGTACATGTTAAATATGAGGTTATTTAACTTAGAGATAACTTCTGAAGTGAAGGGCAAAGTAACATGAACTAGCCATGATTTTTAGGATTGCAAAATATAATCCAACAAACTGCTGATTAAATCAACAAGATAAAAGAGATGGGGGAGGCCAGGTGAAGTCAGAGTGGAAGGCAGTCAGTCGCAGCAGGCGCTTAAAGGCCTTGCTCAGACCGCAGCATCAACAGGGACTAAATGAAGTGGCGGGAAGGAGTTGCTCCCATTGCTAGGAGTTCACCGAGAAGTACTAGAAATTACGGGCCATTTTCTTTTGTATTATCAGGTTAAGTGAAAAATCTTTGTCTCAATTTACTTTGCACGTCTATTAAAATTTCCTAGTCACCTTACTTCAGCATCTGGTGAAATGAATATTCAGACTGTTAAGAGAACAACAACAAATAAATAAATACGTAACAATAGTGTATATAAGCTATGTTCTGATCCACTGTTAACCCAGCCTAAAGTTCTTTCAATGTCTGCTTTAGATGCTGGTAAAATCTGTCCAAAGACAGAAAGCAGGCTACTACATTTAAAAAGCAGCGAAGGAGGAGTAATCTGCAAACTCCAAAAATGTCTCCAAAAACCCATCTGAACTAATACAGCTTGACTAAACACAGAAAATATGTAGCTGAACACAATCTAAATTCCTACTGTGAAAGCATCGAGCCCAAATATGTAAGGGTGCTGGAGACCACCTCTACCAGAATCACTCACAATTCACTGGAATGAATATTTTGGGGACCCAAACCTCAGAACCTCGGGAGAACGGGAATCTGTACTTTAACAAGCTTTTCAGGAGCAACCGTCAAGCACCCTAAAATCCAAAAAACAGTGCTACTGGATCATAAAAAGTTTTTTAAAAAAATGGAAGTGTGGAAGAGTTATTTCCTGTAATGCAGACCCTAGAAACAAAAGTTGAACTGAAAAGACAAAAGCACATACATAGGGCAGGATCACGTAGCATCCTTTTAAAAGGTACTACAATTAAATTCTGATGACTGCTTTTGTTAAAAATGAAAATCTTCAGCTAAGAGGAAATGTTGTATTGTCATAAAGGCTCCTGGTTCCTACAGAGAAGCACAGGAGAGGTATGCCCAGCAGCAAATGCACACGTGCGCACATATGCATGCACACACACGCATGCACGCATTTCAAAAGTAGCTGGCACTCTTGACTTCATTCCTGATAGAATATAGAGTCTGAATATTAACATCAAAGACGACTCCATCTGACAAGACTTTTGTTGCAAAATAACTGCAAACCATAAAGGAAACATCAGTGTTGAAGAAGAAAAAACTATAGAACAACCTGTCAGTGACTTTCCTGTTACAATTGAACAAACCTCAACCAGAATGATGTAGAAAAAGAAGGAGAGAAGCAAACTTTAGACTCCTGGTGAGCTCCAGTTAAAACACATTTATTGAGGGGCACAAAAAATTGTGCTAACATCAACAAACCCCATACGAAATTCATCTTTGTTCTATGTTCTGTCAATTTCAGAGACAACCATCTATCGACATAAAAGTTCACACAATGAAATGGACTCTTTTTAACAACTAGAGATGTACTTTGATAAGATGTGTGCATTACTGAAAATAGAAAATTTTTTATTTTTTGTTGAAAACATGAAATTCATTTTTCAGCAGCAGCCTGAAATGCTCATAACTAGGATAATCTAAACCCCCTGTTATTTAAGCCTTTATATATCTGCAACAGGCATTTTCTCTATTGCCTGACATTAAAAAATTCTATTTTAAGAAAATCATAGGCCAAGAATTGAAATATAGTCTTAACATGTGTCTTGGAGTTGTTGCAAGCTGAATTTACCCATCTCTTCTTGATCATTTAATGATTTCAAGAGTGTGAGTTTGTAAGTGTGTGTGTGTGTGTGTGTGTGTGTGCGCATGCGTGCATGCGTGCACATGCACCTGGTGGGGTACTGTATTAATTATGACAGTTTATATCATCTAAAACCTGAGCAATTTTACTGTATACTCATCTGTTCAAATGATTTAAAAATAAGAACTAGTATTGTTTCCTAGAGCTACTATGTACTTGAATTGTCAGTGGGGTCTCCAGGTAGTGTTAGAGCTCAGGTTTTTTAAAAAAAATCAACTAACAAGTCTAACATTTGTGTACAAAAATCAATTTTACAAGTACAAGATGGTAAGTAGTTTGTCTCAAAAACACCCAGGAGTTTTAGTGAACTACAACCTGAGCAGCAGCCAACAAAATAATGCAGCTGTAAATAATTCCAATTCCACCTTGGGCTGCCCCGGAAAGTCCACATCCACATCCAAGGCAAGAAGAATGCCTCTGTCCTGGACATCAGGACACACGTGGCATCCGCTCAGTCCTCGGTTAGAAAGAGTGAGAGAGAATGTTCGCAGGCCCCTGAAGAAACTGCTTTATGTTCAGCCTGGGGCAAAGGATCCCAGGTGATTATGCGCAGGTATCTGAAAGGACATCTAGAACACAAGTCCCTACCACAGAGATTTTGCTTGTCTTTTGACTACCATTGCCTGGTTCCTTGAGAAATGACGTGGAACATGACAAAAGTCTTAGTTACTTTTCTCTCATTGCTGGGACAAAATTCCTGACACCCAACATCAAGGAAGGGAAGGGTTATTTGTTCAGAGTTTGTGGAGGTTTCAGTCCATACTCAGCTGGCTCCAAGGCAGGGTGGCACATGGCAGAGGGCAGCATTTCACAGCAGAAGATAGCAAAAGCAGCAAGAGCAAAAAGGCAAAAACCACAGAGAGTAAGCCTCTTTCCCTCCTTTATATTGTATGCAGGCTGCCCGCCCCAGGGCAGGTGTAGGGCTCACACCCATAATCCCAACACTGGACCATGAGTCAATCAACAACTCTAGAAGCTCTAACCCATAATTACATGAGGCTTTAGGGGGACATCCAGACACAAATCACAACAAATGTTCATCAGTGCTTATTGAAATGAACAAATGATGAAATGAATGACCTTAGAGCACAGAAGAATTGGCTTGATCTGTGTGGTGCCAAAGGCACTAGTGGGTAGAATTTTTAGAAACATATGCTTCGGTGAAACTTTTTAAGAAACTGCTTTTTAACAGTTAAGAATTCTCCAAAGATGAAGCAGATTTTGTAAGGGAGTGATCGGCTTCCCATTTGGGGGAAGCAAGTGGCAGTAGTATTCTTGCAGAAACTGGATAACCATCTGTCAAGGGTGCTGCAGCAATGAAAATGCTGTTTACATCATTAAACGCCACAAGGGTTTCATTTTTATCCTCTCTGCCATTTCTGTTAGAAAACCTTCTGCTGACATAAAACCGGCAAACCAAAATGAAGGACTTTTAACCATTTGTGGAGTGACTCAACCAAGCAATCAGAGTGGTTCCCAAATGCAGGGACATAAAAGCAAAATGCAGGTAGTTTGTCAAAAACATAGATTCTTTAGTTCCACTTGATCTCATTTCTCCAGCCTCCCCATGCTGTCCTAGCAACTGTCTCTCCGCTTCTGTGTATCACTTCTTCCTTCCCCACTGGACTCTGTCCTCATCAGGCAAAAGGACAAACTCCAACCTGAAGAAGTATCCTCGCATGACCCCACTTTCCTCTCCAAGTAGCACTCAATTTTTCTTTCTTTTCATGGAAAAGTCAGTCTCCATCCAACTTCCCTCATCCACCTGACTGGTGAACATACACAAATAAAGCTTCTGAAGCTTATCTCTGGGAGTATTTTAGCACATATTCCAGTAACTTTGTGTTGCCAAATCCAGTGGTGAATTCTCTATGTCACAGAAGAAGAATCCATCTCATTGCAAGGGGCCCTTATTTCCCTTCCAACAAGGCACACCCTGTAGTGTCTCTCTTACCTCAATGTCTCTCTTTCTCATTCTTATTCTTCCTCCTGAGTCTGACTTTCTAACTCTGAAGTCCTCAAGACTCTATATGTAAACAGTTTCATTTCTTGCTTTCCTTTCTCCTCTTCTCATTAGCACTCCAGCTATTTTGCTCCAGGTCATGATTTTATTCACTCTCTGTAAAGGTAGAGTGCTCCACCCTGCAGAGTGAGCTTCTCTTCTGAGCACCACGTACGCCTCTAAACATCTCCTTAGCATCTTGGATCTTACCTCAGTATACTCAAACCAAGTTTCTAATCTTCCCAGTGCTTAAAACACCACTGAGATATCTGTGAATCTGCTTTCTCTTATACCATACATTCAAGCCAGCACACCTGTCATCTCTATTTCTGAATATATTTGGAGAATGAAATTAGGCCTCTAGCTAACACTGTATACAAAAAGTAGCTAAAAACAAATCAATGACTAAGGGTGAAAATCATAAAACTCTTAGAAGAAAACATAGGAGCAAGTCTCTATGATCTTCCAATCTGCAATGTATTGATAGGTCCAATACCAAAAGTAAAAGTAACCAAAAAGTAATAAAATTGGAATTCATCAAAATTAAAAGCTTCTGTGCATGAAATGTCATTATCAAGAAAGTGAAAATGTAACTATGAAGCTCTGAATGTTTTTGTCTCTCTCAAAATTCATGTCATAATCCTAAGCACCAGTGTGGTAGTATTAGGAGGTAGAGGCCTTGGGAGGTAGTTAAGTCATGAGGGCTCTGCCTTTACGATGAGATACATGTTCTTGTAAAAACCTTACAGAGTTACTTTTCCCCTTTCACGACATGAGGTTACACTGAGGAGATGGCTCCTATGACACAAAATCTGCCCATATTTTGATCTTAGAATTCTTAGACTGCAGAACTGTGAGCAATAAACTTCTATTGTTTATAAGCCACTCATCTATGGCATTTTGTTATAGTAGCCCAAGAAGTCTAAGACAACAATGTATACAATAGGAGAAAATGTTTGCAAATCATATATCTGATACAGGTCTGGTATCCAGGACATAGGGAAAAAAATTCTTATAACCCAAGAACAAAACAACACACAACTAACTTTGAAAATGAGCAAAGTATTTGAATAGATATTTCTTCAAAGGATCCGTACCAGGGAAATATATGAAAAGATACTCATCATCATTAGTCACTAGGGAAATGCACATCTAAACTATAATGTGGTATTACTTCACATTTACCAGGATGGCTACCTGCAACCAAAATAAACGTAAAATAGCAAGTGCTGAGAACATGGAGAAACTGGACTCTGGCACACTGGCAGGTAGAATGCAAAACTGTTCAACTACTGTGACAAGCAATCTAGTAGCTCGTCTAGTAATTAAACATAAATTACTATACAACCTCTTAACTCCATTCCCACAGATATATTCAAAAGAATCAAAACAGGTACTCAAAAAAGTACATATATCTATATACCTGTTCACACCAGCACTAGTCACAACAGTCAAAAGTGAAAACATCCCAAAAGACCACCAGAGATGAATGGATAAGCGAATTTTGGAACACACACACACACACACAATCAATGGAATATCATTCAGCGATTACAAATGAGGTTCCAATATAGCACAAAACATGGATGAACTTCAAAAGTATTATGCCAAATGAAAGAACTCAGGCACAAAATGTGTAAGGGACTAGAGGACAGGTGAATGGGGAGGAGATGTGTAAAGGGGAGAGGGCTTTACTTGGACATAGCAGAAGTGCTTAGAACTCCGGACAGATGGCGGCTGCACAACGCTGTGAAGGTGCTCAGTGCCACCATAGTGTTCCCTTAAAAAAGTTAATTTTGGGGGCTGGGGATTTAGCTCAGCGGCAAAAGCACCTGCCTGGCAAGCGCAAGGTCGTGAGTTCGGTTCCCGGTACCGGAGAAAAACCAAAAAAAAAAATTAAAAAAAAAAAAAAACTTAATTTTGTGTGAATTTCACTGTCAGGAATTATGTCTTAAAAATCTAGAACCCAACCCCTTCTTCTGCCTCCACTGCTACCACCTTGGTGTGCACTGCCATGTTCTCCCACCTGGATCATTACCAAGCTCCTGAGTGTTCTGCCCTTCCTAGTCTCTTTGGTCTTTTCTTAATACAAAGGCCAGAATGATAGTTTTGAAAGTCAGGTCATGTCTTTCCTCTGCTAACTGCCTTCCAATAGCTCTTTACCTCCTCAGAGTTAGAGCCAAACTCCTTCGAATGGTCTACAAAGCTCCACACAAACTGGCCCGTGACTGCTCTGAACTCATCTGACCTCATTCTCTTCCTTTCTCCACTCATCACCCAGGCTCCTTGCTGCGCCTTCACCACTGCAAACACACTACTGCTCCAGGGCCCTTGCACTTGCTGCTTGCACTGTTTAT
Source organism: Chinchilla lanigera (assembly GCF_000276665.1). Lineage (NCBI taxonomy): Eukaryota > Metazoa > Chordata > Mammalia > Rodentia > Chinchillidae > Chinchilla > Chinchilla lanigera. Next base: position 16,012,605 of record NW_004955402.1, read on the forward strand.
TATACCCTCCCCAGACATCTACAATTCCTGGACTAACACAAACATCAGTTCTCATTTACTTGTCTCTTGTGCAATGACTACACACACACACACACACACACACACACACACACACACACACACACACACCATCCTAGGTAAAGCGCAGGAGCAGAATCTCCCAAGTTCCCTTCTCTGCTTTACTTTTCCCCATCACATTTATTATCATCTAACATATAATATATTATACTCAGGTATTGCATTCACTTTCTGCTGTCCTCTAGGTACCGACCACAGAACCTAAAAAGAAAGAAAGGGCCTGTCTTAAAAGGACAGAGTTTAAACCTTTAAATATCTGCTCACTAAGCTTTATGAGCATGGTGTATCTTTAAGAGCTACCTCCAGACTGCAAGTTTGTGGGAGAACAAACTTCAGGGTCTTTCAAATCACAAATTACTGCCAGCCAGGCGTAAGTGCAAAAGGCCCCCCAAAAGTGACTACTCAACCTGGTTTATCTTAGTTTGTGGCATACATTAAGAAAGCTCAATATAAAATACACCCAAAGGGACAGAAAAAGTACAATATTAAGTAAAGTATGAATGATTATAACAAAACTAAGGATGAAACTTATTGATTCTTTTATTTACTTTATTATATATTTAACTGCTCTTTTAAAAATAAAATTAAAAAACCTACCACAGGGCTGGGGATTTAGCTCAGCGGCAAAAGCACCTGCCTGGCAAGCGCAAGGTCGTGAGTTCGGTTCCCTGTACCGGAGAAAAACCCCCCAAAAAAAAAAAACCTACCACACAGGACAATTTTTTTTTGAAAAAAAAAAAAATAGTCACCTCTGAGAATGTATCTGGCTGCACTTTCTTGGTTTCTCCTTAAGAGTTGGTCATCAATATCCAAGAGAACAATCACAGCACTTAGTATTGATTTCCACAATCAACTGGAAATCAGTGAAGTGCAGGAGCCTATACGGCTTTATACACAACATGTTTATAAACCTTTCAAATATTTTAAGACATTTACACATTCAACAACAACAAAGATTTCTTTTAGAAACAACCAAAAGCCAGGGTTGCACAACAGAGGAGCAGACGCCCCTTTCTAGGCTCTGTGACACACATCACACAAATAGGTGTGCATCATTACAAACCAGGCAGCTGTAAAGTTATACCGTCCTACTACACTAATAAAAGTATTTCAGAACTGCTATCTAAAGATATCCTACTCCATCTCTCATGTTAATGCAGATAAATCTGAATCAGTAAGCAAACTAATCTAAATCAAATTTCATCTAGTTGAAAATAATCATCATGTGCTGCCCAGAGGTGGCAAGTGTGAAGGAATCACTGAAAATACTCATGGTAATTGCTGGTTGCTATTTATGTTGGCCAGACTTGAAGGAGTTTACTTAGTGCAATGACTCAGCATATAGACCACCAGTGCAAGGCACACAGGAATATCACTCTTGACATCCACACGAAAAACGGCCCAGGATTCTCTTCCCAGTATCCTTGTGTTTGTTATTTTAGTGTCAGATATACTGCTAGTAGAATGGAAATTTATAACTGCAGTTTTTTCATTTTCCAGTAATGTACTCCATAAGAGATGTTTACCACCTCAACAGGGTGTAAGCTAAATATTAAGGTCTAAATATTATCTTGCAAAGCCCAAGATGTTTCTGCTTTTAAGTAGCTATGCACAAAATATTAACGGTGAAAATTATTGAAAGTTTTTTTTTTTAATTCTATGGGATGGTATTTACCTTATAGTCCCTCAAACACATAACGACGTGTCATGGTGTTAAGCGGCGAAGAAGACCAGTTCTAAGACAAGCCTGCCACAAAATATTTGCATATTTAGGGTGGGTCCCATCAGCATTCATTCTACTCTGTGTAAAACCAAAATGGTTTCTATCACTCCAGCATCAGAACTAGATTAGACATCAGGAAAGCTGAATACTAATTCTGGGTCTGCAACTGTCTAAAGAGCTATATAATCGTGGGAAAAGCCTATAATCTTTCGGAGCTCTAATTTGCTTGTCTGCAAAATGAGAGGGTTGGCAATAAATGCTTTTAAAAAACGGTAGAAAAATGCAAGGTAAAAATGACTACCTAAACATAACAGAATTGATCCTAACTTATAAAGCCCAATACGTATACACCACAGCATAAAAAAGAAGTAAGAGTGAAATAAGAAAACATTATGACATTATACAGGGATGAAGAGGTTGACAAGCACTAAGGTACTTTAAGTCCTGTAAGGAACATTCTTATAAAATGCACTAAGAAAAAACACAAATAAAAATACCAACTCACAAATGCTCTAGTCCCTTTGCCCCAGTAGTTCTACTTTCAAACACATATTTCCAAAGAAAATATCAAAGTTCTCCAAAAAAGAATCTCCAGAGCAGCACTATATACGAAAGAGCAAAGCTGGAAACAACCTGTATGTTCAAAAATAGAGATAATAGTTGAGCAAAATAGAACAAGGTTTTGCTAACAAAATAGAACGAAGTTTTGCTAACAAAATAGAACATGGGCCTGTGCAGTCAGTTTTTAAAATACTTGGCCTCAAAGAGCGCAACCACTCTCCTGATATGAGATGTAAAGGTTGTTCACAAAACACTTGCCTTTTTTATGGTTTCACCCAAAATATAGACTGATAAATAACAGAAACTGAAGGGATATAACTAGTTCTCTCAGTTTGCTCTTTCTATACAATTCATGACATCAGCAAAAAGGGGAATTGTGAGACTGGAACTCTCCCTCCATACTGCCAGGCTTCTTAGATAGAGTTTTCTTTTGTCTTGTTTTTTTTGGGGGGGGCGGGGGCGGGGGAGGGTTGTTGGTACTGGGAATCAAACTCAGAACCGCATGCTGGCCAGGCAGGCACTGTTCCGCTGAGCTATATCCCTGGCCCCTACATAGCTTTCCTAACATGACTAATACCATCTTGCATGTTTATCTAAAGCTTTATACTTTTCAAGTACTTCCACAAAGATTGTTACTTTACTGTTTAAAAAATGATCAGCACTTCATAGCACCTGTACACTAAAATATTAAACTTTCCCATGAAAGCTAGTACACCAGAGGTATCCTGCATAACCATACTATACATTTGGGTCAGTCATGCCCTCTTTTCCCCAAATGTCCACAATGGGAAATTAGTGGAAACAGCAAGGCTTAGAAGTTATTATTTATGTTTTTATTTTTTTTATTTTTTTATTTTTATTTTTTATTTTTTTGGTTTTTCTCCGGTACTGGGAACCGAACTCCCAACCTTGCGCTTGCCAGGCAGGCGCTTTTGCCGCTGAGCTAAATCCCCAGCCCCCTTATTTATGTTTTTAAAAACAGAATAGCTGGGCATGGTAGTGCATGCCTTGAAAGCCAACACTTCAGAGGCTGAGGCAGGAGTATGGTCAGTAGTTTGAGGCCAGCCTGTACTACACAGTAAGAACCTCTCAAAACAAACAAACAAACAAATGAAAAATAACAACAACAAAAAGCACAGTGAAAAAGGCAAACACACAAATGCCACAGGATTAAAGAAAGAAATGTTTTTCACCAGATGGAAGACAGCGAAACTACAAAACATCATGAAATTATATGGCGATGTCTCTAAAATCAACTTAATACGGTTGACTATTCCAGGAAGGAAATGCCCGGAAAGCTGTCATGTACCCCTGTACAACACTACTCCCTTCTTTAAACGGCATAATGGGTCACTAACCCACGCCAAAAGTGATCCCTCTGCTTGACTTTGCAATCAATGCCTTTCTGCTGTGGTGTACACACAGCAAAGAGCCTCACTGTAATCCACGGAACTCACAAGCATACTTATGGCACAGTGTTTGGCTTTCGCGCATCAAGACACCAAAAATTCCAAAAATACAGAAAAGGTAAAAGCTAGAAAGAATCATTTTAAGTATGAACTGCTAACAGCACTCAGAAACAGGTATGTTGACACTTCACAAATGCCTTAGTAAATTCTCTTTCTTTGAAAAATGTTTTAGCTACTGGTCAACATTTTTATTTTATTTTTATTGTTTTTTGTTTTTGTTTTTGTTTTTGTTTTTGTTTTTGAGGCGGGGCAGATAGCAGGAATCAAACTCAGGACCTCACCCTTGCCAGGCAGGCACTGTGCCTCTGAGCTGCATCCCAGGCCCCAGTATTTTTAGACAGTATGTTTTAAGCTTTAAGATGCTGGCAGTCCTCTAACATCTTCTAAGAATGGTACAAAAAAAAAAAGTGATAGTATCTCATGTGGAAAATTGTACCAGACTATCATACACACTTCTCTCAGTGACTGGCTAGAGCAAAAAAGTAACAACTATTTTTTATTCTTTCAGATTTACAACTTTAGCCCAAAAACCGGTTTCTAGGTTATACTAAAAAGAAACTGATAAGAAGCCAAGCCCAATTTGTACTGTCACAAGCATTATCAATAATTAGAAAACACATTATCATTTTCAAAACTATATGAAAGCCAAAGTAATTAATCTTAAGTCAATGATTTCTACTGACAAACCATGTATTTGCCTGTAATCATCAGACTATAAGCTTTTAGGAAAAGGAATTCCCTACTTAAAAATGACTTGCAGAAATATATTGCAAAATACAGAAAATCCCACTGATATTTTATATTTGAATTATTCTGTAGAATTGTATCAGTATATTTTGCACATTCAAATAACATCTACACATCGTATCTGTTCTAGGCGGCCACCTAAAAATTTATAGATTTAAAGAAAATGACAAACATGCAGAACTTCGAGTTTCACATCAAGTCAAACAAAATTTACACACTGGCATCTGAATTAAACCACCATCATGTCAACCAGTACTCACTAGGTAAGACAGCAATCCAGAGTTGAGACAAACTAACTCATTTACTCATTAAAAAAACCACGTACTGAATGAAGCAGGAACAGAAAGATGCCTTTAAGAAAATTAAAATCATCAGAAACATCACTTAGGTGTGAATAAACCATACTTTAAATAGGAATTAAAATAACATGGTAAGTTGTACCCAAGAACTAGTAGCTAAGAGGCCATTTACATTTCAAAGTCTCCTGTCTATGGTATTCTTAAGTATTGTACCATTAAGATCTGTCAGTGCTATGGAGACACTTCAATTAAGGCTATGTGGTAGAGCTCTGTGTAAATTAATTAGTTGAGGTTACACAGATTTTCTAAATGCAGCTCTCTAAAGCAGCCTCGGAGATATGCAAGATTTGCAGGGAATTAAAATTTAAATACATCTTACTAATCAATTCTACTTGCTTTCACAATTCAATGACATTCTCTGTAATGACAAATAAGTCCATGAAAATACTACTAACTAAATTTTTATTTGCTTTCAACTGGAGCTAAAGGAAAGGGTTTTTAATTTTGCTTTTGATGTTCAGGTTTTATTTCAGATTTTTTTCTAGGCTTGCTGGCAAGGGTTGTCATATGATAACTATAGTGAACTTGATCCATATTTACATGGAAAATGAGTCTATATCTGAAATTCACATATGCTACAACTAAATTAGCTATCTACTATTTCTATAAACAGTGTCATAACAAAAATACAACTTTCATGAGTCTCCACTGAGACATCACTTGTTAAATTTGTTTATTATAATGTAGGTAAGAATTAAATTTTGACATTTTATCAAAGATGGTATTATAATAGTTTCCTTTTTAAATTCAAAATACTAAGTGGTTGTTTGTCATAACTAATTTTTAAAACTAGAACCAGATGTCCTATGAGTCCTATGCTTCAAAATAAGCAAAACGTATGCAGAAAAAATACTAAAAAACAGTTATGTAAAAGGATCAAAGTATAAATCAGGAAAGAATAGGGAATTTGCAAGAGACCAAGAGATTTCCAACTATGTACATACGAGATGCATGAGTTCTTCTGTAATCCTGAAGTCCCTACAGTCTCATTATAGTAATTGTGAAAAATTCATACTTGTTATACAGTGGAAATGATTTGGAGACTTTTTTAAAATGGCTAATCCGTTTCAACAGCATATATGCACAAATACATCTTTGGAGATGGTACCATTGAGAAGAGGCTGGCCTTCGTGCACATCCTGCGGTAACACAGCGCTGTAAACATCTTCAGGAAATCCAGTCTTGCATAATGCGGTTTCACCAGAAGCCTCTACAGACGCCTGCAACACAAGAAAATAAAAATGTGTGCCATGACCGCTGCCTCCTTTAGCGGAGAAACATTCCACTTGGCATCGAGCCTCATTTTTTCAACTATCTTGTACAAACAACCCCTTTGTTCCTGAAGGGTTACAATCAGAATGGAGAGGGCAAAGGGTTAATCTTTTTGATAACTGGAATAGAAGAAACAAATCCCACTTGTCTAGTCCAGTGAAATCTAAATAACACACATTCCAGGTTCCTCTAAGGACTGATCATGTCCATTAAAATGGCCATTGTGAATGAAGAAGGGCCAAGTGGGAGTGAGGCTGGGGGAAAGCCAAATCGCCTCTGGGCCAACACATCGCCATTGAGAACAAAAATGCTCATGAAATGCATATGCATCCGAGTATATAGATTTCTATTTTATATATCTATATATCAATATCAGGCTTGTTTCAATATACCGTTCCTTAAGAAACAAAATTATATTTACTGCAGGATGTATTTTATACCAAGTCAAACCAATCAAAAGCATATTTTTCTTATTTCAAGGACAGGGATATATTAAACTATAAATAAAGGTCCATAAAATTATGTTTCTTTCATGTACTTAAAATTCTCTTGCCATCTTGCCTATCCACATATACAGTCAATCACCTGTGTCCCTATCTTCATGCACAGTTCACTCCTGTATGCTTAAAACCCAGTCACAGGAAATGTGACTGAACTAACCCTCCAAGCTAGTTGCACTACCTCTTCCGGCCTGACTGGCAAACCCCAGGACAATTAGTTTTCAGCAGAGTTCTGGTAGCAGGTGTATCAATTATAGAAAACTCCTCCCTGCACTCTATAGGTTCAAATACAGGAGGAAGAAGAAAGGCTACATGGAGCGCACCCAAGGGAGCCCTGTAGTAGCCACAGGACAGCACTAGAACAACCCACACTGGTGAGAACCAGAAATTGATCAAAAGAAGAAAGGTAAGCCCCAGAAACAGGAAGAACTTAGAACAGGTATCTGGAAGGAACAGTACAGTGCAGCTTTGTAATTAAAGGAAAAGCTGTCGGTGGGAATGTAGACTGGTGCAACCACTGTGGAAATCAGTGTGGAGATTCCTCAAAAATTTAGGGTTAGAGGTTCCATTCCACCCTTCTAGGTGTCTTCCCAGAAGAACTAAAAACATCATCCCACAGCAATATCTGTGAACCCATGTTTGTAGCAGCACAGTTTTTAATAGCCAAATCTTGGAAACAACTGAAATTCTTACCAACCAAGAAATGGAGAAAAAGATGTTTTTTTTTATGCAATGGAGTACTACTTAGCCATAAGAAAGGCTAAACTCAAGACTACTATAGGTAAATGGATGCAACTCAAGACCATACGGATAAGTGAAATAAATCGGACCCACATGTGTAAACACCATATTGTCTCACAAGTGCGAGAAGCTGAACAAGTAAAAAAGGTCCAAAATGTGCAAAAGATATTGTAAATTGGGAGAAACTATTCACAAGAAAAGAGAAACTGATGGGGGAAAGAGGAAGGGAAGGAAAAAGAAAGGAAAAATACATATTTATACACAAGGTAGTTCAGACAGTTATACAGCTAGTTTCTTTTAGTTCATTGAAAAGAAAGATTGGTGCTAATATTGTTTGGATGAGATATAGGCAACTACTATGAAGATAACAATATGCAATGTATTAATTGTTGTTACTTTCCTGTTACCCTGACAACTCTGTTTGATTTCTACTTTTCTTCTGTTTAAAATAAAAAAAAATAAAGGAAAGGAAAACCCAAATTATGTATAGAAAGTTTCACGAATACTAATATGGCTAAATCTAAACTACTCTAACAGCAAACTATTATTTTCAAGTTTGAGAAAATACAGAAGAAACTAAATTTGAACTTTGTTAAACACCACACAGAATTTAGCCTCAACACAGTGTAAAAAGTGACAGTGAGGTGAAAGTTCAAACCTATCAAATAAATTCATGAAGAGTTTTAAGTCTGTAAAATGCAAGAATGCACTGCATAAACCCAAAAAATCAGAGAAGCCAACGGCCTGACCCAGGCGTGAGTGGCTGCCTTGGGGTAGAATTAGCGAGGTTTTAGGGAAAGTCCATGTGGGTGTACATGACACTGCAGGGACGCACTCGTGACTATTCTGCTAGATATGTTCACTGGGGCAAGGTTCTAACAACAGGAACTGGGGTCTACCTAACTGTCCATTAAAAGGAGAATGGGGGGCTGGGGATTTAGCTCAGCAGCACAGCGCCTGCCTGGCAAGTGCAATGTCATGAGTTCAATTCCTGGTACCGGGAAAAAAAAAAAAAGGAGAATGGACGAATACATCTGCACACGGCCAAGGAGAGAAATACTCAGCAGCATTAAATTGAAAATTTGGAACTTTGTGTACTCTCAGGGCTGCATCTCATAAAATAAAACGAAGCAAACAAAGAGTCAGGCAAAAAAAGTGAAATTCAATTACAGAACAACCTAGGGATTACTATTATTTTTGGTTCAAAAATCTATTTGTGTGACATTACAAATTTAAATGGAGGATACAGCACACAGCAGCCTGAATTTTGCCAAAAACAAATAAATGAAAAGCATGATTGATGATTCCATTTATATCAAATTTAAGCACAAATGGAAATATAATTTTACAGACACATACAAATGTAGAAAGAATATAAAAATGTACAAGGTAGTGATAGCAGCTACCCCAGGGAAGAAAGAAATAGGAACAAAAATAGGAGAGATGGTACAGATGACTTCCAATTCATCTGTGATTACTCATTTCTTCCAAAAAGAATATAAAAGCACAAGGTAAAATGTGAAGATTTGCGTAGCACATGGATAAAAATTGTATTATTCCCTGTATATCCTACATCGTATGCTCTATGTATTTCACAATAAAAAAAGAGAAAATATTCGTAACCAAGTGAGAAGTTAGGCTTCCTACACCAATCAAGTTGGCAACACCACAGATAACACGATACTTGATACCTCTAAATCCCCCGGTATTCACACCATAGGCCTGGCACAGAGTGGACCCTCATTGAGGGGATGCTCTGGCTGTCAGATAACCAAAACAAATAAAAGGAACACCCCAGTTTGCCCTGAGATGCACAAGCTTGTGTCCTGCTACCAAGTCATGGGACTGCCTCTTTGGGAGGCAGTCAGGTCTGTGCTGGGCAGGCCAGAAGGGAAGAAGCAAACTGCGGGAGGCACAAAGGTCACATTTCAACTCAAGCATTCAGGTTAGGATAATGCTCAGGTATACAGGGAAGCCGTCAAAAATCACTGAAGTTTATTTATTTATTTATTTTTTCTGGTACCGGGAATCGAACTCACGATGTTGCGCATGCCAGGCAGGCGCTGTGCCGCCGAGCTAAATTCCCAGCCCCAATCATTAACGTTTAAATACTAAAGTTTTTCTTTAAGTCTAGCACTAGTCTTGCTTCCCAGTGGCTGTGCCCCCAGGTAGGGGGATTAGCAAAGGTGGATCCAGGCTCCAAACCCACAGGAGTGCGATTTCCGGGCAGCCTCAAGTCACCAGGAAGGAACAGGATGCTGGTTTCAGATGTTCAGCTTCCTTATTTCAAATGAAGGAACTTAGGCCCTCAACACGCTGCCTCTTACCTGCCCCATCTGAGGTCACCTTCCTCAGGTGCGAAAGGGCAGCTACCTGCCTTGGCCGACTGTGAGAATTACTGAACCCACGTTAGTAAAGCACATCTCCAGCAAATCCTGGCTACTCTACCCAAGGAGGCCCTGTATGACTTTGGGACTTTTATGATTATTTTACTCAGTTGAAGACTTCTCTACATTCTTCTTCCCCAAGACAAAAATGGACCCACAAAAATAACATGCTGTTGTTAATCTATAATGTGTTTTCATGGTCCGTAGAATTCCTGACATATTTATTTCTTCCTAATAATTTATTAATTTCTCCTCTTAACTTTCAGTTCAAAATGTAAAAAATTAACATGTTCAACAAACAAACAAGAAGCACTCAAATAAAGACAATCTTCACACTGGAGATACTGCAAGTCTCCTTTATGCCATTCAGTTCTTTCAGGCTAGGGATGGTGCTGATACTAGGCCAGAGCTGGGAGTCGGGCAGAGCTGGTAACCAAGATCCAAGATCTACCCAGGGAAGCCAAGTTCACTCTTGAATCCTCTGGTAATAGTGGATTTTTGGATATTGAAGTTTCACTAGTCTAAAATCACAGCTAGAGTTGGGCATGGTGATGCATCCCTGTAATCCCAGCACTTGGGAGGCTGAGGCAGGAGGATCACTATGAGGTCCAGGACAGCCTGAGTCCAAGGCCAGCCTTAACAACACAATGAGATCCTGTCTCAAAACCAAGCAAACAAATAAAAAAAGATAAACTCAGGGCTAATGCTAGAGTGTTCTGTAGTAATGGTTCTAAACCAGAAGTGATTTTGTCCCCAGGGGACATCTGGTAACGTCTGAGAATATTTTTGGGTGACACAACTTGGAGGGCAAGTGGTTCTACTGGTTTCTAGCAGGTAGAGGCCAGGGATGCTATTAACCATTACACAGGCACTGGTCAAGTTCAATAAAGTCAAGGCTTAAAAATTCTGTTTCTTGACATTTCATAAAAAGGGGTATCCACCCATCCTTTCACATGCCCCTCAAACAGTTCATTAAATTCTTGCTGAGATACTCTCAGAAAGTACAAACTCAGCCCTTATGGCTTACCCAACATTAAATAATTGTTCTGCCAGGCCCAGGGTGAAACTCTGACATTAGAAGTTGAGAAAGAATTCAACTTTCAACCAGTTTACAGTGAGCACAAGGAAAAGATTGTGTATTATACACATTCTTCTGTATATGAATAGTGCACAAGTTGGCAAGATTTTTCTGTAAAGGGCCAGGTAGTGAATATTTCAGCGTTACAGGCCTGGGATCTCCATTAAAAGTACTCAACTTGGTTACTGAAATGCAAAAGCAGCCATAGATAATTGGAAAATGAATGCGCATTGCTATGTTCATTTCAACAAAACTTTATGGATACTGAAACTTGAATTTCAACTCATTGTGGAGTGTCAAAAATATCATTTTTGTTCTGCTTTTTTTGTACCGGGAATTGAACTCACGACCTCGGCACGTCAGGTAGGCACTGTGCCACTGAGCTACATCCCTAGCCTTTGTTTTGATTTTTTGAAAGTATCTGCACATTTAAAAATGTGAGAAACATTCTTAACTATACAAAAAGAGGCAACAGGACTACAGACTGCAGACCCCTGGAATGGTGCACGTTTTACAGAACATTGCTATCCGACTTAGTGGTCGGTCCAAGAGTTCCCTGAGAGTAGGGCATGAAATTATTAGCATTTTATAAATGAGCAAATAGGTTCTCACAGGCAGTGAAATACCCAAGACCTCACATCCAGAGAGAGGAAAAGGCAGGATTTTAACTCTGCAGTCTTTCGAAGTACAACAAAGAATTACTATTCTTTCAAGAAACAGGCACTGAATGTCCATTTATCATTGAAAATGGACAAGGAGGCACAGCCTTTGTCCTTAAGGAGCTCAAGGCTTAACGTGGGAAGTAAAAATACTTAGAAGACAAGAGAGCCTAGGGGAGGGTGGTGGGGGTCTCCTAAACACAGCCCGGGGGTAGCAAGGCTTTGAGAGGCAGCGGGAAAATCATCCCAGGAATACAAGGCTTGAGCTAAAACAAGGCAGCAGGAAACACCATCGTGCCTGGGGAATGACAATGAGCTCCGTGTCGCTGGAGTCCAAGAAGCGAGGCAAGATGTCAAAAGTTGAAGCTGGAGTGTTAGACTGGGTTAGATCATGGAGGGTTGAGGGCTTGGGGTTAGAATACCGGCGGGCAGAGCAGGAAAGCACAAGCAGATTGTATTTGATAACACGTTCTCTGAAATGCTCCCTGGGAAACCATGGTGGGTGACAAGTGAAAGAAGCCCGAGAACAAGTTACAACACAGACTTGAGTCAGGGCAGGGGCAACGGGGATTATGAGGGGGCAGATTTTTATCAATATGCACACAATTAAAATCAATAGAGCTCAGTGAGAGCAGGAACTCGCAGTGGGAGGGCAGGAGGAAGTTACATCCTCACACCTCAGCCCTATTTCCAGGTGAGTAACTGGGAACCTGGTGCCACAAACCAGAAAAGATAATCACAAAATTAAAATGCCAGGAACAAAGTGCTAAAGAAGCAGAAAGAATGGGATGGTAAATCTGCCTGTGGAAGTCAAAGAAGACCCCATGGCTGGTATGATATTTAGGCCCTGACTTTAAAGAAGACTAAAAATTTGCAGGAGAAAGAGGAGGACGTGGCAGAAAGCATCCTAGGCAGAAGGTACAGCAGAACAAAACCCCTGCTGATTTACATTGAGCTTGGAGTCCACCAACACCATGCTGATCTGTTTCACCAGGCAAATAGTACGTCATGGTTTCCTTTTCTGGTATCTTTGATGCTGCTTTGGGGCTCTCAGGAACAGTAATTTACTATCAGTCCCCTGAAATTTGATCTCAATAAATTAATCATTCCAGCTGATTTTGGTCATTCCCCCTAGGATTATGTGTCAAGAAAGACTAATGAAACACCCTAATGTCTTCATAAAAATGCTAAAGCCCTGGCATGCCACATGCCGGGCCCGGACGTGGCCTCTCCTACCAGCCCAGGGCTGCAAGCCAAGATCTGGAGAAAGGGCAGTCAGTGGTGTTGAAAGCATGGACTGCCAATGTCCTAGAATACCTGACTTGGAATCCCAGCGAATCACTACTGACTCTGAGACCTCAGAAAAGTCAGTCTCTCTGTCTGTACAGTGTAAGTACTACAGACAGGACCTGTTCATAGGGCAGATGTAAGGACTAAATGCTAATTATGTGTGAGGTAGTCAAGTTAGTGTGGCGCGTGGTCATTCAATGTATCAGCTGTTAGTCACAGTGGTATTAATACTACTAGGACGTCATGAGTCTGAATCATGGCGCATCTGTCATATTCCCAAACTTGCTCAGCACAGTACTTCATCCAGGACATTTGTTGAAAGTACAGATTCTTGGAACCCAAAACTCACCCCTAAGAATCTGAAGGAATGTGGTGGATGAATCTTTATGTTTAGTAAAGTGCCTGCTTCTTGAAGGCTTACTGAATTCCAAAGACCACGCACCTACCTTTTGGCCCTAGTCTTCGAGTCAAACAACTCAGCAAGAACAAGAAAGAATATAAATCGATTATCTTCCTGTTATTAATCCCAAGCTGTCTCTCCTTTTGGTTGAAAACTGCATCTTGTTGATTTTGTTGTCTTCCTTCTAACAGGGACATCACTCCATAGCCCATCCATTAATAATTCTCTTCTGCACAACTGTTCAAAGATGAAAAGCAGTCGGGCAGTCCTCTCAGACTACCAGGGCAAAATTCACGCTGGTCAGAGGATCTGAACTCATTTAGTGCTGCTCCATGCTCTTACACAATCAGCTCACCTATCTTGAGTTTCAATTTCCTCTTACAAGTATTTGCTCTACTCTTCCCAGGCTGAAGATCGACCTCCTTGTCTAAAAAGGCAGAAGTGTAATAGGAGTTGAGGAGTCCTGTTTGCCTGTTAGTATTAGTCTCTCTTTTCTGGTCCTGAACTTGCAGCGACATGGCTTTTTGTTCTTGTTAAATTTTTCCACAGTCTTGATACTGTGAGCTTTAAAAGCCCGAGTCCACTACTTTTTCAGGTTTCAGTTACTGTTATTCTTTTTTATACTCCTCCTTGGTCACTGGATCTACTTTAAAATATCCTCCCAGTCACTCCTAACTCCAAGCTCTTAAATGTTCCAGGTGAAAGCACAATGAACTGATTCTTTAATCACCTCTCCTCACCTCTCCACTTTCGCCTTGATCAAAATAATTAATGATTAGTTAAAAATGTCCCCTCTGAAAGCAGTCCACACCAAAGAGAATTATTATCTTATCTTTCTAGCTAGGAAGATTATCTATCTAAAGCCAAAAACAATGTGGATGATCATAAGCTCTTAAAACCAACTGGATGTGTTCTACCCAAGCATGCATCTCTTCCTTTTTCCCTATCAGATATTCTATACTTACAATCTAATATCAGTTAGGTTATTGTGTTATTATTAACTGCAGCCTACAAACCCTCATTAGAATGTTTGTTTTGCTCACTCTGGAGGGAAAGGCATTAATGTGCACAGAATTGAGACCAAGGCGCCTCAGGCAAATCTACTTAGGTCTAAATTCAGCTCTATCCCCTGCTATCTTTGTGACCATGACAAGCTATATACCCTTATCCAGGTCTCCATTTTCCCTTTGCAATAATAATAGTAGTAGCAATAATAATAGCTTTTAAATGTAGTCTTTCAAGGATTGCTATAAAGGGTGTACAGAGCTTAAAAATAATTTCTGACCCACTACATAACAAGGGGAGCTAGTATGTTGTTGCTATTGTTTTTCTTGTGGAGATTTTTTATCTCCTTGCTCTTTGAGTACCTGAGAAATACTTTAAAAGAAAAAAGTAGGGGAGTGGGGGTGTAGCTCACTGGTAGAACATGTGAAGGACGTGCAACACCGTGGTTCAGTCCCCAGTACCACCACCACACCACCACTACAAACAACAAAAAATCCCAAAAGTGAGAAGATTGTAAAGAAGGTTACCAAGGTCACACAAAAACAAAAATTCACTCACAAACATGGGCAAAAGAAGCACAAGTGGAATTTCTTTATAACGTGTGATTTCTGGCTTCAAAGATAGAAAAAGTAGTGGAGGGAAGGTGCAGAACTATGATAAAACTTCTGCTATGGGGTTACAACTTCAAAGTGATATACGCAAATATAAATAACTAACTAATGAAGACACTGTTAAAGTGGGTAGTTGGATGCACAATAATAATGGAAAAGTTCCAGACCAATTCTGCATGACTAATTTTTAAAAATTTTTAATCCAATTTATCATAGTACAATTGCATTTGTCAGATTCTCTACAGTTCACAGGAATCCACCCATGATGTTGGAAGCACATTAAGAAGATTACTCAAGAGCTGCTGCCACGCTTTAAAGTCCTTTTCTGTGGCAGTAATGCCACTGATGACACCTTGAATTTCACATCCCTGGAAGCATGCTTAAAGGCGTAAGACTGGGTCCGGTGGATCCATCCCTTACTTTTCTACTGTAAGTTTGTACTTTAGTGTGACAGTAGCCAGCTGTGCATCTCCATACCTTTCCTTGAGGCATACAGGAAGCAATCTATGTGTTAATGGCAAGGACTGTGTGTGTGTGCAAAAGTGGCAAAACAGATTTTGGACCTTATGCTTCATGGAACAGTTTGTAGTGTATGTTTACCCAAGCATCAAAGAGGGTCCAATAGACCCACACCTCTTCAGGATTTGTTAAGAAAAAGAGTTTTTTGTTTGTTTTTTGATTTTTCTGGTATATAAGTAGGCCAATTCAGTACAACGGCACATGAAAAACCAGATTTGCAAGTTTTGGAGGAGGTCAAAAGTGAATCATGAATGGATGATGAAGATGATCCATTATGGTAAAATGCATGCTTTCATAACAGAAGAGTAGTGTAGGTGTATGAGGATGAGGATGATGATAATGATGATGACTCTGACGCTGCCCATGTGAGCCAATGTTCCTGTGACAGTGAGATGGAACACAAATCAACTGATACAGACCCAGGGAAGGAAGATCGCCTTGACTCAGATGATGAAGACAACAGCAAAGTGAGCACATACTTGACTTGTCAAAATACTACAAAATGGTCACACAACCAAACAGAACAAGCCAATGTTACAACAACAGAACTAGGTCCAAAAATATAATGACACTCTTGGCAGGGGTGAAATGTATTGGCCAGAATGCCAGCACTGCCATTCAGTGTTGGAAAGTGTAACAGACAAAATGCTATAAGATGCTGTGAAATGCACAAAGACTGAAATGCAAGTAAGACGTTCTCTATGCACCTATTAGCCACCTTCAAACATGTATTATGACACCTCACTGGCTGAACTCGACGCATCCATAGGGCTGCTGTACGTAGCACAGCTTTCTCATGGTGACCACAGGAATATAAAGGACTTATGGAACAGGGATGGGTCAAAATATGGCATAAAAATGTATGCCCTTGGAGATGTGAAGGGAGTTTGGCTTTCAGTTTAGACATTTACCCTGGGACTCAGGCACCAGGTCCTTATTCGTATAGGAATAAACCGAGTGATGCTGCGAACAGACTTGTTGCTCCCATCTCCCAAACCAACAAGAACGCGACATTCGACAATTGTTTTACTGGTTTCCAACTGATGTTACATTTGCTAACACAGCACAAGTTGACCAGCGCAGGAACTGTACACAGGAACAAAGCAAAACTCCCAAATGAAATGTTGCAACTTGAAAACAGAATTGTATGCTTCAATCTTTGAACTGAAGAAAGATATGACACTGGCCTCCTACATAGCAAAGAAAACCAAACTGGTACTGCTGATGTCAACATTTCACCATAGTGGAAATACTGAGGGAAAACCATGACAAAATAGAAGCCTGAAATGGAAACTTCCAGCAACAAAACCAAAGGTGGAACAGATGTTGATGAGTTACGCCATGATTATGATGTCATTTGAAGCACAAAGCATTGGCCAATAGTTATGTTTTACTACATCCTAAACATGTGTGGCATAGTTTGATAGTTTATGAAGAAAATAACAAATGCAAAATATCACGGAGAAATTGCTTTTAGATTGGGACTGCTGCTCATCAGAGGCCATATACAGCAGAAGGAAAACACGTTTCTGCCCAGGGAGCTATGCAAAACAATTATGAAGCAAAACAATTGTGAAGCACATTGGTGAGGTGACAGCTGAACAGGCAGGCACAGCATCACAAAGACCTACTACCATAACATGAAAACAAAAGATGTCAACTGTACCCTACAAGAAAGTACAGGAAAACAAGCCTACATGCTATCAGTGTCTGCAATACTTGTGTAAGGAACATGCAATTCTCATGTGTGAAGACTGCCTTGGATGTAACAGTTGAAGTAAAGCTTATTTCTGTGGTAGACTTTTGTTTGTGATTACACTGTAGTTCCTATAGGCTTTTATTTTTGATACTATCTTTTAGGTTTGTGAGCAAATAAACAGCTGATATGAAAATGCTGATATCTATTCTAAGCACTCATTACATATTTGATAGTTTATTTTATTGAGATCTTATTCCCCTGATAAGTGTATGTTGTACAATATAGTAGGAAACTCCTGACAAAGCAGGAATAGAAAAGAGGTGACAAGACTGCCACATAGGAAAGAAAGCTGAGCACATGTGCTGTCAGTGTAAGAGAGATATGTGCATGGAACATGCAGTTGTCATATATCAAGACTGCTTTGGGTATGGCCGCTGAAGCAAAGCTTATTTTGGTGGTAGAGTTCTATTGGTATTTTCATTATAATTCATATAGGAATTTACTTCAGATGTTTTTTTCTAGGTTTTGTAAGGAAGTACACAGCTGACACGAAAATGTTAATGTCTATCCTAAATACACAATACATATTAAGAATTTAATAATTTTATTATTTTACATTCCTGTTAACTACACATGGTATAATACAGTAAGAAATTCCTGACAAAACAGCAAGACCACTGAAATGTCAAGTATGTCCTACAAACAGACCAGGAAAGTAAAAGACATGTGCTGTCAGTGTAAGAGATGCATGTACATGGAACGTCCCATTGTCATGTATGTAGACTGCCTTAGGTGTAATAATTGAAGTAAAGATTATTTCTTTTGTAGACTCCTATGGCATTTTCATTGTAGTTCACATGGGAATTTACTTCTGATATTCATTCTCTTTTAGACTTTGTATACTAAAAACCACTTGAAAATTTTGATGCTTTTTATAAACACTCAATAAATGTTAAAAACTCAATACTTTATTTTTTGAATAAAATTCATAAGATTAAAATTAACAATTCAGCAATGGAAATATTCTAAAGAATAAATGTGGGTCAGTCAGACCCATGTTCATGCACCTTTATATCAGAATTAGTCTTAAGCTCCAAGGGTTAAAATGTGCAGCTTAACCCCGGACAACCTCAATATCTTGTTTTGTCATGTACTATTCTGCATGGAGAACACAGCATTTTGCACAGGTTTCTTTACTGTTTCGTTGCTTTCATGAAGCACTGTAGACAAGCTCAGATGCAAAGAGCAGCCCCAGGCCACACCTCTGCCCACCTGGTGATAGCTTGCTTTGCTTCAATTGCCTTCTTAGAATACCTCTAGTATCATTCTTTATACTTTTCTGATTGTCACTTGTTTTATTTATTTATTTATTTATTTATTTTGGTTTTTCTCTGGTACCGGGAACCGAACTCACGACCTTGCGCTTGCCAGGCAGGCGCTTTTGCCGCTGAGCTAAATCCCCAGCCCCCTGTCACTTGTTTTAATCAAGAAAGGACAAACAGAATAATCATATACCAGCATTGATGCTGGCATAGGAACCGGACAATTCAACAGAAACTGCAGTTTGAGCCACGGTACAACTAAAGGGACAGAAGTCTGGGTCCAAAAAAACATATTTGCTTTGGAATGTCACCTTCACAGAAGCTCAGCCTACAGAAGCCTGGGACAATACAGAAACATAAGCCCAGACCTACTCAGTCCCTGCGAGAGCTGGCTTCTGAGGCTTCCGGGCTTCCTACCAGAAAGTTTCAAAGAACAGATCAGAGCTGACATTAAGTATAGTAAATGCAGCAGGTACCAATAGAGCACCTATACATTTAGTTGGCTTTAGTAAGTGCTTAACACAATCATTAGATAATAACACAAGTAGCTGTGCAATTAAACTGCCATTAAAAGTTCCTGAAGTGGCTAAGGCAATTCCAGAAGAGATGGTCAAGCCTGGTACAGATTGACTCTGCACTATCAACTCATTACACTCACCAGAGACTGCAACATGCTTATATGGAATCTTTAAAATGTCCTCAAAGTGTATAGTACTTGGCACTGGATTGCATTTATGATCCACTTGGGAACTCAATCAACTAACTGCACTGATTGCCTGTGACTACATTACCTAGGTGCCTACCATGTGCCTGTAAGTGTGTTACATTTTCAAAGCAAAATATCTTACATAAAGCACCAGAACAACCTATAAGGTAGGTATACTTACTAGTGCCGTCTTTCAGGCAAGGAAGGAAATTGAAAGAAACTTGCCTTAGTCATTTAGCTCTTCAGCCTAAGGATAGCTTCCAATCCACCACATGACTTTGGAGACCACCTCCTAAATACCCAAAAAGCCATGAGGAAGCATCCACATACACTGACATGTAACACATAACCGGCTAAGGGCTGGGAATTATCCTGTATGAATTGAGACTAAGTGAAAAATCTACCTTCTCCCATACTTAATTTGTCCTAAAATATGATGCTCACATATTGTTACATAATGTAGGACATACGATAATAAAATAGTTTCAATGTTCCTGTTTGTTATGGAAAAAACCTGGCCAAAAAAACCATCAGGTCAAACCTTCTTAAACAGCTCATTTTTAGGTCATCCAAATCAAAGCTCTCTCTCCTACCCTGAACTCTTCTAAAAGAACACATGGAAAATAATCAGTAAATTCCTATCACAGCTAGTGCATTAGTTTTCAGTGGACATACTGATGAGGGAATAATTACAGTCTGTAATAAACTCTTTGTACACTTTCTGTACTCTGGAGTCCCTTGTATTCATGTACAATTAGGCCTGATTCATAAAACCCAGAGCATGGTTTCGCTTTTTCAAAATGGTTACAGATGTTTACAGTCCCCACAACTCTGATTTAATTAACATAGCTGGCCATAATGGTGACTTACCTAATCCTGAGTCCTTGATAAGATAAACACAACCTAACTACAGTGTTGTTCTTCTGAGAAAATGGCATTCAGTGGTACAGCTTCCAGAAATACACCACAGTGAAAGGAGGGCACTGTTAGTAACTTTTGGAGTTCAAAGCCATTTCTTACCTTGCTGTGAAAACAGCACCCTGTCCAGTAGAGTTCTAATAGATCAAGTCATAAAGAAATACAAGC
This sequence comes from Chinchilla lanigera, assembly GCF_000276665.1. Lineage (NCBI taxonomy): Eukaryota > Metazoa > Chordata > Mammalia > Rodentia > Chinchillidae > Chinchilla > Chinchilla lanigera. The sequence continues at coordinate 16,032,817 of NW_004955402.1, forward strand.
CCTGAATGCGAACTGCGAGGCTGCCCAACTAAGACCATCAATTCCTGCTTCTCCTCTGGGGGAACCAGCATTTCCACCCATGGATTGCATCAGGGACTTAAACCAGGCATTAGATCTTTTCACTATGCAAGCTTCTGTGGAGGGGACGCTATTTCCCCTCCTGATGCTGGGAATTCTGCTAAGGCTCCAAACTCTTTTCACTGCACCAGTCAGTAAGACCCTGAGTGGTAGTTCTCAAAGTATAGTCCAAGAGTGGAACTCTAGGAACCCCCAAGATCCTTCTGGCAGATCTGCAAAGGCCAAGCTACTTCCATCACAGGATTACTTGTGTTTGCACTCTTATTCTCTCATCAGGGTAAAGTGGGCTTTTCTAGAGGTTACACTATGTGTCATTCTGTAACACAAAAAATGCAAAATCAGGTAAGAAAAACCAGCTGTCTCATCATTAAGCCAGATATTAAGAAGACTAGAAAAATATGCTACTCTTCACATTAACTGTGTTTTTCTTTTGGAAAATATACTCATTTTTTTCCATAAAAATTAATATTTACATTACACAGGGAAAATGGGTTTGATATTTTTAAATAAATAAACATTGTAGAATTTTCTTAGTTTGATTTATGGCAAATACTGATAGGTATTACCCACACTATAGAAGCTCATGTGAGCACTCACTAATTTCTAAGAGTATAAAAGAGTTCTAGGACATTTGTGAACTTCCGCTGTCATGAAGAGAAGGATGGATTTAATTTGCCTGAAGACTACATTTGAAAGAACCATCTGGGCAGCTGGTGCCCAACCTGTCTCCTACTCCTCCCGCCTAGAAGTCACAGGCCCTCAGCAAACGAGTGTGATGATCTCATTTTCCATGCTGGGAGTTTGCAGATTCCCTGCCGCTTGGGAGGGGGTGGGATTCTGGGGTTCTGGGATTCATTTTCAACAAGGAGATCTGTTCACAGATAACAGCCATAGCCTCCGTCCTTGCACTTATCCCAACAATCAGGGTGCTATTTTCCTGTCCGCTCTGCTGATTCTTCTGGCTTACATTTTATTTGGTTCAGAATTCGGGCAGGGAGGAGAGATGCTTTTCACTGGGCCCCTTTAAATACTGCAGCATTTGGGGAACTATCTGGGCACCTGAGAAACTAAAAAAGAAAAACAAGTCTAATGTTGGAAGACAAAACTTTTGGCAAGGGAAAAAGTATATGACACAGGTCCTGCCTTAACTTGGTGGTCTGCAGCATTGATTGGGAAGTGGCTGGTTTTTGTAGAGAAGCAGGTGGCTTTTAACTTCAAAAGGCTTTAATTCACAAACCACAGGGTGTTTTGATCTTGCTATGTGACCACAACTTGGGGTGGTTTATTCTCCAGGAAAGTGGTTATTCGAGAAGCACAGCTTAGAATAAAATAGTGGGCCTCAGAGAGGCCACAGGCCAAAGGTCTCAGAAAAGAGGAGAGGCCCAATGACCTTATCTGCTGGTGGGCTCTTCTGGGAAAGGGTGGCTACACGCGGCTGTGGCAGGGATTTGAGGTAGCTCAGGACTTCCAGAGATGCTCTTGGTCCTGAATCAGCAGGGGCAGCTGAGGTAGAGAAAAAGGAGATTAAGTCAAAACCTACTGCCTAAAGGCTAGTGAGCAGTACAAGATTTCTATTTTTAAGACAATGAGCTCAAGATCCCTAGTAAGGATCTCACTTTAAATTATTTGTGACAGGCCTGAGAGTCTTTACATAAAGGACTGGCCACTTTAGTTTCAAATTGCACTCTGCATTTAGGAGCAAGGAAGGCACATCTTGGACTCCCATGGCTTGACCAACAGCCTCAAGGGCAGACTCTAGGGGCTCAAAGGGAATCGTGGTTTGCAAGTGCTGGTTGTGAACTGAAACTTGACTCAGGGGGCTCCCAGGGGAGGTTCAATGTAGCAGCCAGGTAATTATGGGGAGAAAGGGCGAATGTTCCAGTCATAGTTTTCTTTCAAAAAGGTAGCATTTGAGATACTGCTGCTTTTGTACTAAGATGGCCCCCATCTTTTAAAAATTGCTTTTGTTTTGAATCCAGTGCATTTAGTATCTTAAAATTTCCATTTCCTCCTTTGAACTCTGTGTCCAGTTTATAGGGTAAGGATTACACACAAAAGGCTCAGACTGTTTAGCACACAGGAGAGGCTGAAAAGGAAAATGCTTTCTGGGCCCACAGTCAGGCTTTTCCTGGGTATCATGGGCTCTCTGCTACAGTCACTGCAGCCCTCAGGACAAGCACTGGGAAACAATTTGGGAGCAGATACTGGTTTGCTTTCTAATTCTAGAGGCTGTTAACACTACGACTGTCATCTCATATGCCACATTAGCATTTGGGAGACTGGAAAGTGAAACTATAGATCTTTCAAGACATCATGAAGTTGAGAGCAAGATTATTCTGACCAATGCTCATCTCCCGGAGGGGAGTGGTCACACACCTGCACGAAACACATACTTATTAGTTAAGAACATAGGCCCGGTGGCTAATCCAAAATCTGAAACAATTTGCATAGCACTGTTGCATCCCACTTCCAAGAAGTAGTTGTCACTCTAGCAACACTCACGAGCTCTGTCTACCTCTGGTGCATTTGGATGAGGTAACTGGGCATACTGAATCTGGTCCCTTGGCCAGATTTCTGCGGAGAACAGCCCACAGCCAGCAAAGGCAAGTGTTATTACACTGCAGGACAGGATGACAGAGGGAAGCCTGACCTCATCCTGCACAAAGATGGGTGTGCATGGGTGCTTAACCGATACATTTAGGTCACATTCCCCAACCTTGTTTTTATCAGTAATAAATGTTATATTTTGGTTTTCCATTTACTGATTCTTTTGTAATATTTGTACAGAACTTAGATGGATGGGAAGAATCAGTTTTAGGCCCCTCCAAAGACAACAAAATTATCTACAAAGCCATGATCTTACTTAACACTCAAAGGCTAAGGTTACAAGATCAAAGGGAAGTCTGAGCAAATAACATTGTTACACCAACATCAAGGCCATGGTCATGAGCCTGCATGTATGTTCTGATGCTGAGGGCCTAGCAGCAGACAATCATGACTCTGCAAGTGCTTGGGAGAACTAAAGACTGGGAACAGAAAGCAACAAGGACCCCTGACTCACGGGGTGACTGCAGTTCTTAGCCAAGCTAGCCTGAGGACAGACGAACTAGGGCAGGTGGTAGAAAGAACCATCAGTGGCCCACCAGACAGATACTGCACCTTGAAAGTTGACTCATAGGCACCGAGGAACTGCATGGCCAAGGACATAAACTGCTGGCTTGCACACTATCCTGCGTCTGACTCAGCCTGTCAGATTGTCCCATTCATAAGGGCAAAGCTTGCTCCCCGAAACAGAAATCCCTTAAATCCTCATTGTGAAGTTCAAATCCAGAACTGGGATGCAGTACTGTAATAGAGTGCTGGCCACAATGCAGCAACCCTTCAAAGACTAGAGGAGATCTATGTCCATACCCCTGGGTGCACTGTTTTTTTCAGATTTCCAAAGGAACTCCTGGCATTACCAGAGTTGGTAACTCAGTGTAAGCCCTGCCTCCAGCTTGCTGGCAATGTGCCTTTAGGGGACTGGTTCATGCTAGGACCTGTTCAGATGTCTGTAAAGCAGATGATGATAATAATGCCTACCTAGCACATGGGACTGATAGAAATATTCAGTGACACAGTACCGGTAGAGCATTTGGTCTGGCATGCACTATGCACTCAAGAAACACTAGACCTAAGGCTATGAGTCAGCTTTCAGGAAGACTCAAAAATCCTTGGAAACACAACTTCAGCCACGCCATGACTGAAGATGTCAGGCAAAGAGAATGAGCAACAAGTGGCAAGGCCAAGTCACAGGGAGGTTGTGGACTTCTTCCAGTAGGCTAGTATTTATGCAGACATTTCACCAAAAAGACAAGGCCAAAACACACACTTCAAACTTCTCAAACTCATTAGTAACTGGGGAATTCAAATTTAAACCAAAGAGAGGTAGCATTATGTGGGTCACTAGACTACTAAGTATTTTAGTTTCACTATAACAAGTATCCTAAACATTATGAGAAAAAAATTGTGTACATAGCACCAGTGAATCAGTATGAAAAGCATTCTTGCACTTGCTATTAAAAATGAACATGTGGAGCTATACTACTATACAGTATAGTATATATACTATACTATATACTTGGAGCTATACAATCGAGCAATACTACTCCTGGGTACATACCCCAGAGTGGAACTGCATCCTATTACCCAGTAATAGAGCTTACTAGACATACAAATTCTCATGCTCCCCTGCAGACTTACTGAATCCCAAACATGGGGGTAGGGTTTGTTTTAAAAAGCTCTCCAATGCTTCTTGTATAAGCTAAAGTTTGGAAAACACTGCCCTGGAGTATTCCTGATATTCAGGCCAAGTGGCATCTATAGGCTTGCTGATAGCACCAAAATTCTGAAACTATACATCCAGGTCCACAAACTACAAACCAACCAATATCATATTCAAAGTGTGCAATGCTGTACATTAAGAAACTGTGCAAATTATAACCATGCAACCTAATGATGCTTATGTACATAAATTGAACCCAAAAGCAAATCATAGAAAATATTGCACATGACACATTTATGCATGTAGGTATGATATATATATATATATATTTACATATATAAAAGATCTCTACATATATTTAAGAAATATATATGGATGATGAAAGTATAAAGGAAGACAAGGAATAAATAGTAGAAAAAGCAGATAGTGATTTTCTCTGGGAAGGAAGGAAATGTATTTTGGGGACTTCCAAGATAGCAGCAATATATTATTTCTTAAACTAGCTAATAGTTATACTGATATAGTTTGTATATTTTAAAGTGTATATACGTTTTATACACTCCTCTACTATACCACAGAAGAAAATATCTTTAAAACGATGATATCAAACATAAAACAGAGTATCAATCTGTTTTAGTTTTTTTTAATTCAAATACATATGAAACCTAGGAATGCAAGCTCTAACATCTGGTTACTTACAAATAAATGTGTACGTTACCACTTAAAAGAAGCCTGGACAGCTATCCAGGTATGATATCCTAATATATAAAATGGGTATAAATATTTTTGAGAATGAAATAAGTTAACATGTCAAAAGTCCTTAGCATAGCGCCTACCTCATAGTAAGTACTCATAAATAGTAAGATATTATTTGTTTAGAATTACACTAACTTAAAAGCAGTATTTCTTGCACTTAATTGTCAATAAGTCATCAGCATCCACCAAGAACAATGCATTTACCTTCGCTTTTATGGAGATGCTGTGCTGACATGAACAGGACGCTGAACCTCCTGCTCTACTGGTGCCCACCGCCATGTCTAAAGCAGTCGGAGACTGGTTCTGGGCTAGTGTACGCACACGTGCACACACATGTGCATGTGCATCCACCAGGACATTGAAGAATTAAAGAAAAAGACAGATCTTGAAAAAGACAACAGAATAGCTTGTTTGACTACCCAGTATTTCCATACCAAGTCCCTGGCAGAATAACACTCTCCATACACTAATTTCCCCCCTAATTATAAAGACGATAGAACTGTTGTATCAGCCTAGACTACATCTGTTAGAATTTAAAGAAGACTGTTAAAATATGTGCCCTTCAATTGTGGTTTTCAAGTGTGATCCAAGAAAAATTGGGGGCAGGTAATCATGCAGAACGGCAAGGCATCCAGCTGTAACACTGGACACAGAACAAAGCCTTGCACACATGAAGTACGCAGACTCATTTTAAAGATTACATTTTCTCTTGATTGATTTTGTTTGTGTGAAACAACAGGAAGGACTGAGGCCCCAAATCTTCAAAGATCTAACATCTTGCTCACCACATAAAAACACTTTTCTATATGCACACACACCCATGCTGCACATACTGGGCACACTGAGGATTAGAACTGCCTCATATGCTGTCCACACACACAACACACATCCCAGCCAGATCATCTACCTCCAAAGTGCTCTTTCTTAACCACTGTACCATAAGCCACCTGACCTACTACCCACCTGGAACTTAATAACAAACAGAGATCCAAAACTGACTAGAAATGTTATACTTGATAATAACGCATTTCAACTCAGAAAAATAAAATTTTATTTGATAAATGAAGACTAATGTGCATGTACATACACATAAAATTGAGAGAAAAACTGAAACAAGGCCTTCTATTTCACACCACATACAAAAATAAATTTCATGAAAGTGAGGTATCTAAATGTAAAAAATAAGCTGATAAGTGAAATCTGATATAACACAAGGTTTCAGAAAGCTGTCAGTTTATATCTTCGCTCATTGACCAAAGAATAGTACTCCAGATATACATCATATATATACAAAAAACCAAGATTTAGGAAAAGTATGAAATTGAAATTTTAATGATATCCACTATACATGCAAATACAGTATTAAAATTGCCACCTCTTTTCAAACTGCTTTCATTTGCCATCCCAACATGTTATAAGCAATCTGCAGAATAATCCATTGTTATATACATTTGAGCAAACCACCACCAAGAAGGCCTCAAATAAAAGGAAAAACCATAAAACAAGTCAAGGATTTAACTCATTTTCATTTAGAAGGTAATTTAAACTACATACATTGGTAAATTAAATCAATGATTATATGATAGCCCTCCCTAAAAGTTCTCATTTATCTGTCAGCCAGAGAAGACAGAACTGTAAATAAAATTTAATGCCAAAAACATAAACACTACATGCAATTACTTTTATGATTCAAAAATGTGTAGGGGCTAAAGCAAGTTAAGTACAAATTACATATCAATAAGCTAAAGCCACACAAACAGTACAACTTTTTAAATGCAGTAGAGTAAAATAAAGTCCATATGTGTGAGAGCATAAATAAAGTAGAGTCGCCCTGAGCAAACATATCCTTGGCGGGCAACTAACTACCCACAGAACCTGATTCCTTAGTTTTTTCACTATGAATAGACTTCCACCTACAATCCAGACCGTCATTAGAAAATGGAGAAAAGGCTTCAAAACAGACCTTTGAACAAGTATAAGCACTCTGCAGTCCTCATGGCAAACTCTCAAATCTGCAAAACAGCTACACAAATACAAAACAGGATCAACTGTACCCACATATATGCTGAACAGCTAGAAAATGATCAGTCTGTGGCATTATAAAACTCTGCATGTAACTTTTTTAAAAAATTAGAAACCACAGTGAAAACCGGGGAGGGCCTTGTTGAAAAGTGGGTCAGCAGTGAGCTTACAGAAGGTATTAAGAAGCATCACTAAAAAGATTAGATCTGTTAACACCCCGATCTTTAGCATGAAAACTTCTGTTCCAAAAATATTTAGGTCTTTGCTTTTACCCTCCTTCTGATAAAAAAGAAAGGGAAAGAAGGATATCGCTTAAGAATTTAAAAATCTTTATCCCTTACCTTAAGCAATATTGCCAGTTTACCAGAACTATAGAAAAACCTCTCTGACTAGAAACTCCAAAAAGGTGTTTAGTGGCTTGGACACAATAAAGATGCAAAATAGAGTCCCAGAAAGTATTTTCAGTTCCAAGAGTCATAACTTAGCTGAAGTGAAACAGTGCATCTCTTTTTATCATCAATTTTCAACCTACCCACAGAACCTGATTCTATAAACTCCCAGATATTTCTATAGTGTTTATGTATCTTTCCTAATGTGTTTATGTATCCCAGATATTTCTATAGTGTTTATGTATCTTTCCTAATGTTATGATTATTAAAAATATATGATAAAATAGATGATTTTATGTATTGAGTCAAAGATACCAGAAATAAGATGTCAGACTTCAGAAAGTATAATAAAAAGCAACAATAATCTATGATTTTAGAAGCCAAGTAAGAAGTTACTAGTAGAGGGTGGTTAAAATTCAGAGTTAAGATTTTTTGATCCAGTATTGACTGAATAGTATGTTCAGTTTAGGAACATTTGGCAGAATGTGCAATTTCCAGCAATGAATTTGGTACTTTCACAAAGTATGTAAGTTTGTGTGTGTGTGTGTGTGTGTGTGTCCATGTGCATGCATATATGTTTAATATGAATATCTAATTCCCTGAAATGGAGGAAGAAAGATATTATGAACAATTTTAGAGATGTTGGTTCCAAATCAAAGACCAGTACTTTGGATGCACAAAACATACTTTATTTTCTGGACCTTAAATCCATCAGAATAAGCTTTAGATTCTGAACTTTTGTGTTAACTAGTTAAGAAAACAAAAAGCAAAAAAAAAGTAGTCACAGTCTCTAGTTAATTAAAGATTTATATTAAGGAAGCATGGATCACAACCTCTTTAAACTCAATAAAATTAGATTTTTTAGTCATTTATTTCAGGTTGCATTTAAGTTTCCCAACCAATAAACATTTTACGCAAGACTTCACACAGGTCAAGTGTGTCCACTCACCTACAACAGGTCAAGTGACAAGTAAAATAGTTCTAGGCTTTTTTAACCGTTAACAGATTCATACCTGTGGTAAGTTACTGCACAAAATATTTACAGGAACCAGCTGCCGGTAGTTTTTTTGAGATGTGACATACATATTTTAAAAGATGCCAAATAACTTCATTTGTGAGAGAAAAAATAATTCAAATATGAAAATAGCAAAATATTTAAGGCCAAGAGTAAATACTCAACATAACTCATAAGTTAACTAAAAAAAATCACCAATGCAGTTGAGAGGAACTGAAATTTCTCTCTAATATGACACTCACTCCCTAAGTATTGTATAAAAGGGGTCGCAGCCTGACACAAGGAAAAAGATCACATGCTTTGGAGTAAAGTTCAACTTCACTATAATAGACATAGTTGAATTCTGAATTCTCAAAATGTCTGAGTTTTAGTTTCACGATCCCTAGAATGGGACTAAAACTACAGAGTTAAAGTAATAATGGAAGCAACATAATCAGTTCCCTCTCCTAAATAGAAATATTTAAATTTTAACATTTATTTGATATAGTATGTGGCATTACTTTGAAAAAAATAGTTCCTTAGTAGTGGCAGCAAATATACAAAGTTTTAATCACTACCTGAATTACATGAAGGATTTACTGACAGTTATTAAATATAAATATGCTGTAAAAAGCCCTAAAACCTATAGATGTGACAAGAAAAAAGTAATATAGCAATCCTTACAACTTTCACTGCAAGCAGTGAAATCCAATATTAGTACAACAGAAGGAAGTTGAGTGAACTCAAAATTTATATTAATAATAAGGAAAACAGTCATTAGACATATCCAGCTCATAAATTTCTGGATAAGATTATCAATTATGCATGGCATTTTTTACTTTTTAAAACTAATGCTTAATCCACCAAAACATTAAGTAATTTATTAGAATGTGGAAAAAATCTGGGTTTGCATGTTTTAAAATATGGTAAAGTAAGTTGAAAGAACACAGAAGCTAAGGTCAAAATTATAACAATGTAAAGGATATCAGTACACAATTACTCAGTCTTCCTTCCTTCCTCCCTCCCTTCCTTCCTAATATATAGAAGCATATTTTCTGAAAAAAACCCTAAGAACAGATCACAGATCAAGTACTCTATTAAGCATACTCTGAGTAAAGGATATCAGTACACAATTACTCAGTCTTCCTTCCTCCCTCCCTTCCTTCCTAATATATAGAAGCATATTTTCTGAAAAAAAAAAAAAAAAACCCTAAGAACAGATCACAGATCAAGTACTCTATTAAGCATACTCTGAGATACTCTATTAAGCATATAGGATTATATTAATAATGCTACCATCTTTTAAGTAGTGCATGCTGTCTGAAAAATATAAATCTACTTCTATTGCTACTTGTAAAAGTCAAAAAAAACAGTTACTTTATCAAGGCAGTCAGTAGACCACAACATTTGATTCCTATACTAAATGTTTTGCATCTCAAATTCCAGATACTACTATGGTCTGCTTTAAATTATATTTCCACTGTCAGAACACAGGCAAAACTTAACTATTCCATCAGCAAGGAGAATGGAAGACATACACAATGGCTTAAGGAACTAATATAATCCTTAAGGAATAGATAACAGCACATGGTGGCTCTTCCATGAGGTTAACATGGAAACTTATCCTCTAGCTGCCTATCACTTAGCCAATCTTCCCTTGGATTTATTGTGTAGCTTGCTATACATCATTTCAAACCTTTCAAAGGTTTTGCCATTAGTTTAGGTCACACTGTTTATTTCTATTTTACTTGGTTTTCTATTCTTTAGTTTATCTTCATATCACTGGTCGTTGTCCAACAGATTCTCATTCAGAAGCCTTAAATCCCACTTCCTATTGTAGCTATCCTCCTAGTCTATAGCTTTTATTGGGTGCATGACTATTCCCCAAGCATGAAATAGTTTAATGTAATCATAGTAAAATTGAAATATTTTACAGTAGGAGTTCTCAAATCTCCCTGCACATCACATCAAAATTTATTAAATCATTTCTTACTGGTGGACTAATCCAATCTCTTAAAAGCATAAACAGTACTACCATGAATATCCCTATATATGTAGATACATCATGTGTACATCACGAGTACAGGCATACCTGCAGAAAAATAACTGTAGGAGGACTTTAGTATAAAGGACTGTTATTTTTACAGCTAGCACATATCATTCAGTTGGATGATTCTCATGGAGGCTATTTTCTCTCAAAGAAATTTGGGAGCATACAAGTAATAGATAATTTTTATTCCTAACAATACTATACTTACCTGTATTTATACCTACTCCTGTGCCCCAAAATATTTTCCTTTTATTGGTGTAAGTGACATCATCAATGACAAGAATATAAAAATACAGATAACTTCTAACCGATCATGTATGATAAACTATTAGTAACTGTTAAGGAGACCTCAAAAAAATCACCACTCCAAGTATCTAAAAATCCTTACACTTAAGGTAGAAAAGATCATTACCAAGCTTTTGAAAAGAAGACATGCTTGAGATATTTTTAAGCAGCCCCATGAATAACAGAACAGGAAGGTCCCTTAGAGATCAACTAATCTAACCAAGACGAAGGGTTCAGTGTTGAGGAAAATGAGGTCATGAGAGTTTAAGCTGGAAGGCTACATCTGTACCAAATTAGAAACCCGGGCTTTCAGTCCTCAACACTAGCGCTAGTCTTTGACACTGTACAGGAGAATGGCCCATTTGCACTGAGTTATATTGCTGGTGCCCAAGTCATTCTTCATGAAATACACAGTAATCAATAAACTACAGAAACTGAAGTGAAACTGTACTGTGTTGCAGGAATCACATATGTAAGAGCAGTCAACATACATGCAATACATGAAGAGTTATCAAAAATTAGTGCATGGCTCACATTTAAAAAGTGTATTACAGTAAAATACAAATTGCCATTAACTCCCTCAAAATATTCCTTCTCTCTTTGGACACATTTACCTCACCATTCATGCCACTTTCTGAAGCAGTTCTGAAAGTCCTTGCTCATGAGTTCTTTAGTTGCATTCTCCTGGCTGCCTAGAGATCCTGAATCAATGTACAATGTTTACCTTTCATGGTCATTTTACCTTGGGGGTAGAGCCAGCATAATGGAATGAGGTCACACTGTAATGTTTTCAGTGACAGAAAGTGCTGTAAATATTTTGAATTGATTCAATATATCAAGGCAGCCACCAAAATACATGTAGGGAAGAGAACTCCTACAACTGCTTCAGAAAGTGGAAAGAATGGTAGAATAATGGTGTTCAAAGTGTGGCAGGTATTCTGAAGGGATGAATGTCATGTGTCTTTTTTGTAATATTCTTTTTAAATTTTATTTAAACATTCATTTTTTATAACACCTAGTATAAACAAATACATGCACATATAGATATATAGACACAAGTATAGAGATATATGGAACCTCCAGGCTTGAATGTTAAGTACAGTTGGAAGCCTACCCAAGGAAGCATACTGAATACCAAGGAGTAGCAAGCAAACAGAAACTGGTCAGGATTTCTCTATGACCTGTTTTTCTTTTAAAAACTATTCAACATACCTTTTAATTTTTAAATTTGAATATTTCAAAAGATCCAGTTTAGCTTCTGAATGACCTGGTTCTGCCTAGTTTAAACCTCTCACTGTATATATGTAGCAGATAATATCTTACTAAAACATTAATCTGTACATACAGTTTGAATATCATTGCTTAATTAAAATTTATGCATATCACTGATGTAATTTTCAGAAAACTTAAAACTTCAGTAGGAAAAACATAGAAATATAAGGTATATATAGTGACTTGTTGGTGCAGATTATATTTCAATTTATAGTTTTTTACCCAACTTGAAAATATTTAGGTTCGAGATGTACTGATGGTAGATAAAAAATACTTATTCAAATGACATCCAAATTCCAAATCTATCATATTTTTAAATTGTTGATAAAATTCACCGCCAAGTCTGAGCAGTCCTTAAACTTGATTACTTTTTGTGTCTGAGCCAAAAGAACAAATTTGAATAATCTTAACTTGGGCAAAATGGTAGCGTGTATACACAAACAGTACACTTCTTAAAACCAGCTTTGATTTTTCCTTTAAAAATCACTCTTCTAACTTGAAAATATCCTCTTGAAAACAAGATGGAGATTTGAGTGATTTAGGATTTAGAAGAGAAGCAACACTTTAAAGCAAGAAAAACTACTGCTATAAGTCTTGACATTTCCCAATTAATAAACCTAAAGCTTAATGAGGCACAACAGAATTAAGAATTGAAAAATTTTAATGAAAAAGAAAATTAAGGACAGTTTGGTTGAACATATTGCCACCAAAATAATCTATTCCAGAATGACACTAGTTTATATATGCAAAAACTAAGGACCAGTTAGAAAGAATTTCCACTTAAAACCTCAGTCTGAACTTTTCAAAGGTAAGGGGAGATTTCCATTAAGATACAAGTCAAAAAGTATACCCTATGTGTACATTTTACATTTGTAATTGAGGGCTAAGAGAGAAAGAGAGAGAGAGAGAGAGAGAGAGAGAGAGAGAGAGAGAGAGAGAGAGAGAGAGAGTGTGTGTGTGTCCTTTTTAAACTATATCCAAAAACTATTTTAGAGTATACAAATTATTTTTCAAGTCACATCTAGTACATGTGTAATGGGCCACCTATTAGTAATGTCCACATACCTGAAGATAAAAAAAGCCAAAGATAAATATCACTGTATTCAATACCTTAAATAAACTGTGAAGACCACCTAATTCTTTTCACTTGCAAAAGAACTTGAAAGTTGCAAAGACATATGAAAATCAAGTAAACGCTGAGAATAAATAAATGCTTTATACTTAGGATAACTATTGAATCTTAGATTTCCCACATGGCAAAACAAAGCTTATTTCTTTCTTTATGTGTTTAATGTGTTAATATTAACATCTTCAAAGTAAGGTTTAGGTAAAAAAATACATATGGTTTATGCTTCTTTTTTCCAAGGTCTTTATTCAAGGTTGAAACCAGGACCTATATAAGACTAAGAATCTTGAATTTCTATGAACATGAAGTTATTGTACTGGAAGCCTCCTAACCCACTCAAATGTATTTAAAGTAGAACAATGAGCTATGCAATTAAGATGTGAACCAGAGAAACAAAACAGGCTTCTAATCTATTAATTGTTGGGTTGGTAGTAAAATTTAAACTGATTTTCTTCCTATTGATAAACCTACATAAGGACTTGAAAGCCACTTGTATAATTTAAAAAGAATTTTGTGATATACCATTTTACTCCTTAATCAATGAAATTTAGTATTCAAATTCTGGGTTTCCTTAAAATGAGGAAGAGCACAGAAACTCTTGAAGCTCAGTATCATATTACGTAAAATTAACTGGAATTATGTAAATGTAGGTAAAGAATAACTAAACTAATAAAGAGCCTCTCAAAGTAAAACAAGGAACAGGGACAGTTCAGTTAACAATTAAAGGCACAGAGTCCACTGAACATGCAGTTATATTTTACTGGTGTGGAAGAACAAGCTTGCTCTGTATCTACACTAATAGCCTAACCATTCTCTTTCTTAGAACTCGTGGCTGCTTAATCTAATCTGGACCAGAAAAAAAAAAAAAAATGTCTGGCAGATGACTGCAGAAGAACCACAATCACCTTGCAGATAGATCTTTGCTGTTCTGGTGTGTAAAGCAGACCATTAGCTCAGGATTTTTTTTTTTTTCTCCTCCCTGCTACTGGGGATTGAACCCAAAGGCTCGTTATTTGCTAAGCAAGCACTCTACCAGTGAGCTACACCCCCAGCCCTGAAAGTCATTTCCAATATCAGTTGTAAGGTCCTCATAGTGCATTTAACCCTAACAACTCACACTGCATTAAAACTGTTCTGCCTCCAATCCCAACGACCTTTCAAACAACGCAGTGTTGCGGAATGACTTATACTCATGAATTAGGCTGCCAAATAACTTCATGATAAACTTAATGCCCTCTTCGGTGAAGGTTTATAAAAGTCAAAAGCAGTACAGAAGAGGAAAGAGCACATACAGAGGAAAGATAGGCATGTGACCTAATGCTTCTAAACGTTACTGTAAAGAATGCTTAGAGAAAAAACATTGACGTCAAAAATTCACACCTGACTTCAAGGCAGATAACTCACAGCGCTGAGAGACTGCTCCACACTTGGACTTGGCCTGGTATTAATGACCCAACAAATAACCTCCACCTGTCCTAACTTCACCCCACAGTCAAATGAGATCTTACACTTAGATCAAAAAGTTAGTGCAAATAACCAGCTACTGCTGGATTCACAGCCTGAGGACTTATTCTCTACAAGTAAGAGTGCTCCATGATGTCCAAAAAATGATATTTTTGAAAGTAATTGTTTCTTCATTTATGACTTCTCTTTTATTAAAGATAATACACCTAGGATCTTTACATTCGTCTTGCCTCCCGCTTAACTTCACACAGTGGAAGTAGCACCTTTTTCTTTCTTACCCCACAGCCTACCCTGTTCCAAAAGCCCCATTTTTTAAAAGAGAAACAATCAATGAAGTGACAAGAGGTGAAAGAGTGAGGAGTGTGCTCGGGGAGAATAAAGGGCGGTTTTATAACAGGAGGCACTTTTGTCAGTAAGTGACTGGCAGGTCTCCTCCTCCGAGTTGGAAAAAACTCCCATCCACTCCTCAAAAGTACAGAGGCCAAAAATGCCTAGTCTAATAGTTCTGAAATCCCAGAGTCAGGACGGAGGGGAGGAGGTGAAATGTGGGGGAAGGGGAGAAAGACCAGCAGCAGACGAAGGAACAAAAGGAGAAATCCAAGAAAGGGAAAGAAAAGGCACGCGGGTCGGGTGGCCCAGGAGCCCGCGGAGCAAGAGCAAATCCAAGGCAGACAGTGGGGAGCACGGCCAGGCGGGAAGCGGAGCAGGCAGCGGCGCGCCGCACCCTGGCGCACCATGGACAGGGCTCCAGGGCCGAGGCCCACACACTCCAGGGAGCGGCGGCAAGGCGCGAGAGACCCCACAGGGGAGGAGGGCCACCGCACCATCTGTCCCACTTCCCATTCCCACCTCCCGCGCAGGGGCACTTCCGAGCCTCGCCCGCACTAGTCGCGGCTGCCACCCCGCTGGCCACCCCCTCCCCCGACGGCGTGCTCAGGGGGCTCCTCCACAGATTTCCCAGCCAGGCGGCGAGGACGGACACACCCCTCTCGCGCGGCAGTCTCCGGACCCCGCCGCAGACCGGGTGGACTAGGGACCCCGCCAGAACCCCAGCACAGCGCGAGGTCGCGGCCCCAAGGACCGGTTGGCGGCCGGCGGGGGCTAGAGGATGGAGGAGGGCGCCTTGGGAAAGTTGGGTAGCGGGCCGGGCAAGGGCGACCGTGGGGAGTGGCCGGGAAGCCCAAGACCTGCCCGGAGCAGGTGCTCCCCGCGGCGGGGAAGCCTCGCAGTGCGGTCCAGGCGAGGGCTGGCCGGCGCGCTCCGGAGTGTGGAAAGTGCGCAAGGCTCCGGGCCGGCGAACGCGCCCCGGGACGCACGCAGCGCAGAGCCGGCCCGGAGGAGGACAGAGCGCCCGCGCGTCCAACTTCTCCCCGCCTGCCTGGGGGCCAGGGCGGGTGCGGGGCTCCTCGGGGCTAGAGGCGAGGCTGTCTTTCCAGGTGGGACCCACACAAAACAGGGCGAGGACAGGAGAAGAAAAGGAATAGGTATCAAGTGTGAGCTGGGGTGTAGACAATAGGACAGCGGAGCCCTCGGGCACCCGGGAGGAGTGCGGGTGCAGGGTGGGGTGGAGTACAGGCAAGTCCCGTAGTAACTAAGACACCGGAGTGAGAAATTCTACTGCAAACTCGCGACCCAGCCCCGAAGAAATAAAAACATAAAAAAATAAATCGGAGCAAAGTGCAATGCGAAAGGCGAGAAGCAGGAAAAACTGCAAAAGCAGGGAGTTAGCCCGCGACCCCCTACTCCTGCCTGGGGACATCCCCCGCCGGCTCGTCCGACCCCGCGGGGTGGCAGCGGGCCTCGGGATCGGAGGGGCACGGTGGACTAGGGCGCCTCGGCAGCACCGCCGGGCACCCCTCGTGCTGGCGCTGAGCAGCTCCCGGCCGCGCGGTGCGGCGCCTCCCTTCCCGGGTGCGCAGCCCGGCCCCGCAGCGGCGCGGGGAACAAAGGGACCCGGCGCCGCCCGCCCCACCCCGCCCGCAGCCCGGCCCGCGGGGACCGCCGAGTACCTGGAGCAGGGCCGCCAGGAGCGGCAGCAGGGTCCGCGGCGCTCCCGCTATCCGGCACATGGAGGCGGAGAGGGGCCGAGCGAGGAGCCGGAGGCGGCGGCGGAGGCAGCGGCAGCCCCAACAGCGGCGGAGAGAAGGCTCCGGGCAGTTTCCACCCCTTCCTCCCTCCCCTCCCCACCCCCTTCTCCGCGGCTCCGCGCTCCCCGCCAATGGAGAGCGAGCTGATGACAAATAGCGGGCCGCCGAGTCCGCGGGACTCGCACCAGGAGTAATAAAACAGACCCAGAGATCAAGGGGCCGGAGGGGGCGGGGGAGCGGGGCGGGTGTGCGGGTGAGGGGAGTGTGTGCGTGTGTGCGCGCGTGTG
>NW_004955402.1:16050537-16153749 GCF_000276665.1 Chinchilla lanigera
GTGGCCAATGGGAGGCCACCGAGCCGAGGCGGTCGCCGGCCGGATCCGCTGGAGCCGCCCGCCCCCGCCCTGCCGGAGCGCCCCGTTTTCTGCTGCAGCCCGCGGGGGGTCGCCGGAGAGATGCACGGGTGCTCGGAGCGCCGCCCCAGCAGGTGGAGGGGCCGCGGGAGAGAAAAGAACTTGCGCAGGAACTTGATGGGGACCGGTCGTGTTTGGTCCGCGATGGGAAATCGGATGGAGATTCGGGACTGCGGGAAGAAGGGAGGGAGGGAAGGAGAGACGCCTCCTTGGTAGTCTAGCGCACGCTTCTCAATTTTGTCATTCTTTGGAGATGGATTTATTTTTTAATTTTTATTTTTTCCGGGTAGGGGCAGACACAGCAAACTAAGGACACGAGCAAACCCTTGCTGGCCATTGTTGTCTGGGTGCTCGCCGCGGCAACCTGCTGGCGGGCGGAGAGGAGGCAGGAGGGCGGGAGGAGCCGAGAGCGGCTCCTCTAGGGCGCGCGCTCCCAGCTCTGCAGCCTCCGCCCTAGCTGATGCGCCGGAACGGCCCAAGTTCTTGTGTTCCTGTTTACTGTCTTTTGTCCCTGAAGCAGGAGTTTGAAAGTGCCTGCTATTTATCTGAAATCTCTCCTTTTATATTTTTACCTGATGGTGGGATGGTTCATATTTTGGGGTAAACAGTTTCAGGGACTTTGAGACCCTCTTGTACCCCCAACCCCCCAAAAAAAAAAAAAAATAAAAAAAAAAAATATAAAGCAGAAAGAGACACAAAGCCAGAGTGGAGGTGAAAATAGGATTATCTAAGCGATAAGATGGTCCTTACAGAGTTCGCACTAAGTAAAGGATGTTTACTTTCTTTTAAACCATGAATTGGTAGGCAACACAAAGAATGAGAGACTTTTACAAGTTTGGGTAACAGACACATGGAATGTAAAAGGGGGTGGGGAATGGTTGATTCTGGAGAGGTAATAAATTTTTTCCGGAACCTTCAAAGATTTTACAGGTAAATAAAAATATCTGCTTTATCTGAGCGTTTCAACCCTGCTAGGCATTTGAACACTGCGGGTGGGTGAACCTCCTTGCGGTACATTCACGTACCCAGCCTTTAGTGCTTACTCTGAGCAGCTGAAAGGTTAACACTGTTTAAATTGGAGTTTCAAGCTACTGATCACTTAAGAATTTGATGATGAACCTCAAAAAATGAAGTACTAATTTCTGTGAGACAACTGATGGCAGCGTGTAGTAATGTGCTATTGCTGGTTAGGCTTTTAAAATGTTAATATAAATCGGGAGGCTTATTGCATTTTAATTAAAACATAATATTGTAAGCCATTTTTAAATGAAACTCAACATTTTTCCTGCATTATCTTCTCAAAAGAATAAGAAAGGTTATGCTAATTAAATTTGAAAGATGAGAAGAAAGGGTCTGCGAATATAGTAATTAGAACTAGTTGTTCGTTCCCTTCCCTCTTTTTGCTAGATATTGCTGTTGCACTACTGTTAATCACCTAAAAGTTAGCTTTGCAGTGGGATATTTATAAACCCCAGTTTCAGGGACTCAAGCATAATAGTAAAACAGCAGCAGTAAAAGATATGTTTGATGTATTACAAAGTGGGATTTATGGATTCCATTTTTATACCTGGGAATTAAGGTCTGATCCTACACACGGGGTCTTAGTCGAAGTCTCACCCTTACCAGCAGTAGCGATGCATGTTTATTGCCATTCTGATTAATTTGTAGGTAGAATACATTTTAGCGTGAACAAGTCTATTGCTTGTTAATATCATTTGCTTGTAGCTTTAAATATGTCCTCTACATTAAACTCTTCGTTATGACCAAAAGTCTGCTTTGGAATGGCTGGCTTGTCAACTATTTCTCTAATTGCAACAGTTTTTGATCATTCAGGTGAGCACTTGTAGCATTAAAAAAAAAAAAATTTCAGTTTGCATGCCTGCCACTTTTCAATGGTTGTGAATTGGATTTGGAATCTTGCCTGATTTTAATCTCATCACCTGGGCAGTTGAATCTTGCTAATAGGCCTTTGATTGCCAAAAGAAATAGCCAGGTCTAAAGTCATGTTGGAGATTTTGTTCATGCATCTGGTGTAAATAAAGTAGATCTAGTGTTGACTGTGGCACTTAGCACTGCTTTACCTCTGTAACACCATACTTAAGATCATGTGATGGGGGGCTGGGGATTTAGCTCAGCGGCACAGTGCCTGCCTGGCAAGCCTGAGGAAAACAAACTAACAAACAAACAACAACAACAAAAAAATCATGTGATGGGGGCCAGACATTTTTCTGAGCAAATGGTGACCATGCCCTCAGACTTTTAGTCCCTGCTCAAGCACTGCCTTTTTGAAGACTGGCTTTCCAACAGACTATAGAACTACGAGGACCAGGACCCTTGCCAGGGACCCAGAGAAGCAACCAGATAGTATCAGGAGTGGGGTGCAGGAAGACAAGAAGAATGATATGAATTAAGGCTGGGTTCATTACCAAAAACCAATCAAATCTTTGACTTCTAAACAAAAGCCTTGCTCTAATTTACTATGAGAGGTCTGCAGATGTGTCTGTACACGAAGCATTTTGCACAAACTGAGTCACTGATTTCTTACACATATAGACAGTTTCTGTAAGAATGCAGGTATGGTCATGGTCCACTTTAAAATGTCATTTCCAAGTAGAATCGTAGTAACTTTTTGCTGTGATGTGTTTCCTCATCCTATGAGCTTTGGTATAGAAGGTCCTCACTTTAGAAACAAATGCCAAGCAGTACAGTGCCCTGCACACCCACTACAGGAAGGCACACCTCCAGGAAGGCTGCACCCACTGTGCCTTTGACTCCCACAGCTAGTAATGTGCTTGTCCCAAAAGTTGAATGAAGGCTTTCTCCTCTCCCAGTCTCCAAGAAAAGCTAGTTCCATTCTTTCTCCATTGAGAAATACCCTCAAATTTCATTTTCCTTCCCAATGAGCTTTAATGTTCATTAATACTAAGCTTTCTTGAGTAATATCCCCTTAAGAAAGTCATGGAATGGCCAAAGTGAAACTAAGACGGCCCAGGTAACCACCTCATTTTGCAGATAAGGGCACCAGATGCTAAAAATGGTGTACAGGGCTGGCTGGTCCTCCTGGGCTTTTTACCTTTTTCCAGGGAAACCTTTTAACATTAGAAAATTCAACTTCATGGAACAAGCGAGAAATTTGAAAAGACGAAAGGTACAGATACTAAGGATCATCTGTCTTCTCAAGTATGTATTTCTTCTCCAGATCTCAGTTCTCATGTGCCTTTCTTCATGTGATCACCTTGCCTTGTTTGGTGTGATTTTGGCATTTAAAGATCCATCTCTTTAATACAACCTGGCTGCTAACCACAGCTAAGCCATTCATCTGGGACTTAACCAGAGAAGTATTCCTCTGCTTCAGTACTACAGGAAAAACCCTGTTTATTTTTAAATTTAAGCTTGTTTGGAGATGCTATCTTACTTTTATTTTCTGAGTATTTAAAAATCAAATGCTTGTCTCATGGAAAATGCAGCTAAATAACGTGAAGTATGTATCGTCCATCAGGCAAGTGAGTTCAAAATTTGCCTGAGGAGCAGTTCAACAAAGGGAAATAATTCATAAGCAGCCCCTGGATTATAAGGAGGCCAAGCAAAAAGAATGCCTTTCTGGAAGGGAGAAGTGTGTACTAAATGGATAGGACTTTGAATACAACTATCCCTACATCTATGACCGTGAATAAATTTCTTAACCTCTTTGTTTTGGTGCTGAAGGTGGAACCCAGGACTTTGCACCTGTTATACATGTGCTGTACACTGAGGGACACCCACCCCCCCTGCTAGTTTGTTAACATTGCTATGGATTTTTTCCTTATTTCTGAAATATGGGTAATAACAGTTGTCTTAGTTCTTTTTCTCATTTCTGAGACAAAATACTAGACAGCCAAAGTTAAAGGAGAGAAGCTCACATCACAGAGATTTCAGCCCATAGTGGGCTGGCCGCATGGCAGAGGGGCGTTGCAGAGAACAGTCCCTGGCAGGGCAGGCAGAAGGCGGTGAGCAGCCCACTCACCTTTCCCTTTTACTCCACCCACGCTACCTGCCTTTTGGGTGGTGCTAATTCCACTGAACTAATTTAGTACCACACACTACTAATTCACATGCCCTAGATCAAACCAGCTCAAAAAGCCCCACGTATGGGCACATGAGACTTTGGGGAAGACATTAGATACAAGTCATAACACTAGTATTTCTTAAGAAAGCCTAGAATGAACAGAGTGGCACACAGGTGGTCCTTAGCATTTAATTTAGGTATGTACTGAATATGCTGATTTCCGATAGAGGATTCAAAGCAGAGTTAACTGGGAATCTCAATGAATGCTCTTCCCATCTCCCCCAGTTATGTCTGCAATTTCTTTTAAAAAGGCCTTTAATAAAATTTTATTGAAGTTGTTCAAATTTTATGGAATAACACCATCTATCTAATATAAAAAGTATTTCTGAATAAATGACCCACAGATTGACAAAAGAAATGAAAATTTGGTGGCATATGAAAACATTTGTAGGAATCAGTATACTCAGTATCAATATGTTGTTTTATATATTGGAAAAATAATTCATTTAACATTATCTTAAGTGATAATTGCAGGACTTGTACTAAAACTCACTTTGCTTGGACTTACCTTCTTTGAATCTGACTAATGTGGTTTATTGAGCCATGCTGTGTCTTCCTGAGTCCAGTTTGTGTAGTTGCTCACATGAGTTCTGCTTAGAGGTGATGTATATTTGAAAAACATAGAATTTGTGCGATACCCAAGAAATCTACCTCTGCACTAGAAGGCTGGGTATTTACAAAGTAACACCATCACTTCTGAATATAGTACTTAAAAGTCCAAAGCCTGTTCCTCAAATGGACCTTAAGGAAGTAAAACATCACAGTGAAGACTGGTAATGTTTGGTTGTGCCAAACTTTCACCCTTGTGTCCTTTTAAGAGCAAAGATCTGCCTTCAGGAAAGTTTTGAATTACAACTGTCGTTGTTTAGGGGATAGTAAGACGTATTTACTGTCTGAACTTATATTGACTATGCCCTTTCCTTTAGTGAAAAATTGAGGAAGTTGATAAAGTATTGGCTGGAGCTCAGGAGACCAGCCTTTCCCCGGAACTCTGACTGTCTGAATAATCTTAAACATGTCATTGAATTTCTTTAAATGTTTTCTTATCTATGGGGAACAAATAATGTCACTTTCTTAATGGGAATGCCAGGAGGACTAAGAAAATGTCAGTTAAATCCTATTTTGTTCATTAGAAAGTTTTCTTTAAGGCTATGGACTCAGCTATAAGGATGATTGGTGTCTAAAATTAAGTCACATTTTAATGATATGGAATAACCAAGCCACCAAGTGCTTTTTAAATGTCTTTTTATTCCCAGTTATCCACAAATTTAAAAAATAACATCTATCTTTCCCATTATAAATGTAACATTCATAGATATTTGAGAAAATGGTATCTTGAAATGTACCATAATCATTGAAGGATTTTTTTTCTTATATTGAAGTATGAACTGTGTAGAGATGGTCTGAGTTTCCTTTTAAACAGTGAATTTTAAAAATCAACAACATTCTTTATTAAAGTTTACAATGTGTGTCACTTTGATTCATTCTTTACCTCCTAGCTGCAAAGAACTGAGTGATTATCACAGAGAAGCATTATCTTTCTAGGAGGTCTATTATTTTGAATCCTCCTAGAGAAAGGTTTGGCAAAGACATCTTAGCAAAAGATAGGAATATTCTTTTACAAAAGGTGTTATGACAACCAGTAATAAATATATATTGGCATTGCAAAATACATAATTTATCTAAGCAAAATAAAATTTGAAACTCTTGAAGGCTAGAACTACGGAACTCTCACCTTGCGGGAAGATATCTTTGAAGGTTCTGTTCTTCAGTGGGGTGAGGGGAAGGAGGGACAAGTCAGAGACATCAAGAAGCTACCCATCAAGAAGGACAAAAGGGGCTGGGGATTTAGTTCACCGGCACAGCACCTGCCTGGCAAGCGCAAGGTCCTGAGTTCGATTCCCAGTACTGGGAAAAATAAATAAATAAATAAACAACAATAAGAAATAATAATAAAAAAAAAAGGACAAAAGGAAATCGTGACGTGGACTACAACTACAAGACAGGATTTGGGTATGTCATGAAGTTAGTACGTGCACGGAGATATTTGCCCCACTTTCAGAATCACATAGCAAAACAGGCAGTGGAATTTGGACACTGGCATAGGGACGGCTTTTCAACATGCAGCACTTATGGGAAGATCCACAGAAAGAGGGCAACAGATATGTATGTAACAGTTTGTCCCGGACAGTTCACACTGTCCTCTCCCAGAATTTGGGCGTGGCTAGATAAAGGCAAGTCAGTAGAAACTTTCTCACCAGCTGCTTGCTATTGTCCTCAGTTCTAAAACCACTACCTCAACAAGTACTAAGTACCTGCTTGAACTTCAGGAGTTCCTGCCTTATGTTTTCATAAGGATAGAGTTTGAATACATTTTTTTTTTTTTTTGTACTTTTGTAGTCTTTTTTCTTTAAAAACCAAGCAGAAGTGTAACATTAGTGAAGAAGATAGGGCTCGGCTTCTGTATTTTTTTTTCTCTCACTTTCAATCATTATTTTCCTCCCCTCCCCTCCTTTTTTTTCTTGGAAGGGAAATCAATAGAACTTTTCCAAATATTGATCCCTAATTTTCTTATCTCCCCCTTTTGTTCTTTCTTTTTGATAATTTTCCACGAGAGTCCCTCATGTCTATCTTCCAGCCTCTCTGTTGAAAATATGTTTTAGTATTTTTGATTGGCAGTAGCGTTTGTTGGCTCCTCCATGGTTTCTTTTGTAGAACGTTGCTCTTGCTTCATCAATGTGAGAACTTCTCTTATCTCTGCAAATTGTTCCACAGTTGCTTTTCCCCCAGTGTTGTTATCTCTGTCTTTTGTCTCCAAGGATTTTAAAGGATGGGATTGGTTAGCATGGAAGATTTCATTTAATCCTCCCAATTTACAGTAAGTCACCCTGCCCTGCCTCAGTTTGAATCCTGAGTTCAGAACCGAGATCTCCAAGGCTTCCTCTTAAGAGCTTTGTTCTCCGAACTTCTTCCTACTCCTGTTTTCTCACATTCTCATGACACAGGGGTTGTTATTCCCTGATTTATGCCATGTATCTCATGCCCATTTGTACCAGGGCCTCATTTCAGCTCTACGAAGTGTGTAAGGAACCTCTTTTGTTGAGTCAGGTTCAAACCACAATGCACCCTGCTGGTGGCTTGGCCTTACCTCTGCCAACATTTTATGTGACCTACTCCTTGACAAAGGAAAGAAGGAGCCCTGGGTGATTTTTCTGGGGGCTGAATGACTGCTGACTCTTTTTCCCATCTGAGTTGACCATTTACTCCTTCCAAGAATTGCAGACATCAGTCTCACTGTGGTAGAAGGATTTTAATTCACTTTTAACTTAGAAATCTTTGAATTTAGCCCTTCCCAAAGATAATGAAGGACATTATCTTAAAAGGAAGAATGTCATTCCCACAGACTGCGTAGTCCAAAAAATTTTTTAGCCCCTGTAGTTTTGAGCTTTAATACATATTCTAAATTAGTTTCTTCAATGGAACAACAGTTATGAAAAACAATTTTTAGTTTTACATTATGCTGGAGCAGTCCTTGGAGGTGCATTCCCCTTAATGTATTTCATTTGAATTCACACTAACCAAATCAGTCTGGAATGAAGAACTTATGCACATAGTATGGATAAATTCATGTTTCTAGTATACAGTCAAAAATGTGAATTTAGAATATTAATAATCTGAGCCTAAAATTCAGAGTAGATGGAATAAAATACTCCTGTTACTTTTTAGTACAATTGCCTTTACTTTTTTGCTTATTGCTGTTCTTGTCATGTGTTTGATAATATGTTCTAGAAATCCTTTTGTTGGGGGAAGTGCAGTGTATTACTATATGTTGACTGACAAATGCTTTTGCTATGTTTTGCATCAAATATTGTGACATGTTCCTGGTAGGGAAGGTCACTGCTGTTTTCTCCACTAACACTACTGCT
Source organism: Chinchilla lanigera (assembly GCF_000276665.1). Taxonomy (NCBI): domain Eukaryota; kingdom Metazoa; phylum Chordata; class Mammalia; order Rodentia; family Chinchillidae; genus Chinchilla; species Chinchilla lanigera. Next base: position 16,058,647 of record NW_004955402.1, read on the forward strand.
CTTGAGGATCATTATTTAATATTTGGTTGCTCTTCAGTTTCACATGCTATAAACCTGTTATTAACTTGAAGTCTCATGAAGCTGAATTTTATCATCTTATTTAGCACTGTGCGTGATGGATATTTGTCAAGATTTGATAAATCCATGTGATGATTTTAAGGTAGGAGTTGAAGTGCTAGGATCAATACAACAGATCAGCATATGAGGATTCATTTAACAGACACAAGAAATCAGTCACTATTTTCCCGGAAATTAGACTTCCAAATAATCAGTTCTAAGGCATGCGTCTCTCCCTCTTAGAATAGTCACTTTTACCTTACAGCAAAATTGCAGTGCTCTGCCACTTACTAGTAACAAACTCATACACATATGGGGGAAAAGGCTATTTTTACTTATATGGAAATACTTTCTTCTTAAAAAGAGGTACTTTTAAAAAAGTTTATGTCCAAATTGGAGAATTTAGAACAAAGCCTAAGAACAGTGCCATATCTTTTTCTTTTACCTTTAACTATAGGGAGGACAAGCTGAGTTCAGAGCACCTGTGGCTGAAGGCTAGAAGCAAAGAAACCACGGGGTCCCCAGCAAGCTGGAGGCCCAGCACCTTTCTGTTTCATAGTTTCTCAAGTGTAATGTTTTAAAAATTTGGGTTTAGTAATCTCTGCTAAGTGAAAAATATTTACAGAGTCCTTCTAAATGTTTTAATAACCAATACCATTTCCCCAGAAATCCTTTTAATCTTAATGGAGAATTTTTAACATAAAAATAACCATTTTGTACCTGTAGCTGTTTTCCCAACCTCTGTTTTCTTTTAGAAATAATGGCTTTTGGCTACAGTGTTCATCTTTAAGCATTTTTCCACCTTTGTCCTCTTTCTGACCCCACATCCAAAGCCAATATGCTGTCTTAGTCTGCTCTGATTGATACAGTTTTTAAAAAAACTTTCTGTTTATTCTGAGCCAGTTTACCATGCCTTAAAAACAAGCCAGGAGAAAAGTAACAAGGGAGCAGGTGAGAAGAAGGAATTTAAAAAGTAGGGTGTTATAAGCATTATTGACTTTTTCTGCGCTTTGTCTAAATGTCTGTTCCTAAAGGTCATGGTGGAGTCTTGCTCTCTGAACCAGTGATTAGGAGGTGGCCATCATTTGGGACAATTCCTTCAAACCTCTAAAGCTACTTGCAGTCTAGTACTTGTATTTTCTCGAACTTATATTTATTTTTAGAAATTTTCATTTTACTTAAATTTACCACTTGCAACATTCTCAAACTGACAGCTCTGGGAACTGAAGTCCTCCAATTAGTCCCCAAAACAAATGTTTTTGTGGCATCTGTCACCACAGAACACCAATAGGCTCTCAGACAAACACATCAGGTTAAAAGAAAAACATGTATTTAAGAAGAAAAAACTTCTTGGCTACTTTGCCTGCAGAGAGCTATGGTTGTTACTAACTAGTGAGAAGAAGTGGTCTTCGAGGAGTTTTCCTGAGGGCTGTATCTAATTTTGTTAAACAGAAGGGCACATCTGTATCCTGAATATGGCTACAGGGTAGTCTAGTGTCATAAAGCAGTTTCAGTTCTGTATGGTAGACACACTCAGACTGTTCACTGTTCATTTGGTTTCTGTCCCTATTGCTCTTTGTTTGCTATAACAGACCCTGGGTTTCCGTAGACTCATAAAGCATTGTTTTGGGGAAAGTAAAGGATTTTAGCCCGCTTATTTGTAAGAGAAGTTATTGTTATGGGTTGTAGGTTTCTGTACAAATGCTACAGTGATAAAATAATGTGCCTGAATTACTTACTGACTTAATAACGGCTGGCATAATCTTGTGTTAGTTAATCAAATTCAGGGTGGCAGTCAAAGATTGACATTAATTATTAATTTTTAAATGTTTGCCTATGGAAGAAAGCAAGTGGATAACATCTCAAAAGTGCACAACAGAGAAAATTCATTTCTACTTGGAATCAATTCCTAACCAATAGGAATACTTATCTTACTCTCACATCTGCCACTCAGCTCTTTTTTTTTTTTTTTTTTTTTTGGTTTTTCTCCATTACCGGGAACCGAACTCACGGCCTTGCGCATGCCAGGCAGGCGCTTTTGCCGCTGAGCTAAATCCCCATCCCCCTCAGCTCTTAATAAACCTGAAGTCTAGGCGTTGATGTGGATTTAGGAGAGGCATTATGCTCCCCTGGCTAATGTCGATGATGACACCTACTGGCAGCCCCAGATTATGCACCCTAGATCCATAAGCCACTGAAGCCCATTGCTGCGTGTCTCACATAAAGATGTTTCAAGTCATGCTGTAGGTTAGCATTATATATATTACTGGAAATATCATATATTGGAGCATGAATATAAGTTTAGATAAGTTAAAGTATGCTGTGCTAAGAAAACTCCTGAAGTCTCAGTGGCATAAATTCACAAAGGTTTTGTTCTTACACATACTATACATATTAATTGCAGGTTATTAGTGACGAAAGATGAGAAGTGAAAATTGGAACTCAGTTTCACATCACCATTAACTGTTAGCACAAGTTCCCGTGATATTCATTGAATAATTCTGCCCTTCCCAATGATATGTAACATGTTCATGTTTCAAGTCTCTATTCGGGCGTATCTTTTCTCTCTGTTGTTCTGGGTCTTTCTGAATTTGCATATTTTCATGCTATTTTAATTGTTGTAGTCTTATAATACATTTATCATGTGAGATGACTGACCTCTTCTTATTATTCTTTTAAAAATAAAATCTCTGTTATCCTTGCCTGATTCTCTTCCAGGAAACGTTTAATACTATGTTAAATTTCTGCATATGATATTTGATTTTTATTTGAATAGCATTAAACTAAAAATTAATTTAGTAATAATTGACATTTAGAAAATTTTACTTTCCTGTCCAAGTTATAAAAATATCTCTCAAATATACTTGGGATAATTTTATTCATAATGTTAAATATGCTTATACTGAAATAGATCCTTGGGACTTTGTCTTTTTTGTTACATTGAGTTATTTATATGATTTTACTTCCACATTTGCTGTTACTTGCCTATGGGCATGTTGTTGCTTTTATGTTTTTCTCTTGTAATAAATAAAATAATTGTGTACATTTTCCATGGAATGATATTTTGCTTTTTATTTAAATAGAATCACTGTTTTTTATGTCATACAATTAATTTTTAGTTCTGTGTTATTTCTTAAAACTGTGGCCAAAATCTATAAAGGTATTAGAAATTATTGTTGTTTTTTTTTCCAGATTTAATGGAAATCTCCCTTGGGTTTTATCACAGCAATGTATGATGCTGTGTTTGATCATATTTATAGCATACACTGTTATTGGTATTTTCAATAATTATGACTGTTGAAGATTTATTGCCTTTTTCAAAAATTATAATCATGTTTTTCTTAAATAATTTAAGGTATTATAATATATTATACTAATTCTTTCTATATTCCCGGAATAAATCCCACCATATGCTTGTTTGCATAGTACTAAGTTCTATTTGTAAGATTTTATTCTATGATTTTAAAAATTCTTATTTATGTGGAGATGTGTTCATGATTTTTCTTTAATAATACCCATGACAAAATTTGACATTTTATGTCTAAAAGCAGTTATATAGTTTATCACATGCTACCAGACAGACATTTTCTTCTATTCTGGTCTAAAGATATTCAGATATATTTCTTGTTTTAAATTTCCTAGCAACTAATTTTGTTACCTAGTTCCTTTTATTTTAAATCACTTTTTTCTAAAATTTAATATTTCAAAAACAGGAAAGTATTTAGCTTATATTTCCTCAGTGTGTGTTTAGTATTTTTTATTAAATATAAACTGATTGCACACATTAATGGAGTACATGTGATGTTTTGATATAGCCATACTTGTGTAATGCTCAAATCAGGGTAATTCTCAACTTGGACATTTATCACTTCTTTGGCTCCAGAGGATTGAAATCCTCTCCCCAAGCTCTTTTGAAATATACAATACATTGTTATTAATGACAGCAACCCGACAGTGAAAAATATTTATATTTACAAATTCATTTTTGGCACCACTATTGGTTTGACAGTCTTGTACATTCCTTTTATCTCTGCCTTGGCCTGATAGTTATTTCAAAAGGTGTGCTTTTATTCTCAAGTGTTTAAGTCCTGTTTCCAGTAACAGAGCAGTTTAAATTTTCCATTCCATCCTTGCTAGGTAATAGGATGTATGACTTCTACTTTTTTGGGGTGGAGTTACTGACTTTAGTTTCAGTCTGGTATCAATTTGCGTAGATACTTCTTGGATATTTTACATGAAAGACGTTATTGGTGATGTCAAGAAATTGAGAAGTTTGTGGTTTTACCTTAATTAATAAATTAGCTTCCAGGATTGTACGGAAGATATATCTAAGTGGCTCGAAGACAAAGGATCTTATGGTTCACATTAATAGTAATTAGCCTCAGTGGCAGTATTTTTATACCCATTTTCTACACCCTACTTCTCATAGAATGGTGGAAGAGGACCAGGCGACATTTGTACACAGAATGAAGGTGTTACAGGAGAGGAAACCTGACTTTAGTGATCCTGACTATTTTATAAAAGGCAGCAAAGCATGCTTGCCTTTTTTTCTGGAGGGAGCTATTTTCTTTCTTTATTATGCTAGACAGTAAGTATCTCTGAACTTTGCTCTGGAAGGAGATACTATGAGTTTCCAATGCTGTATGTAAATTAACATTTTGCTCCAGAGTGAGACATTATCTTTCTTCTCCAAGGAATTGTTCTCTGTAAAACATCTGGAACAAAGACATATGGTGCTTCTGCATGCAAGATGTACCAAATCCAAGGTACCTACAAATAGTATATCACAACAGGCAGATAAAGGATAAATTTATATATCATTTATATATTATCTATACAGTGTTCTACCTTGTTTAAATTCTTGAAAATTGTTTTTGTCAGCTTCACATAGACATAAAGATGGAGATATTTGTTACACGCATGTCTATGTATATATCTGGACAAAGAGAGTGTTGTTAAGTATAACAGTTTAGCTGATAGGAGATAGGGTGGGTAGATAAATGTTAGATGAGGATTATATGTTTTAGTTGTCATCTTTTATACTTTTAGTGATTGTGTTTTGCGTATTTTAGACTACTCAGATCTAAAAACTTCATATTAGTATTTCCTTTACAATTTGCGATACTCAGTATACAAGAACTCTCTTACACCCATCCATGTCAGTTGTCACATCTGCTGCTGTTGTTATCGTTATTACTATTATTATTTATATCACCTAAAAGCAATACACCACAGTACTAATTTATTCAGTCGGGTGTGTTTTACCTTTTTAATAGGGAAGTTTAATCTCTACTCTTTAATGGTGCTGATTTGACACACGTACTTTTGTTACCTGTTTTTGTTTGCTCACCATTTGGCTTCGCTCCTGCAGGCTGCTTTGTTTACTTTTGTCTTTTCACTGCTTTGTAAAGCAGACATCCTGTGTTCAATATTGTTAGTGGTTCTTTCATGATTATCAAGATATATTTATAGCTATTCATTCATCAATGTAAATAGTAACAAAGAGCCTGTTCCTTAATTGTGTTTCCTATGCCCATTTCTTCCTCCTTCCTGGTCTTTAACGATTATCTGGTTATGTAAACTCTGGGGTCAATATATTTCCATATATTCCTCTTTTCAATAACTTTTTGCAACATTGCATTTGTATTACCTTAGTGATGCCAATTATTTGGAGTTTTCAGCATTCATTTTATTTTCAAGTGTCATGTTTTGCAACAGCTGTTGGAATGCTGCTATCACACATGGAAAATCAAGAGAAATATCCCTAATTCTCTCATTTCTTTGTGCTTTGGAGCTAAAGAGGAAGTGAACCAGACTTCCGGGGGACAGGGCAGCCCGTTCAAGGCAATGAAGTTGACCCCTCTATGCATGGTAGGATGAATAATGGAGAAGGGAGGAAAGCTCACTTCCTCTGGCAGATGTGAGAAATTATGACATGCTTTCAAGAGCCCTAGGAATGATCTTTTTCCACTATCCAAAGCTTCTGTTGGGAAAGAGACCTGTTTCTATTCTATTTTCTTCGCTCTCCTACTTCCTGTTATCTACAGTGTCATCTCCTCCTATACAAAGCTCAAACTGTGCCGTCTAATCAGCCTACTTTTAAACCAAACACATGAAGGCTTGTCTTAGTCTCCTCAAGCTACCAGAGGAAACTAACATAGGCTGTGTGCCTTGACACAACAGAATTATCTTTTCCTATAGTTTTGGGAATTATAAGTCTGAGATCAGGGTGTCCCCTTGGTCAGGTTCTGGGAGAGGGAGACAGGCTGAGGGGCCCTGCCCTATAGATGCTACTTTCTGCTGCTCATTTCCCTGACATTTCCATGATATGTGGATGTGGAAGACTCTCCTCATTTATAAGATCACCAATTCTATCAGGTTAAGAGTCCACACTTCTAATCTCATTTTAACTTAATTACATTCCTGATAGACCTACCCCCAAGTACAGTTACATTAGGGGTTAGGGTGTCAATATGAGACTTTTCGAGGAATCCACAGTTACAACCTTTGAGGAATTCATTTGTACTACAATTTAGGCCTACATAAAGCATTTTTCACAGGTGGGTCTGGTGGTGCATGCATGTAATCCCAGCTGCTTGGGAGGCTGAGGCAAGAGGATTGCAAAATTCATGTCCTGCCTGGACCAATTAGACCCTGTCTCAAAAATAAAATAAAATAAAAGGGAACAGGGCTGTAACCCAGTGGGAAGCCCTCGGTTCAGTCCTGGTACTGACCACTTCCCACATACATGAAGCATTTCTTGACTTCTTACTCATTCAAGAGTCATCCCTTCCAAGGAGCTTGATGGGATCTGTAGGTCAAACTACAAACTCGGGGCCCTCTAGTGTCCGTCTGCCTGTGGATGGCTCTTCTGTTAGTGATTAAACAGCCTGGGTTGACCATAAGCAATTCCAAGACAAGACTAATTACCTCGGGGAAGGTCTCAATGCTTGTGACAGTGTCTAGAGCACAGTAAGCCTGTGGGCAATGCTGGATAAACGTGAAAGACAGGAACTAGATCATCCATATAAATGAAGCACCTGAGGGGCTGGGAATTTAGCTCAGCGGCAAAGCGCCTGCCTGGCAAGCACAAGGTCGTGAGTTCAGTTCCTGGTACCGGAGAAAAACAAAAAAAAAAAAAAAAAAAAATGAAGCACCTGGAAATTTCAGGAGCAGTAGGAAGCCTGGTTGGTGAGGATGGAAGAGGTGGCACCTGTTTGGTGGGACAGAGAGAAACCTGAGCCCTGAGCAACTGAGCTCTTCATTGTACTGCTTGACCATCAAGGTTTTGCTGGCTTTTGGAAAGGGAATCCACCAGTTTGTACCAGTTAATGTGAGCCCAGCCTACTTTTGGAAATAAACATTTTGCAAATTAGCAAAAATTCGTTCCAAAGACACTTGTCTGCATTCTAATGTCTGGGATGTTTTGCTGCATAGCCACGTTGCCCACAGGACATATACTACATAAAATACTAGAAATCAGTATTGAAAAACTTTCGAAGGTCTTTAGGGAATAATATTAATTTCCTCATGCAGTCTTTTTTTCCTAAAATCTCTTTGCAATAAAGAAGGTGTCATGGTGATAAGCATTCTTTTTATAGATTAAATGGGGAACAATGACCCTTGAGTTTAGCTAGAAAATAATAATAAATTTTAAACTCTACTATGATCAAGGAGATTTGATGTGCCTTTTAAGAACATAAAGATGGAAAAATTATCACCAGCCTAATTATTTCCACCATTGTTTTGCCTTTTCTACAACATGGTAAAGGGGCAAGTTTGGGGGTGTCAGTTCGTCTAGCCAGACTCTTCTTTCTTTCCTGAACGCGCTGAACCCAAATGACATGCTGCTTTTCTAATTTAAAAATAATACTAAACCTTTGACCAACAGCTTTTCAGAAGATGCCGAACATTTCGAGCGAAATGAACCATTCTTGCATCCACTTAACAGAACTGCTCTTTTCGTTGCTTTGCAAAGATTTATTTTTGGAGCCTGATCGGCTTGCTAATTTCCCGGTTAGAGGCTCATGGGATCGTCGCCTTAGCACCGCTGCTGCTTCTGCCCCGAAACCTCTCCCGCTCTCTGGGCTCCTGGCTCCCGCGGTGACCTGCCGTGCTTTCCTCCTCAAGCCTTCGGGCTAACCTCCAGCCCCACGGGAACCAGTTGGTCATCAGTAGCCCCGCCCCCATTCCAGTTTTTTGTGGCTGGAGGGTCAAGTAGTACAGGCACCAGCAGCGTGAGCCCTCTGCACCCTCCCACAGGGATTCTCTCTTCCTAATCCAGTCCAGCCCCGCCCCTGAGCATTGTGGGGCTAAAAATAGCCAAACTCCTTCTAGCTGGCAGAGTATTGAAAAGGGTTTATCATGGGCCAGGCCTACTATATTTTTGCTTTCCTTGACAATCTGAAGATTTAAACAGTTGTTTTTTTCACACAAAATATCACAATCTGTTTCAAGTATACTTTTGTATTGTCATATGTCCATTTACTGCTATAAATATCTCATGTCAATTTATTTACTTACATTTGCAGTCCTGGGGACTGAACCTAGAACCCCAAGACCTTGTTCGTGTTATGCAACTGCTCTACCACTGAACTACAATCCTAGTACTTATATATTTTTTTAAATCAATGACCTAATAATTATAATTGTCTATTTAAGGGATGAAGAGACATATTTGTCTACATTATTAAAAAAATTTACAAATTTTACCTCTCGGTGTATAATTTACTAGACAGATAGATAGATGATGTAGATATAGATATAGATATAGATGGTATAGTTTTTCTAAATCTGGTAACTCTAATCAATTATTGGTTGGTTGGTACTTTTGCATTTAGGTAAATTTTTCAATTATAGTATTTTTTCCCTTGGAGCTAAAATACTAAATACATACAAAAGCTGTTCTCATTTCAGACAGCAATTTAAGCATGAAATGGTTTTTGATGACATGAAAGATTTATAATTGTGCACTTGATTTTGTAAATAAAAAACACAAATTTCTCTAAAAGTTCTTGTTACATTAGTTATATAAGGCCCTATTCCTAAAACACATTACAGAAATAATTTCAGTAGTTCTCTAAATAGGGGATTAACCGAGAGATTTGGGTCCAGGTAGGTAATCTTTTTCTGTATTGCTACAGTAATGATAAAATCTGGTGTATTTAGAAATATTTCATGCTATGAATGGATGCCCAAGAAAAATTGCCTTCATTGACAACTGAGTTAATTATAGTAGCTCTGTTTTTTGTCAAAGGCCTATTATTTGGCTGTAAAATTCATTGCAGGTTAAAAATGGACTCACATTAGCCTCACCATAGGTGTAGTATTTTCCATACTTTAAAAAAAAAGGTTGATTCTTGTCCAATTTCTGTGAATACAAATACTTTAAACAATATACACACTAAAAATGGCACTTCTGTGACATAAAATCTGAGTTGTTTATTTTTAGAGAGCACAATTATTTTTATTTCAGAATTTTAAAATAACCTTGTAAGAATGAGCATGGCCACAAGAGAAGAATATTTCCTAAGTTATATTTGTAAGACAGTGTTAGCTAATTTACTTATATCTAGCCATCCATGCAGCTCTCTGGGAGGCCAGAGCATGTCTATCCTGGAGCCCTTCGATTTTAACAGAGATCCTTTCTCTATAACTAATTCAACGCATGGCTATATGGGTAATTTTGAACAAGTGGATCTTTCTCTAGCCTGAAAGGCTGCCAGGATGGAGAGTGAGCAAGCAAAAGAGGATTTCAAAAAGAGTCACAGAAAACCACAAAATAATCGCGAAGCACCACTGTATTGCCACAGTCCCCTGACAGAAGTGCATTGAGAGATGCTGTTATAGAACAGAAAGGACACATCGCTACAATAAAATACCCTATAATACCTGGGACAGCAGTTTGGAATGATTTTTGTCATCAAACAGAGCACCCAAAAGTGTAAAAAGTTTGATTATATCTCCTGGAAAGAATTTCAAAAGAATTATTATTTTTTTCCACAGCATTATGTTACAGAATTTCACATAGCAGTGAAATATGAAATACAGATTAGAAATGTAAAATAGGAACTGCCATTGCAACCTTCCTATATCACACTTAATGAAAAAAACCTTTTAGACAAATATTACATTATACAAGCGTATAAATTATCATTAGGTCTTCTAAATTTAGATACAACTATTTAATTGAATCCAAGGTGTTGGAATAAATTATTAAAGATGGCTCAATCTTCTAGCCCTGTGAAATCCTGACAAATGGAATACATTCTGGGTCACATCAGCAGCAATACTGCAAAAAATAGAGGGGAGCTTTGATTTTACAAATGGAAATGGAGATACTTTCATAATATTTAAAAATGGAAATTGACCAAGGAAAAAAGTTTAAATCCCCACAAATTAAGACAGTATCATTGATTATTTAGCCTACTTGTTGAGTTTCAGTACAAAAGAAAAAAGTAATAACTAGAAACACGGTTAGGAGTGCTTCTTGGGAATAACAAGGCAGAAACCTACTCTAGCAGGTTCTAATACCCCACAGGGTTGACTGACTTATTTCTGAGTCTAGATCTTTGGTCTAACATTGCTTCAATATTCCTTCTCAAATATAAAATTAGGACCAGATCCTAGAGGCTGGTTGGTTTCACAAGTGGACACCAACTGGGAATATATTCTCAAGAGATGGAATTCTGTCATAAAAGTTCTACCTTTTTAATGTAAATCTTTTTATGTAAATGAAGCTGAATATAAAAGAAGTCAGTGATATGTTAGAAATAATATTTAATACGAGAGGCAAGATCAGGGCAGAGATGATTTGGAATTCATTCATTTTCTATCATTCTACATTTTAGCATAAAGAATCTTCTGTAAATTAAGTTAAAATGAAAGGTATTGAAAGATCCCAAAGAGGAAAATCATATGTAAAAGGAGTCTTTTATTAGAATTATTTTAGTAGTAGAAAGATTTTACTGTGAAGTGCTTAGAATCAAGGAATACACTTAGAAAACTATTGTAATGTTTCTAAGACTATTCTTGAAATTGATATTATCTTGAAATTTTAATTACTGTGTTCACTTTTGTATACATCCTTACGCTCTGTCTTCCTGGATTAATTCTGAGGTCTTGAAGAAAACCAGGACGATTATGGAAAAAAATGCAAAGAACTAATTGATGCCGTTTTTGATATATAAAACAAATTTCAAAACTTGTTAAGAGGTAATAGTTTTGCAACTTAAGGTTTTCTTTCTTTTTTTTTTTTAAGGTTTTCAAGATAAGGATTAATATAATTAGAGAAAACACGATTTGTACAACAAGCGTGGGTTCTTTTTAAAATGGTAGATTTAGAAGTATGTACTTAACCAGGATGTTTTTTTCTTTACTCAGGAAGAACAGACAACCACAATAAAACACAACACCTCCTTTATTGGAGAGGAGAAAACATGAGACAAAACAAAACGAATAATGGAGCAAGTTATGTATCAGAAATAACCGGGCCTACCTCCTGCCCACTCTCATATCGATTCCTGAGCATTATGGGTGAGGGAAACTCCACATAGCTTGAGGGATTCTTGGGAAGATAAGCATTTGACTCTTTTCCCAAATACAGTAAGGAGACCCCAAGCCTTCAGAAAGGTTCTGTGTTGAAAGTGAAGCCTAAACTGTCAAAAAGAAGTGGTTAGAGAAGCTCATCTGAGAGAATCTCAAGGCCTGAAAGAAAAGGAACAAAAAAAGGCACACAAAAACGGAAGCAAACAGTCAGGTACTGAGTCATTTAAAAGGGAAAGCAGGATGGTCGCAGACTGAGGACTGGGCGGAAGAGGACAATTCAAGCGAGGATATGAGGAGGCAGGAGCCACAAAACCAAAGACAGGAAATCATAGGTCTCCTCAGAAGTCACGGCAGGAGGATGCTGATGGTTTTAGACCAGAGCTTCACAAAGGCATCTGAATCACACAGAGGCCCAGAGTATGTGATTCTGTGGGTCTTGGGTGAGGCCCGGGAATGTGCATTTCTAAAATAGTCCCTAATGAGGTGATGTTGTTGCCCAAAGACCTCACTTTGAAAGGCACTGAGTAGGGCTAAATTGGTCAAAGATATGGGTGTTACAGAAAATGCCTTCTCCCCGCCCCCAGCCAGTATATTTCAATTTCTTAGTTGCCCAGGTGATAGTTCCTGTTCCAGTTCCAGTTGCTCCTGTCTCTTAGAAACGGCTGGTCACTGTGAAGCATAGCTGGTCACTCTGATGCACATTGTATAAACTAATCCCCAATTGACAAGCCATTCTGCCTCTGTACTTCTTGCTTGCTTTTCCCATGTAAGCCCTAGACCATCAGAGGTCAGGGTCTGATATTTGAGGAATGATTCCGAGCAGTGCCTGTCAACGTAAACAAATCTGCCTCCAAATCCTGGATATCATTTTGATGTTTCTGCTTGCCCTTGCATGGGTGCACACCCCTCCAGCACAAACACTCTCAGGACATGGAAGCCCCTGGAGAGAAGGGAGGGAGGAAAAGGGGATACATATGACAGCCTCAGAAGTTACTGAGAAGGGACTGTGTTTACACCCAAACATTCCCAGTAACCATGAATTTGAATGAGGAACTTGATTTCCACATAAAATTTGTAGCTACCAGGAGAAAATGGGGCCAAATTCAGTCCAGTTGAAGAGAAATAAATAAATGCACCACTTGAACATCTACATTTCCTTACTGTGAAAATGAATACATACTTCTAGTATTTAAGACAAATATTACACTGAAGTTTAAAAACAAGTGTAGGATGCCTGGCAAAGAAACACACAGAAACGATCTTTTATTTTTTGTAACAATAAAGCTTTATCATCCAACATTAGGCTTTTTAAAGTACCTGAAAATAAGAAGGTTTTCTATCCCTGGGAGCACAGTTCTGTGACTCATCCTCTGGGCCTCTTCAGAGAACAGAGGCAACAGAAGCTGCATCTGAGTGGACAACGCTTCTGAGAGCTAGAACATCTGTGTGCTTGTAAACAGGGCTCCCCCGTCCCCACTTCTCCATCTGGGGCCTGCGCGAGCAGACTGTGGGCCCCGTTCGGGATTTGCATGGGAGGCTCACCCATCCTCGGCAAATAATGACATTCAGTGGAGTCCAGGATAAAAAGGAAGGCTCCATCAGATGGTGCTTATCCTTGGGCAGCTTGATGTGTTTGTGTCTCCAGTTTTGCACTGTTTGCCTTTTGCATTTTTCCTGTACTGCAGTCTACATCAGTAATGTATCACTCTGACCAAACTGAGTTCACATTGATGAGATTTAGCTGAACTGAATCCATTGTATGTTATCTAATGTTCCTACTTCCCTCTCTCTCACTCTCTCACACACACACATACACACGCACACACACTGGCAATTGACTCCAGGGCCTTTGCACTGAGCTACATCCCCAGCCCTTTAAAAAAATTAATTTTGAGAACAAGTCTGTCTAAGTTTCTCAGGCCTGGAAATTTATAGTCACCCTGTTTCAGCCTCCCAGAGTGTTGGTATTACAACTGTATACCATCATACTTAGCTCCTTAAGACTATTAAAGTCAATTATTCTTTTGATACTTGAGCCTCCTTGTAAGAGGACTAATAGCTTTCTCGTAATTCTAAGGATATTCCCATGAGTGCAGGGTATATGGGCTAAAATAGCTCTATTGTCTGCACTTCTTTCTCTGAACTCCAAATTATAGCTTTATACTCCAATAGTTGTTCTATCCATACATCTAACCTTACTCCTCACATTTTACCCCACACATGGACAGAACAACTTGTGGATATAAAAAAATCACAATCCATTCAATTTATCTGCTTTTCCCCTACCTAGCACCTACCATACACAGGCGATATTTCAGACCTTAAATAATAATACTGAATAATAATAGCTTAGTTTACAGTTATGATTTCTACAACGTGTGGAGACTTTCCACAATACAGGAAGTTAAAGGATAAGGGTTGTAACAAAGAGCAGTAAGCATCTTATTACAGCCTGTAGCATCAGATGTCCTGACTTCTAAGCCACACAGACTTCTTTCAAGGGGGCTCAGCCTTGCGAGTTTTAGTTACGTCCTACCCTCACACTCTCTCTAGATGACTTTCTTTGATATATCTTTCCACCAAGTGCAGGGACCACTAGAAGCTTTCTTTGCTGAATGACCAAAATAAAATGGAAATGATTTTTTTAAAAGCAAAATAATTTAGCTTACTTTGTCTCACTGTAGTACCGGGGATCTTATATTCCTAATCTAAAGACCCCCATTTCAGTATTTTCTCAAAAAAGCTAAGTGCCTTGGATATGATTAATCATAGGTTATGAGGCTCCTGTGTGGAACATCTTTCAACTCAGAAATGCAGCCTGCCACAGTCATTAATGTAGACCATCAGCAAAATGTCCAATGTGATGGCTGAGTGAGCAATCCCTTAGGATTAGATCATAATACAAGGGCAGACAGTTGACCTGCTCCTGAGGTGAGGTGAACATAGACTGCTGTCCTACTGGGGGAAATCAAATACCTTTGCTGTATTTGTTTCCTAGTAGCACATAGAAATTTTTTTCTAATCAATAGATCTCAGTGGTATGCTAATTTGAAGAGATTGAGAAGGAGAGAGAGAGATCACATCTGGAGAAGCAGCTGCAATTGAAGTTACTTTCTGATTATGCTCGCAATAATTCACTGTTTTCCTCCAAGGTCATTTATTTTCAGCTCTGGTCAAATAGAGTAGTTAAATGTGAACATGATAGGAATCCCACATCTGCATACTTCAGTTTTTTATGGTGACACTAATCTGTGCCACCCCCAATTTAATTTAGTGTTTAGAAGGGGAGGCAGTTCCAAGGGCAACGCCTAATGTCCCATGGGCCAAAGAACCAATATGGCTATTCTGCCATTGGTAGAGTATATCTTGCCCACTAAGCCTCAAAAATGAGGAAATTACTTCATCTTTTAAAATGTCCAGTCAATTGTCATTGACAGCATGTCCCTTTGAAGAAGCCCTAAGGATGTTTAGAGGTTATTATTCTGGCAAAGACCTGGGTACTTTTTCAAAGGCACCTGGCATGCCCTTCATCTCAGGAGTTTAAATGTGGAGTTTGAGTGAAAGATCATGATTCTCACTTATGCCTAAAAATTTTATGAAGTGACTGAGAGTGCATTAAATTATGAAAATCAAGTACCTAGCAAGCAGCACTTCCATTTCACTACAAAGGACAGTGTGGGCTACGAGCCAACACCAGTGATCTCTGTGGCTCATGTCATCTGCTGCTTTAGCCTGCGACCCCTCTTGGGAATCATGCCTACTTTGTCTCCGGCCTTCAAGGTTAAGTGTAGTCATGTGACCTCTGTCACTGTCCAGGACTCTATTATTTCCGTTGAACTTGAGATGCTATTTTAGTTGGAGTTGCTTCCTGTCACTGTGCTTGGTCTCACCAGCACATTTCTTATCACTTTGGTGAAAAGATTTCCTCTGGGCTTATTCAGATGACATATGAAGAGATAGCGAACAGGCCACACCTGATATATCAGTACTAGATTTCTCTTTTTCTTTGTATATCTTTATGAACATTTTCTGGCACCTGAATTTTACTTGACCTTGGCCAATATGAAGCCCAGGATGTGTCTAGTAACCCAGTAATCTTCTAAATTATGTTCATAAGCTTAAGCATCACACATCTTGAATCTGAAATACCTAAGGAAATACAATTATATTACTAAATGTAGCTTAGTATAATACTTTCTTTTTTACCTCTTTGGTCTAGGGTCCCTTAAAATCCATTTCTAGCATTACTTCCCAGGTTTCTGCCAGCATAAACTAACAATACCTTTCAATTCTTTCTGCACATATGGGATTTATTCCCAAGTCAGACTCTACACCCATCTTCCTATGACCTAACAGTAGTACTAGGTCAGGAAGCAATGCCAGGTGATAGGCACATCTTGTGTGCAATCAATAACTCCAAGATAGGTAAACAAGTCCAGTGCAGCCCTTCT
This sequence comes from Chinchilla lanigera, assembly GCF_000276665.1. Lineage (NCBI taxonomy): Eukaryota > Metazoa > Chordata > Mammalia > Rodentia > Chinchillidae > Chinchilla > Chinchilla lanigera. The sequence continues at coordinate 16,074,702 of NW_004955402.1, forward strand.
GGCTTCTTCAGATGGGAGTAGAAGAGCTCTTCCTACTTGCAAGGAGGTTCCACGGAATTTGGAGGTGCAAGTCTATTAGAGTTCTTCCAGAAGTCTCCAGTCTTTGCCAATAAGTGTCTCAGGTTTCACATAAGAGGTCAGGCAAGGTTGGAAATCCAATGTGTTCTGTACTCTTCAGCAGTCATCATCAAATTTAAGTCTAGTTGTCAAATACATTTTTGGCCTTGTACTTGGCTATAAGAGCAAGATCAATTTAGGAAGTTTGTTCATTGTCTGACAATTCCTTGAACTCACAGTTTTAAACCCTGAACTCTTCAGCTGCACTGTGTAGAGAAGTTGAGATTAGACGCCCTCAGAATCCTTGTGGGCATCATTACAACCAATGCAATGTTTTATTATAACAGCCTCTGTGTTCCTCAAATCCTCCTCTTTAATAGGCACTTCATTCAGACAACTATATTGACAGTTTAATGACTGAGGATTTTTGCTCTTCTAGTATCATAGACCACCAATAACTCGTTCTTGTCAGGCACTAATGTTACTTTTTCTCTCTAAATTAATGAGGCAGACACATGATCTTAAGTCCCCCTTACTTTTAGTCTGTTTCTTACCACTTCTTTCAGTGCCAGTTACTTTCTTAGAGACACCCACCTATAAGAAGAGCAACTATTTAAGTTATTTTAGACAAGAGAGGATTTAATAGAAGGCACTTAGTGCTTTCCTAAATGCCAAAATGCCTCTCAAAGCAAAGGTCATGGAATATTTCTGTCAACTCTCAGATTTACCACTAGCTTACAGAAGGGTAGAGAATTTCCAGTGCAACAGAAAACTACCTGTAGTGATCACTATAGAACCAAAAGAAAATACCTAGAAATCCTGGGAACTCATAGAAAACCTCAAACTTGTTGAAGACCATCTTTCTGACCACTACTGACATAGGGACCGTACTACAGATTCTGTTTTTTTTTCCATATTTTAAACCTCCTACACTGCATCCCACTGACTGAAAATGACCTAGAATCCAGCTGGCAAAGGATTCTATGAAACACATTTGCCAGGCTTCCAGCCCCTGGGGATCGGGAAGGTCGAGGTGAGGAAGTTAAATATGCTGGGTTTCACCAACAGCACTCAGTGTGCTAGGCTGTGAGACCACTAAATCTTATTGACACTCTCTGAGTTTGAGATTTTTATGATTTGATATAAAACAGAACAAATGTTACTATTTATAGATATAGAAGATCCTAATGAAAAAGCTCATTTGTAACCTCATGCAAAACAAGAGCCACTATAACCTGCAAGCATTCATTCTAAGATTGATTTTTACTAATATAAATAGCCATTTATGAAAAGCATTAAATCATATCTTACCTGATTACAGTGATTTTAAAAACTCAAAATATAGTGTATATGGGAAACAATACCATAAAATAATGGCAATGCAATACAAGTAAAACGTTTTAAAAGCTTAGAATCTTTAAAAAGATGAAAACTACATAAGAGTAAAGAATTCATTGTTTGACTGTGAATGGAATATGTCCTTTCAATTCAAAATAAAACTTTGCGGTTGTTATTTATAAGAGGTGAGATAACCTTTCTGTTCTGCGGATATAACCTAAAAGTGAGTTAGCTGAGATCTTTCTTTCCATCTTTCTTTCCTACTATCTCTAGGAAAAATAAAAAATATTTGTGTTAGCAACAAAATTAAGTCACTTGATGATATTTTTCAAAAATGTTAGTATTCCTAAAGTGTATGTATATGTAATATTTATACATATTATACATTTATAAAGATATATATGTATATACATATTTAATCTGTATGACATTATTTAACCTCATGCCTAGAAAGATAGGTACAAATAAATATTAAACATACTAATGAGAATGTGGACTGTACATTTTAAAGATTTTACAAGAAAAAGATGAACAGGCACGCAAAGGGTCTTAAACACTGAGCTAGACATTAAGAAAGAGGTACATTTTAGCTTCCATGAGTCATTTTATTGTGGGAATTTGGGGAAATTGTTTTGAATCTATGCTCCTTATTTATTTTTGAGATAATGAACTCTTGCCTCCTTCACAGAGACACCTGAGATAATTAGGTTTGAACTGCCAGGAGGAAAATGAGCTACATAGTTACAGTGTGTATTGGTGACGATGCTAGACTTTTGCAGTGGGATTTCATTGTTATTTACATCCAATTATACAACTATGAGAAAAACTTGGGCCACAACAAATGTCAAGTGTATGGGCATTAAATAAGTAAGACTGGGCATGTATTCAACAAAATTTCAATAGGATTTTTGCTTCCTGACCACGCTTAAATCCTACTACAGTACTGGCATTGGCCGTAAGAATGACTTCTGTGTTCCTAGGTGGGAGGTGTTTTTACTCAGCAGATAAAGAGCAGCTTTTCTTCCCAAGTCCCTTTCTTCTATTATTTTTTAAGCTCTTGGTGTTGAAAATATGTTCTGAACAGAGGTTCTTCTTCTTCCTAAGGATGTTATAAAAATATAATTTTAAAACCTTCAATAACATCTCAAAAGTTACTACATAACTTTAAGATGACTTCCATCGTCTCTTTCAAACTTGTGTTCATTGAGAGACTTCATCTTTCTAGTCTTCCATTCGAAATCTTAGTCATTGCCTGTAATCCCATCACTCAGGAGGCAGAGGCAGGAGGATCGTTGCAAGTTTGAAACCAGCCTGGGCTACAAAGGGAGCTCAAGGCCAACCTGAATGGCATAGCTAGACCCTCTCTCAAAAAGAAAAAAAAAAAAAGAAAGAAAGAAAAAGAAAGCTTAGTTATTTCCATGACTATCCTAATGGCTCAGAATTAAAGTGAGGCCCTAAAGTCCTATTTCATTAACGGGTCTGAAATGAAAATATACGTTCCGTATAAAATTCAAAACTCCAATATTCCAAATTTCCTGTTTCTCCCATCTAGAACCCTTTGCCTTTGGAAGCTTGGTGCTGGTAAACAAAGATATGGTCCACAGTTTCTTGTTTTCTAAGATCCTCCTGCTCTGGCTTGCTAAATTTCATTTCTGATCTGTCTGGGGTTCAATCATGATGTTGCTTGAAATTCTTCATCCTCTCTCCTGTGGCTCAGAACTTCTAACGTTCACAGGAACCTGAACCAATTCTCTCTGCTAAGGACTGTCCACACTTTCCGTGATATTGGTCATTAGGTCCTAGTATAACCCTATGTCTAGCACTCTCTTGTGTAAGGCCAGTGTTTTGCCCACGGGAAATGTGTACCAAGGGAAATATGTGTGGCCTACTGGAGCAGCAGCAGCCTTCTCTGGAACTGCGGAAGAATCGTCTGGGACAGGGCTGGAGCTAGGCACAGTTTGCTGTGTCTTTCAGTTGCAGAGACCATATATCCATATTTTCCAGTGATCTCTTTGAAACCTTAACTTACTTGGACTGAGATGAGTACATAGTCCCCTTGCCACTTCCTGGAGAGGAATAGGGCTCAGAGCACACAAAGAGTTCTATCCTTTTATACCCTGTCTGTGATTGCATTCAAGTTCCGAAAGTTCCAAAAATTTATTTAGGAAATTTCATTTTTATCTGGCACTTCAGTGTAGCACTTCTTACCTGTTTATTTTGGTGCCACAATGAACTTCCAGTTCTGCTGAATTACTTTTTTATTTTATATTCTTCTGATATATAAAGGGTTAAGGTAATTGTGGGATGTTTGAAGGCCGGGCTGTTTATATACCCATGTGTCCTCCTGTCTGAGAAAATAGAATCATATATTTTTGCTCATTAATTTCTTTGTGGATTCAGTGACTGTACCAGTGATTTCTTTTTGGGCCCAGTGACATTTCAGTCCTGGAGGCTTCCTTCGTTTACCCTGGTGTCCAAAGTTGGAGGAATGGAGCAAAGTTCCCATCTAATGTGTTGCCTCGGATATACCGATAGAAGTAAAAATTTGGTATACAATTGATTTCTTCATTTTTTAAATCCTTGCTTTATCCTTTCTCATTTGGAAAAATGATTAGTCCTAGCTGTTCTTGAAAGCACAGAATCCCAGTGTTGACCTTATTCTCCAAATTGGGGGTGAAGAGGAATTAGGCGTTTTGGTCTCAGTCAAGTACGGTTCTCTTCACTTTCTGACCCTAAGGTCTTCCTTGGCGGAGAAGAGCATGGTGTGAGGAGAAGGAGTGAGGCCAGATCCACGCAGAGACTCACACTGCTCTGAGAGACTAGGTGTAGGTGTAGATCTGCTCAGATAAAGGGATGCTGCTTCATTCCTCGTGTTGCAGTAACTATGCAACAACCTAAAGCACATCATCCTGCCTAGGGAGCTGAAGTTGGAAGGTCACAAATAAGCAGCACTTGATACAAAAATCTTAACTAAGCTCTGAGTTTTGGATCAGGTACGACGTGTTGATCAAAGCCATGCTTTTGAAAGTGGTGTGACGAACTGGAAGGTCATCTGCCACCAGGGCACACTGTACACTGGGTTACTCATTCTTCTGGTTATTTTTATTTTTAACTGAAATAAAAAATTTGTACATAATTATGGGATTCTGTGTGATATTTTGATGCATGTATTCATTGCATAATGTTCAATGCATATATACCCCCTCAGCTCTGTATCATTCTTTAAGGTGAAAACATTCAGAATCCTTCAAATTTTGGGGGAGGAAAAGTTTGGATAATGCTAAGTCTTATCTTTTATCTTGAGAAATGGAATGCCAAATGAATTAAACCCAGTTCCAGATGAACAGGTTAGCTCATTTCTCTGTTTCAATTAGGATGCTTTCCGTTGAAAATACATTGGCTTAAATAATAAAGGAGATTTATTGAGCCATGTGAATAAAATGTTTAGAAAGAAAGAGGTGAATTCAGGCATGACCTCACTTCTCTCTGACACTGGATTTTCCTCTGCTATGAGTTGGCTCTGTCCTCAGGAGAACATGAATAGCATGATGACATTGCTAACATAACTGTAGTCTCAATTATATTCACAGAAAATAATACCCGACAAGACCATTGTCTTAAGTCACATGGGCACACACGTACATATGGTTACAGGATTATTTTATTGGGAAAGACCAGCTTGGTGCCCATTCCAAATGGTATTTCCAGCAAAACATCATGGCTATTATTCAGTAGCCACGAGGTACCATTCAGCAACCTCCTTGCCTGAGGATTGTCAGTCACAGGAGAATTTTTCCGCTATTTTTTAATAAAATAAAGTAACTGTGCCCTAGATTTCAGTCTAGGAAGAAATTCTGTCTCAAGAACTCAGATTATCTCCTGTTTCAGAGGTCTTTAGTAGCTGATCTTTATTTCTTAGCTCCTAAAGCTCAGCTGAATTCAAATATAAGCTAAGATACATCCAAACATTCAAATTTGGGCTTGGAATAGAATTATTTTCTCTGTGGTTTTCTGACGTTTCTTTCAAATGCAAGGATTTGATCAACATATCATATTGCATGCAAAACTCAGAGTTTAATCAAGATTTTTATATCAGATTTATTTATGTATGTGAAATAATTAGTGACCATGACAAAAATTCTAAGCAATAAAATTTTAGGTCATTTTTGTCTGATCATAGTTACTTTAATTTTAATTCAACATATGGTACAAATGTTGTGGATAAGTGGGATTGCTACTTTGGTCATACTGCCTATCAGTTTAAGAAATCTATTTTATTTGATTTAGATTGATTTAGATTGATTTGGTTTTAATTTACTGTCTTGTGTGAATAGGAACCTGAGGTGGCCATTAAGCCTAGGACTGACCTTGCTTCACATGAACAAAGTTATTAACATGATTTCCAACATGGCAACATAGGCTCTTTCCTGAGTGCCAGAGTCTTAAATATATATTAGTTTCTACCTATTAATTTTAATGATATAAAATATAATACTTAGATTATATTTTAATTGTATACCTTTAAAAGGACATTTATTTAAAATTGTTGAGCTCTTTGTAGGCTAAGGTTTAAAATAAATAGCCATCCTTATTTTCATAAAACCAGTTTCTTTGAGAGAGACATTGGCTTAACAGTTTTTGAACATCATAGAATTTTGTCTGATTATTCTGATTGTTTTCTAATTCCATATGTGAGCTAAAGGTTCATATGACAGTACATATTACTATAGGCAAAAGAAAAAAGAGTAAGTCTATTACAGCATTTCTAAGCTACAATCAAGTCCAACAGAGATCAGAATGAGTTTAATGTAGGCAAATGTAATCAGCCACAGTATAAGAAAGCTTAATTTATTATATCCTTAGGGAAAAACAAAATCTAAGTCCAAAGATCATTATAACCATAAGAGACATGATGAGCAAATTAAACCAAGCAAACAAACAAAACCCATTTTATAACAGTTCATTCCTTACAAAAAACAACATATTAAAATTTGTGACCACTAAATTTTCTTTCCCTTTCAGTGTACCACTTAAGTACTATCTATGAACTTTGAGTTAAATCAATTATATTTTCCATTCCAGATTTTTTCTTCTGTGATATAATCAGTGCATTTTTACAACTTGATCTATAAATTATTCAGCTGTGAATTTACTCATCATTTAGTTTTATCCATTGTCCCATACCTTGCCACACTGTCCCTAGAGAAATATATGATGATGTTAGGGACAAAAGGGGCAATTAATTTATTCACAGGGTTGGAGACAATTTTGTCCTTCTGTTATTAATACTGATAACTCACCTGGTAATGTGCAAATCCCCACTTATTCTACTGGTAGTCTTTTGAATGAACAACTCCCTAAGTCAGAATGGTGGTACTGCTCATACATGACTTGTTCTAACCCCGATAAGAACTTGGTGATCCTACAGGCATTATCTCCCATTTTACAGATTAGGCAATTAAGTATCAAAATGTTAATTTTTCCCCATGCTACATAGATAGCATAGGGCAAGGGTTAATGTAAGCATATTTAATTACAAAATCCATGATCTTTCCTTAACATTTTGCAATTTATTTCTAATTATACTATTTTTAAGTAGACTATTGATTTGACTTTCCAGTCTTAATTTATTCCTTGTCATGCAATCAGATTATCTGTAATCCAAAATAGATTTGCAGACTAACTAAGGTTGAGAAGTTGTTGGGATTTCAACTGTGTACTATTTCATTACTTGTGATAGACTTATTTGTTCATATTTGGTATCTCTGAAATGGGAACTGGTTTATCATTGATGATAAGGAAGTATTTGTAATAGTTCAATGGTATATTAACTCTTGTTTCTTAGTAACTTTTTAAGTAATGGTATGTTTTCAAATGTTTCTTTGACAAGAAAAAATATAGTACTTAGCTTTTCAGTGAAAGTAGGAAAACCAGGCTAATCTTGAATCATGTCTAACTCCACAGCATACCATCTACCAGACTGAGCTGGGAAGAAAGATGCTGTATTGGAAACGTGGGGTCAGGTTTGGGAGTTTCATCTTTTCTTGCTCTTTGTACCCATTCTCTTTTTGTCTTGTCCAGTTCTAACAATTAGATTTCTGTTTCCTCTTTAAAACTTTCTCTGGATTATTGAAAAATTATGTTATTATTACTATTTGCAAAATACAGATACATATTTATTTAGATTTGAAGGAGTCCCTGCTTAAACAATACTAAAATTAAAAAGGTAATAAATGTGAGTTGTGTTGGTCAACTTTCTATTCTTGTGCCAAACTGCTTGAAATAAATACCTTAAAATGCAGAAAGGTTTATTTTGGCTTAGTGTTTTGGAGGTTTTAGCCCATGACTGGTTGACCTATTGCTTTTGGGCCTGTGGCGAGACAGTACATCATGATGGGGAGAAAATGACAGAACAAGCTGCTTACCACAAGGCAGCTGGGACATAGAGAAAGAGAGATAGAGATAGATAGGGGTCTCAGTGACATAACTTCCTGCCACAAGGCCCCATCTCTTAAAGGTTCCACCATATCCCAGGAGTGCCATAAGTTGATGACCAAGCTTTCTGCACCTGAGCCTTTGGGGAGCACTACACATCCAAATCTTAGCAAAAGTCAGAAAAATTTTAATGTTCATACTATTAGAAACACTTTAACATATGAAAACATTTGTGACATGAGAAAAAAGAAAAAAGTAATATACTTATATTAAAGCTAAAGAGTTATCCTTAATGTGTAAAGAGCTCTTATATGTTAATAACAAGAAGGGAAATACCCCAACAGAAACCAAATGCAGAGCAAATATTCTGCACTTATTAAGATACTTAAAATAAATAATGAGATAGCTTTTTCAATTATCCTGCTGGAAAAGAAGGTCTTAATTTTTAAGATCATAACCATTAGGGAAGAAAGATTTTCATTTATTGCTGATGGATGTATAAAGAAATCTTCATGTGGGTAAATTTTCAACATTTTCCCACAATGATTAATAAAAAAAAAGTCACATTACTTAGCTAAGTAACAGACACTTATAACATGATTTTTATGACTATTTTATGATTTCTCATTTTTCCAGTTCTTCTCCCGTCCCTTCAACCCCCCACCCCTTCCTTATTTGCAAAGATTTGTTTTCATTTTCTCCTTCTTTTCTCATTTTTTCTTTTCCTTTCCTTCCTTCCCCCCTCCCCTCCGTAGTTCCCCTTTCCTTTTGAAAAATCTCTTCCTATTTCACAATGTCTATTATAAATTTTGATTCTTATTTACACTTACACTTTCAGTTTCTTACACCAGAAAGACAACATAAGATTTACATGTTTGTCTGATTTATTTCACTTAAGAATATGATCTCAAGATCCATCTGTTTGGCTGTAAGTCTCAAATATATCCTTCTTTATGGCAGTGTAGTGATACATTGTTTTAAAAAAATACATTCTTCTTTTATCCATTCATCAGTTGATGGGCATTTGGGTTGTTCCCAAGATTTAGCTATTACAAACTGTGTTGCTATAAACATGGGTGCACATACATTGCTGTAGTATGGTGCTTTTAATTGTTTTGGGGGGATACTAAGAAGGAGAATGGCTGAGTCAAATAGACTTCTAGTCCTAGTTTTTTGAGGAATCTCCACTCTGATTTCCATGGTGGTTGCACCAGTCTACATTCCCACCAACAGTGGAGAAGGGCTCATTTTTTTCCTACATATCTGCCAGCATTTGTTATTGGTTGACCTCTTAATAATAGCCATTCTTTCTGGAGATGGAATCTTGGCATATTTTTCTTTGTATCTCTCAAATAACCAGTGATGTAGAACATTTTTTCGTATTTATTTGATGTTTGTACTTCTTCATGTGAGAAGTGTGTATGTATTCATCTCAGATGCCCATTTTTGGATTGGGTCTTTAAATTTGGAGGGTTCTGATTTTTTTCAATTCTTTTCATGCTTTCCCTAGAATGACAACACTGTGATTGTCTGGGGCCACACTCATCACCATAGTCCAGTGTCAAAGGACTGGTTACTGAGCCAAATAGCAACATCTCATCCTTAATAAATTAGGAAAGTAAGATCTTGGGACAGATACAAAGATCAAGAGCTATCTACACATAGAGGACATCTCTGAGGCACGGACATCTCATGGAGAAGCCTCATAAGAGAAGTAAAACTATCTACTATGAGACAGTTATAAGCATTATCACAGAAAAAAAATAAAATTTAAAAAATAGAAAATGACAAGACACAGAAGCAAAATGCAACCCCAGGCCTCCAGCCCACCCAGGACAAATTCAGGGGACAAAGTGGTAGAGAAAATCAGAAGCCATACACCTGGATTCTTTGGAATTATAGCAGCAGAAGTTAGAAAAAAATCCATGATGTTATAGAGGAAATCAGAGGAGAAATAATTTCCTAGTAAAAAAAGAGATGATGACCATAATAATGGACTTATTTAGCAAACCTAAGGTAGACATAGATTAAAAAAATAGCGAAGCATAGGGAAATTATGGAGTCAGTGAATACTCCACATTGGAAAGAAATGGAATCCATGAAACAGATTCAAGCACATATTCAAGGAATTAAAAATTCCATTGAAAGTTTATAATGTTGACTGAACAAAAGTGAAGACAGAATATCAGACTTAGAAGACAAGATTAATGTTAGTGATCACAAAAAGAAAGATCTCTCTCTTATTTTTTTTTTTTTGTTTGCTATGGGAATCAAACTCAGGACCTTGTGCTTGCTAGGCAAGTGCTTGTGATGCTGAGCTAAATCCCCAGCAAAAGAAGATCTTCTAAAAATAGGTAGAGGTCACAAAAAACAACCCAACAGCTGCAATTTGATGCAAAGAAGAACAGCATAACATTGACTGGAGTAAATAAAAAAGCAGGAGACAGCAAACGATATAAAAAACCTGTACATAGAAGTAATGGCAGACAAATTTCTAAGCATGGAAAAAGACTTAGACATATAGTAACCGAGGCATATAGAACTCCAGCTGTTCATGATCTAAATAAATGTACACCAAGGCATATAATAATGAAGACTCCTGAAATTCAGCACAAGAACAGAATTTTAAAAGCTGAGAGAGAGAGAGACAGAGACAGAGACAGAGACACAGAGAGAGAGAGGGAGAAAGGGAAATTTTTATAAAGCAAATCTCATCAGAATCACAGCAGACTTTGCAACACAAACCCATAAGTCAAGAGAGCTTGGAGCAAAGTATTTCAATTTCTGAAAGAAAACAACTGCCAAACCAGAGTGGTGTAACCTGCAAAACTATCTTTCAAAATCAATGCAGAAAATAGATACTTCCATGTTAAAAAACAACTGAAGAAATTCATGATCAGCAAACCAGTCCTCCAAACAGTTCTAAAGAATATTCTCTAAAGAAATAAACACCAGTCCCAAAAATGTTAATAGAAAGAATCCAGCAGGCAAGACAAGCAGTTAAACAGAGGGAAAATAGGGAGCCCGAAATAGGAAAATATCAGTTCTAACCATCAATGTAAATGGTCTCAATTTACTATCAAAAGAAAAAGACCAGCAGAATGGATCAAGAAACAAAATCAACAGTATGCTGTATAAAAGAAACATATTTAACTGAAAAAGAAATTCATAGACTGAAAGTGAAAGGATGAAAAACAATACTTCATGTGACAGGACCCAGAAGAAAAGCAGGGGTATCTATTGTACTTGCAGATAATTGTATTATTATTTAATTATCTATACTGTCTTCCTCCAACATGTTATTTCGTTATGTTAACCAAACATTGTTACCTTCTTAAGGTTCTTTCCATAATTCCTTTAAAATCTAAATAAAATTGGAAATTTCTGGCCATTCTTGTTAAAGATATAAATATATTATATATATTTAAAATTCTATGTACATGATGTGTAATATGGATATGGGGTCTGAAAGATATGTGTATAGGATCTAGGACGTACCATGGATTTCTTATTATTGTTCATTTCTATACATCATAATTGTTATTATGCAAATTTCTATGATTACCTAAGGGCTTAGTAAGATATTAAATTGGTGCAATTTTTATTGTTGTGTACCTAAGGGGTTTCCCAAGGCCCTTTATCCAACTTTACCCTTTCAAAAATTTTTTCATGCATACCCAAAGTAGAATTTGATTCTTTTGTCCTCAAAGTACCTTTTTTTTTTTTGTTTGTTTGTTTTTTTCCGGTACCGGGAACCAAACTCACGACCTTGCACTTGCCAGGCAGGCGCTTTGCCGCTGAGCTAAATCCCCAGCCCCGTGTCCTCAAAGTATCTTTTTAAGTTGTATTGTAAAAAAGTTTCAATTTCCTCTTAGTAAAATGGGAAATAATAACTTTTGCTACCTACCTTACTCATAGTATAACTTAGCTAATATATATGACTCTTCTAATAAATGTATGTCACCTAATAAAAATTTATAAGTATTTGCTACAGGAAGCCATTTCGAATCCTTTTTCCCTAGAATATTTTAAAGTCAAAGATTCCTGGAAGATAAACCACATTGTATATATCTTGGTTTTCTAAACTCTGAATTATTTCTTGTATATCATGAGATTCCCACTTTTCGTTGATGGATGAAACTTCCTGTTCAGCACCCACTCTAATCGAATCTTTAGAAGTTACCCAATTCTTGTGGGAAACAGACTGCATAGATTTTTAATTTAAACTGGACATAGTGGAAATAACGTAGGTAATGGACTCAGAACTAAGTCTAAATTCCAGTTGCCTTTCATTTTGATATTAGGAATCACTTCAAACTCTGTGAGCCTCAGGCTTTGTATCTGTAAAAAAAAATGAAGAATATTTATCATATGCTGTTTTGTAAAATTAAATGATACACGTAAAGGACCTAGCACAATGCCTGATATATACTGAGCTTTCCATAAATACTAGTTATGGATAGCTAATACTGTTGCTATTTTAAAGATTAAAACTCCTGGATGAAATTTCTCATATCATTAAATCTTAATTTCTTCATCCAAAATGGGGCTACATTAATTTATTTCTGTGAGTACAGAGAAGACTAAGTTAGTCATACAGAGCGGCCATGCTATGTCTTCACAGAGTATATGTTCTGCAAAGGATATTATCATCAATTCCTGCAACCCCCTTTCCTACATTTCATTCCTAGATATAGCCAAAGGAGAAATTTCCTTCTTCTTTTCAAAAAAGATATTTCCAAGAGTTCTCCAACTGTGAGCCCCTTTTGCTTTTATGGAAACTTTAGTAAAATGAAAGCCTAAGCACTTTGAGTCTTTAGGTTAGAAAAGTTATGGGAACATTGGGAATAACTTTCACCCACCTTCAAACACCATTACCAAGAAGCATTCTTTAATTTCCCATGGGCATCTCCAGTCTCAGATTTTCAATGGAACAGAGTGAACTGACCCTCTGCTCTTATAATAGTCTCCTTGAGGAACCCTATTCCATTATGTAGTTTCTATATCTGGTCTCAAAGGGTTTTTAGAATTGCTGCTCCTTTGTCTGAACCAAATGAAAAGACCCTAAGACAAAACCAGCAACAGTGCTGGGGCCCTCCCTTGACCTGATGATGTTGAACTTCAAAGCAGAGTCCTGGGTGATTGTTTCTCCAGTGTTCCATACAGAATATGATGAATCTTTCGTGGGTCTGTAGATTTTGAGCACCACTGTTATAAAGGATAGAATTTTATACTGATGGCATAATTTGACAGTACACTGTTACTGTTATCTCTTTATTAACATATCAGAATTCTAAGCACAATTGTCTTGTTTGTCAATTTGACCACAAAATCATTAGCAGTGCTGATGGTCCAATTACATTTGCTTGCTGACTCGGATTATGGCAATTTCTGAGGACGTAGAAGCACCAGGTCCCTGTAGACTGATTGGGGCAGGTAGCAGTCTCTTCAACCAGGAACAACACTGCAGGAGAATCCATCTAAGACTTTGTGACAGGACTGAGAAAAATTTTGGATACTTTTTAGACCACATTTATCTGAAGAACCATAATATGTGACACACACATACAGTAAACAGCTCTAACTAGAACCACATCACCAGTGAATTTCTTTTTCCTGCAACCTGCTTTAGGGAGAAAGAAGCAAAACACAATGAAATAAACCAATATTTGGTCAGTTCAGATTTAGAGTTCAATATACTATGGCTTATTACCTCAACAACAATTCATACTGACCCCAAGGCACTGCAGAGTCATCAATCATAGAAATATTAAATTAGATTTAGTATACTGTACTTAGCAAAGCTGTAAAGTGGACTAATGCATTTTGCAAAGATCTTTTTCAGCCACTTAGTTTGAAACAAAGCAGGGTTTTCTATTTAATTCCTCAGTTATCCAGAAAATTCTGTTCATGAGAAATTAACAAAGGTTTTCCTTATCATACAAATGACTGCTAAAATGGGTCCTGTTGGGATCCCTAATCTTATGAGCTTGTTTAATATAAAATGTAAAGAATATACCCAAGATAAGCTCACCTTGAAGCATTCATTAGGAAGCCTATAAGTCTCATTTGGATCCTGAAGAGAATGTAAAGTACTCAACTCTTACAGCAGTGATGTTAATGTCAGGGCAAGGCACATCAGTGAAGGAAAAGGTAACCCATACCCCATGAACTTTTGCAGGGAGACTATAATTTATCACTCCCAAGTCTCCCAACCTTGCATTTGTAGTTTCTGACTTAAGCGGAATGTGCCTACCATTTATCTTCATTACTGGCTAGCAACATTAATAAAAATCAGCTTATGTTCTGAGCCAGAATCACTTCCTATAGATTCCAATTTAATTTAAGAAGGCCTAAATTGAAGGAAACATCCTTTCTCTGTCTCTGAGAAATGAGTTGGTCCATCTGTGATGCCCAGTTGCAGCAATAAACAAAGATGCTGCGGACGTGAAGGTTCACAGGCAGTTCTTCCATTGATTACCTTCAGACATGAATTTTCAATCTAATTGCTCTGGTTGGCACTTTCACCTCAGCAGTACTTACATATGTCTACAGGTCTGTTTGACCGCAACTCTTGCATTTTGAATTACTTAATGCACAATCAGTTTTAGAAATGCCCCTTGTACTCCATCCAGAATTTCTGCAAAGGAGCAAATATAATGTGATATTTAATAAGGTGAATTTTAAAACTAGGGATATCTTTCATTGTTTATCCTCTTTGCAGTTCTGAATTCTTTTCTTTGTTTGTAAAACAATCCCTTTAGTAAGGTCTAACACAATTCCATATTCCATTTGGTTTAAAGAGCAGTAGAACATATTGTACATAAAATATGATACAAATGAACATGCTTCATCATAAGAACTTGGAATTTGGAAGAATATTTTTTCCAGTTAGCTGCAGTCTTGTGATCCTTTAATTTTTAACTGTTATTATATACATTTTTAAAACCACTGCATCCCAGGAAACTTTTTCCCTAAATTAATGTGCTCTTTCATTTGAGACTGAACCTATAACATGCTAGCTCTTCCAGCGCTGTGCAGGCCTGGGCCTCAAGCTGTTCAGTCCTTGCCCTTTCTATATATCAAACAATGCTACCAACTTAACTGTGAAATGCTATCTTCTCAGCTTCTTTGCTCTCTATCCAAAACTTTTTTTTTTTTTTTTGGTATCTCGAATTGAACTCAGGACCTTGTGCTTGCCAGGAAGGCACTTGTGCTACTGAGCTATATCCCTTCCAAAATGATTTAATGATGTTTTAGTGGCAACATTAGCTGTTAGTGTCATAATTTCTGTATTTAGTTGTGACACAACATTCTAGTCATTCAATGTTTTCCAAGGAAGAAAGCATATAATTTTAGTTGCCAGGACAGTACTTATGAATCAATTTTAAATAAATTTCCCTCATTAAGAACTACTTATTTTAATTGAGTCATTGACTATTTTATCAAATATTAATGTTACTTTTCTAGTTAAAATTTTTTCGCTTTCAGAGAAGAATTCTTACTCTAATACATATCAAACACACTCATCTAATAACATGACTCTAATATACATACATATATTCATCTTTCCACAGCAAACATCTAACAGAAGTTTACATATTCTGAGGAAGCCCCTTATTTTAGATCTCTAGGTGGCCATTATTTGTACAAATATGAGCAGTGCTCACATTTATCAAATATACTGATATTACTAAAGTAATTACAAACAAATTAGAGAATTATGTAGAGAATTTGTTAGATCTTGTCAGAAAAACAACTGTCTTTTTCTGCCTATTGAAGCTACTACACTTTAGCCTGACTTATCCAAATAATATTTCAACTCTCCTTTCTTCCATTCCTGTAGACAGCCTCATATATTAATCAGTTTGCTTTGATGGCCCTTCGAGAATGTTATCTTAATGTGTATTTAAGTGCAATAAATAAACTTGACATTTATGGGAATAAAGGAAATAGTATGTTAGGCTGGAAAATGTAGTTTGTAGCTGAGCAGCTACATGTGCCTAGCTGAAATGCTAGAGATGATTCTGTTGAAAAGAAAGTTATACTTAACAGATAACTGCCGCATGTCTCAATCAATGGCTGTGGCCTCTATCTGATTGTTCGCCATTTTCCCCTCAATAATACACTCATCCCAGTCACTCCAAAGTCCCATCTAGTTATTGAATCCAACCAAAAGTCTAGGACTTGTGGAGGATGAGTTATGCCTTCCAACAAGTTCGGAAAAATCTCGCTGATATCCAACAACCTATGACAAAGTTATTTTTCTCTTTTTGCCACGCCCAATAAAGAATGAGAAAATGCCATGAGGATAACTCCAACAACGTTTTCCACTTGGAAAGTGTAAGACTGGGAAAAGACTGGGAAGACTGGTCTGTAACAGTAGTGGAACTTTTTGTGTCAGAAATTGTACAGATATCGCCATGACCATGAAGAAAATGCCTTGTTCAGGTTCTTGATCCCCTTCACTATGGCAATTCCCTTGTTTATTGTCTTCTATGGTTCCAAGATTTGTCTTGTGAGAATTTTTTGCTTATGAAGATTTTGAGGGAATGGCATTGCCAAAGAAGAGAAGTCACCTGCTTGGGTGACACAAACTTTAGTGGGTAAGTTCTGCCTAAATCAGTTCTCAGATGCTCTCCGCTCTACTCTGTAAGGAAACAAGCTGTGAAAGCTGCACCTTCCTGGCAAGGCGTACTGTTCAATGCCAACTTATCTGTAATACAGAGACTTCGAGTCAAATGGTCCTGGTCAGTTCTATTTAAGAATAAGCATAGTCAAGGCTTTTGTTCTGTATTGTTTCTTAGCACGTAGACTTCTTTAGTTATTACTTGCTATTTTTGATGATCCTTGTTTCCCTTAATGTAACCTTTGTCACTTTGGTACCATTTGAAACAAGATTCACTGGTGGGAAGGCAACTCTTAATCTGCCTTTGTCCCTGGCTGCTTCACATCTGAGGACACATAACCTGATTCTCTAGAGAAAGCCTTGTGAAATAATCATCTCCTAGTATTCGGAGATCAGAGGACTTGGATTCCCCTATCCTACCATGCTCCACATTTCTGAACTCTCTGAGAATTGACAGAATTTCCCCCTCACAGACCTGTCTTTCCTTACTTGTCTGCTTGGGAAATGTGAAGTGATTAATCTGTATTTGATATCTTTCTTTTTTTAGTAACTTGTTAGCTAGACTAAACAGTGAGTAGCATGCACCAACTGCAGTCTAATAAGGCAGATCAGGAAGGACGAAGGCATGAGGGGACAGAGACGAGCTGGAAGGCGGGGGTGGGGGAAGGGCTCCCACGCACACAGAGTTTGGGGCATGATGCATATTTTCATTGCTTTGATTGTGATGATGGTTTTATAAAGAAGCAAGTAATTGATTTAGTTTTTCTAATTTCTATATTCTGAATTTAATTCACTTATTTTAATAATGAAGTCTGGACCTTAACATAGTGATTCTTTGAGATATATTTACATAACAAATATTAACCTGACCTCATTACTCTCCCTTTTCGAATTATTTTTCAACGAAAGATAGGTAAAATAATAAGGAAAGAAATGCAAAACAAAATTCCAGTTG
Organism: Chinchilla lanigera; assembly: GCF_000276665.1. NCBI lineage: Eukaryota > Metazoa > Chordata > Mammalia > Rodentia > Chinchillidae > Chinchilla > Chinchilla lanigera. The sequence continues at coordinate 16,092,116 of NW_004955402.1, forward strand.
ACCTATGCCCTTCATAATGATTTAAAATATTAAACATATTAAGGATATCAACAAATGATGCTGGAACAACTGGGGAGACGTGTATAAAATGAACTTTAGTTTTTTGCATTGTGCCTACGAATGAACTAAAATAAATCATCAACCTAAATGTTATCAGTAAATATATAAAGTTTTTAAAATAAACAGAAAAGAAAGTCTTTGTGACCTCAAATTAGGCAAAAGTTTCCTAGACAAAGCATGAAAAGCATAAACAAAAGCAAATAAAGTGAAAAATTGGTACTTCACCCAAACTATGAATGTTCTTTAAAAATACTGTTAAGAGAATAATATAGTCACAGAATTATTTTTAATGAACTATTAACTTTAAATATGAGTTATTTTAACTGGTACTTGCTCCTTAAAATATTCCTACAAAAATGACATTTTAAATAAATAGATTTTTAACAATTTAAAATAAATGCTTTTATTAAATATTTCAAATTGTCATCCCCCCACCTTCTCATCCTTGTTCTTTTTCCTTCCCTTTCTTCTTCCCTTTCATCGTTTTCTTTGCTTTCTTTTCTGGTTATTGTTTGAAACTTACTCATTAAGCTCATAGGATTCTGGGTGCTGGAGATATAAGGACTTATGAGACCTACTTTTATGTGTTTGTCTTCTCGTTAATGAGAAATGCATGAAACATACTTGAAGGTGAACCTCAATTTAGGAAGATGGAAGATAACAGAGGGTAGCTGTCAGGGTCTGTGGGTATTGCAGGTGCTTGGGAAAGGAAGGGACCTGTATGCTGCAGCAGTCATGGAAGGTCCTGCGGTCTTTTAGTGACAAGTGTAATTTATTATTCTGTTGAAAAGAACCCGTTTTAGTTTCCTTTCTTAAAATCTTAGATTCCTTTCTTAAAATCATGAAATCTTGTAAAATATGAAAAGACCTAAATTGTTATAATTTAATTTCTTCCAATACACCTTTGATTAAAAAAAGAGGTTTATAAGGACCTTTTTTTCTAGGATGACCAACATATCCTAGTTTCTCCTGGACTGTCTTGATACGATCTGCACTTACTTCTCTCAGGAAACATTTAATAATTGTGTGATCTTAGAAAAGTTATTTAACTTTGTTGAGCACTAGGTTTCTTATCTATGTAGGGCTAATTTTTGAAATTAATTTTATAATATATGCCCTATATTTCTTGGTCAAATGATGATGGTCAAATAAATGTTGGTATGATCCCTATGACAACAACATTTATTGCATTAGGTCACGAAGTTAACACTTAGTACAGTGAACCTTGTTTTACACAACAATGAAATAGTATATAAAAATTTAATTTTAGTCATCAGAGTCATCTCTTCCTACTAGACAGGTTGTGTAGCATCTTCACCCCTCAGTGTTCTTCATCACTAGTTATTAATTAAAATTACTACCACTGATCAACTGAGAAGGCTGATCTTTTCCATGTAGGTCATGAATGATATATGACGATCTTTCTAGATTTCTTGTAGTCTGGAAGACTTCATTTGGATGCTTACACTGCTGAATTATTTATATTAATATAGATGTACTGCAGAATCTTGTTGATTTAACTTTACCTGCTATTAACTTGATTTCTTGATATTGCAGTTACAATAGATGTATATTCAGATCTTCCAGAAAACCCATATCCAGTGTTCTAGCCTCTGAAATATCCTCAGACTTATCGAATTATTTTGTTCATAATATTTAGCACTTCTGGTTTCCTTATTGTGCTACTTTGATCATAGACTCTAGATCCTTACCCCGATATTTTTTCCCTCAATTCTGGACATACTTTTATATCTCAGTTATTCCAACCAATTTCTTAAAAAAACAATTTGAAGCCCATTTATTATTTCTTACATTAAAATATCAGAAGGCTTACATTTCTTTAGTGAATACTTTATCTTTTTAAAAAGTTTTGAAAATATACAATATATCCTGAAAAATCTTATGGCCTTTTTAGGAAAACACAAGAGAGTAGTCATTGATTAAATGAGCCATTTGGATTTTGATGAGAGATACAATTAATTTGTGAAACTAGAAATTTAATTCCCTGTCAAAATCCACTTTTAAATAGGCAGTCTCACTGAAAGTGTGTCAACCTCCCTTTATTTGAAGGTCATCCATCATTTAAAGCAGACTATTCTTTAATAGCTTATCATGGAGGTTAGAAATTAGATTTTGCAATTTTGGGTAGAGTGAGTCAATGTTTTTAATGATCTAAAATTTCCTACCATTTAGGTTTCAACATATGCGATTGCCTGAAATTGAATTAAATACTTTTTCACTGGCTGTAGTGCTGATTTATATATATATATATATATATATATATATATATATATATATTACATTGATTAGGAGTACCTTGTGGTAGTATAAACCATGGACTGAACCCACAGTTAACATGACATTTGATTTAATCAATGCCATTTAATGAGTACTCATTATATGCTCTGCATTAAGTTTAGGACTGGGAGTAAAACAATAGAAGAATGACATTTCCCAAATTTAAAGAACTGGCATTTCAGATAACTAGTTGACTTCACCTATTTGGTAAGGTAGTCATCCTGGTCAATGAGAAAAATTATTACTTGAATTTGTATAAACCCAACCATATAATTATTTGATTAAACTTCTCCTTTTTAAATTGGTTGCTTTGAGAATATAAACAAATAACCTAAAATAATTGAAGACAATGGGAAAGTTTTGTTTTGGTCTATTGTTTTACTGTCATCCAGATATGGTCTGATTGCTGACAGAAAGAAAGGATGATTGAGTGAAGCAGGGTGGTAGCAGCAAAGATGGAGAAGAGCACACCAGTTTGGGAGACATTTTAAAAGAAAAGAAGCTAGAGATGTTGAACTTTGCTGAAGGGTAGCATATGGGTCTGAGGAAAATGAAATGTTAATTAGGTATTTGAAGGAGTGTGTTAGAAAAGAAGTTGAATATCAGTCTTGATCTCAAGGGAGAGGTATGGTCTCAAAATAGCACCCAGGTTCTTGTTGCATCATGTTTTCTTGATGAGATCAATGACTATTAAACTTAAGATGAGTTTGTTTTCCTATATGTAGGGCATAAGTTAAGTACTAAGTCCAGGTTGATAAGATTGTTATAGGGTGTGAACTTTGGAGCCAAAAAGCATTTAAGGCTTAGTTTTGCTTATTTTCTGTGTATCTTTGAACACTGAATTACTCTGAGTCTCAGTATCTTATATGGTGGTACTATATTAATCACATTTGTGAAATTTAAATGAAATAAAGCATACAAATTTTTAATATAGCATTAGGGATACAGTAACTATTCAATAATATGAGCTCTCAGTAACCTAAGGAATAAAGTATGTAGGTCCCAAGAATGGTAATGATTACAAAGAGAAACAATTAGAAATAATGGTAAAATTGAGTGCAATTGCTTTGCCTGAAAAAATTGTGAGGAAAATCTGAGTTTGAAATGAATAAAAAATGTTCAGGCTGTCCTGTACATTTTGGGTTCTCTTTACCTTTCATTGTCCTAGCTGTGTAAATTGTAGAAAAATTAGTAATAACAATGATTCCTATTGGTAAAAAGCCACTAAATTGTTCCCGTGGAAATGCTAATCTTTCATCATTCCCAATTACCTTTTCAGAGTAGCCTTTGAATTCTTTGAACTGGTGGCAACATCTTACCAGGTTTCTCATTAATTAGCAAGTTAAATAAGATCTTGAACACTTACCTATTTTATTTTCTATAATAACTATGACTTTACCTTTAGAAATATTCTTTAATAAAATAATGTATAATTTTTACCTATCACCCTTCAATTTGATGAAAAAAAATTGTAAGAAATTGAGCATAAAAAAGAAGTTACTAAAATGTTTAATTAGGAAGTGGAATGCAGGTCAATGCTTTAATAAATGTTAGACCTAGATCACATTTACAATATGATAAAAATATTCAAATCTTGAAATGCTTTAGGAATATTTCTTGAACATTCCTTGTGAAACACTGAGTTATAAAGAAATGCTTACAGATGTCCTGAAGACAAAAGAATAACTTCAAATTAGTTTGAGAGATCAGTAAATTAATCTAAGTTGAATAGTATAGTTCTTGACTACACAACTTTAAAGAGTCATCACTAAATTTAATGTATTATAAATATCAAAGGAGATGTGCATGGTAGGGGGAGGCGGTGAGAGATATCCTGAATTATGCAGCTAGGGAGCCTTCTTGTTTTTTGTAAGTGTTGACGTTAACATTTCGCAATGTACTCATTCAAACAAATAAATTTATTGAAGGCTGCTTAAAGAAAGCTTGTGAAATTTCCAATAAAGAGGGGGCAATGTGACCGTGGAGACAGGGGTGGGTAGAATTGTTTCTTCCAGTCCTCAGGTATCCTTGGACCTCTTCATGTTCCAGGGAGGACCATCTCAGCTCCCAGCGAGTCTCAGCTGGTGAAAAGCAGTGGCAGTGAGCTGGAGTTTGAACCTTTCCCTTGATAGGACAACCAATGTGCAGCTGTGACTTTGCAGTCTCAAGGCACAAACACCACAACAGACCTTTTAAAAAGTGCCATTTAAAAGATGTCATGTTTCTACACTTTAAACATAACATTTGTGCCTCAATTCTAATTTCCTATTGTAGCTGAGCTGCATCGGTTGCTTAATATTATTGCCCATATGCTTCAAGTCATTAGAGAACACTTTGATGATCATAGGGAAAAAAAGGGGCACAATGATATTTGATTTAGAGGACTGGGGCCATCTAGACCCTGAAATAATTTGTTCTGGGAAGCCTTCAGACACACTGTTTTTTTTTTTTTTTTTTAATTTTATCTTGCAGAGAATCACTTAGCTCTTTCACACTGTATTACAGTTCTTTTGAAGGTCTCTTTTTAAGCCACTAATTCGATGAATCTAAAATGTTTGAGCATTCCATTTCCTTGGTGACATTTTAAAAAGCTTTTTTAGGATATTAAAACAAAACTTCCATACATCACTACAAAACAATAGATGGGATAGGCTTGACTTCTTCACTAATACAACGTTCACAATGAGTTCTCTATGAGTTGAGCATTAATGAGATGTGGAATGTATATCAAAAATGTAGGAGTTGCTTTCTATAGTTAAAGTAATATGATTCAATAATAAATGCTACAAAAGAAAATCCAATTGGAAAATACAATAAGGAATCTAAATAAGGAGAAAATGAGATGATTATTGTAACAGCACATCTGTGAAAAGAACCTGTGTAGGTTAGAATGAAGATGATGAGATCGATGAGTTTTAAAGGAGGGGAAAGATACAAGGTAAAAGGAAATTCTGGAGATATTCTTACAGGCAGGTTGCATGACAGGTGTGTAGTGTTGAAGGAGGGTAACAGTACAAAATAAATGATAAAGCTTTTTCCATAACCTAGAGGTCACACTTAGGGATAATACAAAATAAGAAGAAGAAGGCACAATAAAATCAGTTGAGAAATTTTAAAGAATTTTGACATATTTTTGAATGTTATTCTAATCAGCCACTAAACTTTATGGATCACTTGGTAAATTCTATCAGTTTTAAAAGGAATATCATTGGTTTCTCTTACATGTTTAATATATGTTAAAACTTCACTAATCCAGATAAGTTGGGAGAATTCTAGTCTATATTAATTAATTAGATTTGTGGATTATGCAGAATTTAATTTTAGAAAACCATTTATTTCTTTTCTGTATTTCTGATAACAACAGTACATGATAAATGTGCAAACCTTCCTGGGAGAACTAGTTTATTTCTGAGGAATTATTTAGAATTAGAATTTCTTCCCTAAATAAGATTTTGCTAAGGAAAGAGTTGCTTTGGAACAATCAATTCTTTTTAAGTGCTTTTAATTGTCCTGTGTACATCTTTTTTTTACTGATAATTGGCTAAGCAAATGCTTTCCTCATTATGCAGAGTTCAAAGTGAATTACCCCCAGCTGTGCTGGACGTTTTCTGCTGATCCATTTAGGGTCACATCCACGGTCCTGTATTCTGTTCTTGCTCCAGGATGCCAATCCTTACAGATTGTGCTCCAAGGTTCCCTTCATCGGCTTCCAGTAGAGTTAAAACAATGGAAGGGAGAACAGGAGCTCTGGAAGGTGGGTACAGCATGTGCTCGGGCAGAGGGTTTATTCCCAGGCTTCCTCCCTGCCAAGGCACAGGCTAGCTCTTTCCTAGCACTCAAGGCCATGGTTTCTGTTGGGACCTCATGCCATTACCCTTTCTGAGATAGTCCAAGTACTCAGGGGTACAGTAATGTCTTTCCCCTCTTACCAGCTGGGGCTCAGCGCTGTCTGCTGTTGATTTCTCTTAACACTGCTGCACTACAGCACAGAAGAATCCCCCTTACCAATGCCTCAGTGGCCGCTTTGAGTGTGCCTCCACTTTCTGCTGGGGTTCTGGCTAATAGCTTTCGTTCAAATGGATTTTAAAAAAGAAAGAGTAAATAGAATCCATAATACAGTGTTTTGCTGCACATATGAACATGTTTCAAACATGTTTAACTCTCTATTTTCTGAAGAATTAATACATATGATTACTTATTAAGAAAGAGTGTAAGTCCTACCATACACTGGGCATTGATATGTGTTAGGAATAAAACCAGTTCAAACTTCCACAATATTTATATTAGTTACAATAAATATTAACATACTAATCCTACTAATTTTATTAATACAAAGAAGTTACATATTCTCAACCATTCAGATGTATATATATATATATATATATATATATATATATATATATATATAAATCAATACTTTAGGAGCCATCATTATCACTATGCACAAATAGATCATGTATGATGTACAAATATTGGGTGCTTAGTACTTAAAAGCATTTCATGTTTTGGACATATGTGAAAGGAAAATATACTACAATTCTGGCTCACTGCCTTTTATCATTTTATGTTTGTTATGTATCATAAAATGTAGGTTTCACAGTCTATATCATACTGCCATGTTACTTATGTAAGGAAGCAGATTCATATAGTGTAGAATGATGTATAAAAGGAGAAATAGATAAAGATAAAAAACAGTTAAAATAAAGTATCAAATTGTAGATCATTCAGGACATTAACTTTCTCTTATTTAAGCGTTCAAGATGTTGTAGGTCCTTTTGTGAGGGTAGATGTTCCTCTGCTAAGGCATTAGAATAGCATCCTAATTACAGATTCAGTGTTAAATTGAAGAAATTGTACACATATATTTAAAACTGTTAGCACATGATCATCATAATATTACTTCTAATTTAAAATGAAAATATATTTGAAGATTCTTTAATTTCTTTTCACCAAAATATGCAAACTAGATTCTGTTTTTTTGTTTCAAAGTTTACTCCAGATAGACATTTTTGCCTGCCTTTTACTTGGACAATTCTGAGAAATAAATAAGAGATTAAACAAGGTATTCATTTTGCAAACTTTCCAGTAGAACTAACATCACCTGACCCTCAGTTCTATCCTCCACGTAAACAATATGGATCACTGGCTTTAGTGGATAATGGTTACACTGACTATCTTAGCTCACTGTTGACTGTACAGATGGAAAGAAAAATAGTTGTATGATTAGTTTCAAGCTAGACGGTAAATTACTTCAAGCTTTCAGTTGCCTGATTATTTTGTTTCTAGGATTTACCTCTACATTTGGGGTACACAATATGCAATGTGATCATCATAGATTTTGCAAATATTATTAATGACATAGTAAGAATTTTGTTTTCCTTCATGTAACCCCAGAATTTTCTTTCTTTCTTTTTTTTTTTTGGTACCGGGAGTTGAACTCAGGATCTTGCCATTATCAGGCAGACGCTTGTGCTGCTGAGCTATAAAGGTAAAATGGCATTGCATGTGAGAGTTGAGGAAGAATACGGAGATCCTATATTAAGATAAATCAAGAGAGCATCAGACTACCACTTTACTTTAGATGATCATATGGAGAAAAGAGAAGGTGACATCTCATTTCTCATCCTAAGACCATTAATGAGTTTTTCCAGCCATAGACGAAGGTGGTTTGGCAGGTGATAGGTACATCAGCACTGCTCAACGTTAGAATTCCTTCATCCACTGAATTAAATAAAGGCCGTGGTTCTCTAAAAACTCTGAACACGAAAGGTAACAAGCCTCATTCTTCACACACACAGATTTAGTATTAAAAACATCACAGCAATAAAAGCAGCAGCAGGAAACAAATACAATTAGCAAAGGAAGCATGGATAAAACATTTAAACCCATAGCTTTTATGCATTAGCTCAGTGACTCATTTCAAATTTAGCTTTCCAATTCATCTGTCTCCAGGTGTCCTCTATTTCATATCTTGCTCTAATTTTTTATAGAATTATGTGTCATTGGAACGTCTGAGAAAATAAAAATTCACCCTCCCAAATTGCAGCTTCAGAGAGCAAATTACAATGTTATTTTTACACATGAAGTCCTGTCTTTGACCTCTAGGAGTTTTAAGGTTTTTAACATATTATTACTATTTTGAGTCTTACATAAAACCTATGATTTGAGAGTTTTGTCATGTACTGCCACATAATCCCTGTAATAGTATTTTGAGATCACCAGCACTATTGTTACACTGCAGAAATAACATAATGCTTGTGATTTCTTGAAAATTAATGTTTTGTAAATGACCAAATCCTATGGGTTCTGAGGATCAGTTATTTATTGAAACGCTTTATTCTCCCAATCTGTTATTCTACTTCTAGCACATGGTTGTTCTTGTTAGACAGGACAGATAACAGTAAGCTAAATGATATCGAAGATATTGCCAACTCTGGGACACACTAAAACAACCAAAATTGTTCATCTCTGAACTAATAATAATTTCATCTTAATACTTTGGACTCCTGAAAGGATACAGGACACTTCTCAAATGTATATTCTGATTCTCCAAGATTACTTTTATGTGTAGATTATTGAATTGAAAGTTTCATAAAACTCTCATTTTTATTTTGCAGTTCATTTGATTTTCCCCATCTTTTCCATCTGTTTTCCTGAGATTTAGGAGGCAACATCTTCTGTCTGCTGCTTTGTTCCCTACTCACAAGCACAAGCATCCTCACATTTCTAGTACTCACTCCATAGTGAATGTCTTTCAAATTTGTATCACGGTAACTAATAAAAAAAAGTCTCTGTAAAATCTTCCTCCTGTCCTAGAGATGATAAGGGGCACAAGGAAAGTCACCGTGTACCCATAGTGCCTTAGTTTAGATGTGATTCGGGTTTTGATCATTGTTGAGGTTATTTACAAATCTTGCTCAACATCTCCTGTTGCTGACCATACACCAGTCAGCAGTGACACAACCAAGGAGACTGTTAAGACTTTTTATAGAATTACAAAAGTATGTACACTATAGAAAAAGAGACAAGCTGGGTCTGCTCTATATCAATCATGCTGTTCCTACTTAATTACTATTTTTTGGAAAGCAGAGAGAAAAAAAAATCTTAGAAATTTGTTGAGCCATGAAAATACAATATAATTTTAAGCATTGTTATTTTATTTATGAGCATCTTCTGAAAATAAATGATTCAGTTCCTTTCATTAGTATTTCTTTTCAAACACCATCTATTGTAGTATAAAAGGTCTGCAATGCATATAACTTACATAACAGTGTATTATAAATTATGTTAAGAACTCTTCTGCTAGATCATTAATTTTTAACTGTAAAATGGCAAGAAAGGGAAAGAAAACAATGTATACCACCCCAGCCAATATGACAGATAAGATACTTAAATGTTATCATTTCTACCATTAAAATTATTTTTATATTTAAAATTCATTCAGACAGTGACAGCTCAGATACTTAAATATTACCATTTCTACTATAAAATTTATGTGTTTAAATTCATTGTCTTTTCCTATTTTAGTCGAATGAATACTTCCATGAATACTATAAATGCAATTAATAAAAGTTATATTTAATCTGGATTTTTCAGCTTGCCATTTCATTTGAAAGGAGAATAATGTTCACTTACAGCATCTATTTATATATTTTTTTAATGTTTTAGGCTTTAAACTTTTCAAACACAAATATTCATCTGATGATTGCTATGGTTTGTGTCTAGATGTCACCCGAAAGCCTCATGCAACCATAGGAGTGGCTTTCTTGTGATTGATTCATGGTCCATTGCTGGGATTATGGGTGTGAGTATTACACTTGCCCTGGGTTGGGTAGTTTGCATACAATATGAGGGAGGGGAAGAGGTTTGCTCTCTGCTGCTCCTCCCTTTTTGCTCCTGTTGCTTTTGCTGTTTTCTGCCACCATGACCTGTTGCCCTCTGCCATGTGCCACTCTGCCTTGGAACCAGCCAAGTCTGGACTGAAACCTCCACAAACTGTGAGCAAAATAAACCTTTCCATTCTTAATTTTGGGCATCAGGTATTTTGTCTCGGCAATGAGAGAGAAATAACCAAGACAACGCCATGCATTTCTACATGATAGGGATTAGTATTCCCATTTTGCAAATGAGACACTTTCTCTATTAACATGGAGGTCAAACAACTTGCAGAGAAAGAGATTTAAAATCTAGTTTGCCTGATTCTGAAAACAACTTTCTCTTCACCATTCAGTTAGGTGAAATAGTTCCAATACTCAATTATTTTCCTATTATTTGAGAACTGTGTCTACCTAAGCCAGTGATTCTTCTCCAGGGCTGCAGCACAGAAATGTGGCATGACAGGCAGTGAAAGAGGAGTAATATAAGATGCTAAGTTTGAACACTGGACAGTGTGAATTGTCAGTTGGCAACTATGACCAAGTCCATTTTAAAGACATTAAAAATAACAATGAATTTTGTTTAAAATTTAGAAACTGAGTTACGATATTAAATATCTAAATATCTGATTCATAGATTCAATTTTTCAACATCAAAAGTTCCTTTTTGTATTGATTATTTTTCATATACAAAATTCCCAATACCCAAAGTTAAAGGAGGAAAGGTTTCTTTGACTCAACTTGTAGATGTTTCAATTCTTAGTTGGCTGGCTCCAAGGCCAGGTGGCATGGCAGAGGAGCATTGCAGAGGAGAAGCAGTTACTGGCAAAGCAGCAAGCAATAAGCAAGGAGCAACAACTGTGGTGGCTCTTTCTGTCCCGTATGTTTTTATCCAGGCTGCCAACCCTTAAAATCAGTAGCACTTACACTCAGAGTGGGATACCCTTAATCTTATCCAGAACTATGCCAAATCAGTCAGCAAACTATTTTAGTAATCACACATCCTCCATCCTGGCATCACACACTCTAGATCCATCCATGTCTGAAAAAGCCTCACTTATAACTGCATGAGGCTTTGGGGAGACATAGAGATACAAGACATAACACATTTGATCCACATTATAAAGCATAAATTCATATGTTATAGGGCATCTCCAAGAATAGGTGAAATGGGCAAAGTCAAAGGAAATAAGCTAAATTGTAGGAGATGATTTCTTTTCTAGATATTTGTTGCCTGTGTCATTCTTCACTTTTGGGCATTGTTTTGGTATAAGGCCATCTCTATATCTCATTTATTTTAAAATATATGAATATCTCCTACACCTCAAGCAATTATCTTACTAAAATGAAAAATAAATTGGAATATTTAAGAGTGAAACTTGACTTTGGATTTAATGAAGGCTACAGTTTTGTAGAAGTCCTCTGAACCACAGCACATGCTTTAAGACTGATAGAATTTTAAAAGAAGATTTTGTATAAGAGTCAAAAGGAAAATGCATTCCCTAAAAATATTGCAATCCCATCTGGGTTTGTAGAGAGTGAGGTGATTTAGTCTTGGAATGCATCTATAGAGAATAGATAACAAGACATCAATTTCTTCTTTCAGAATACTCACTTTTTCTGTGCACTGATTTTGTATTCACTTTTAAAATTTACTCTATGGGTAGCTCCTCCTCCTCCTCCAATATTTACTGATGATTGGCTTTTGGCATGGGAATGTGGAAGAAAAGAGAACCTAGTCTTTGCCTTCTTGTGATTTAAAAATCTTGTTTTAGGGACAAGTCCTTTGTAATCAAGATAAGTAAAATTCAAATCAGTGTACCTTAAAAGCAGTATCATGGATGGAAACTACAGGACCTGAGGCTGCCTCTTCTCTCTCTGTGCTCATAGGAGACATTGATAATCAATCAACACACTTTCCCGCTGTGTCTGCACTTGGGCAGGAGTGAATTTCCTTGACTCTGAACTCCAGGTCAACTTTACCTGTAATTCAGCATTTGCTTTCAAGATGAAATCTATTTACACTTCCTGTGTTCTGGTATAGGGATATGATAACAATCCAGGGGAAGCAGTGATTAGAGAAAAGTCTATTGGATAAATAAGTTCTGTGCTTGTTTATAAAAGTGATGTAATATAAAGTGATAGATTAAGGGAGTAGAACATTCTAGATTAGGAAACAGGAGAAGTGGAAGAACACAGGTGCCCTCGGTCATGGTATGCCAAGGCGTACTCAGTAAGCAAGTGAGATTGGCAGCTGCCACAGATATAGTTCAGTGGCGTAAGTGCTTGTCTGGCAAGCCTGAGGTAGTGAGTTCGATTCGCAGTACAAAAAAAAAAAAAAAATAACAAGTTAGATTGGCAGCACTACAAAGAGTTGCAAGAAGAGGCAATGCCTAATCAGAGAGTTCTGTTCCAGAGACAAAGATGTGGAAATTATCAATACACAAGAGTGGTCAACAGGAATAGATGGGATCAGACGGAGATATATGTTACATAAGAGAAGGGATTCTGTCTTTGAGAGTCAGGTGATGACCCTGTAAAGAAGACCCAGGAGCAGTAACCAAGAGAAAGACGGCCACAGAGTCTGGTGAGGCCCGTCAGAAGGCAGGAAAGGTAAACGGTGTCAACTGGTGCAGAAAGACCGCTGAAGGTGAGCACTACAAAAAGTTGTTGAATTTCACAACCAAGATAACAGTGCAACTGTTGGAAGAGTAGACAAGAATTATGGTGGGATAATGGTAATAGATAATGGTAATAGAAGCCATGTTTTAGAAAATACTGAAAAGAGGAAAGGTAAGGAATTCTGTTAAAAAGACAAGACATAAGATGGTGGCTAGGGGATGAGATTTTCTTGTTTGCTTACTTGCTAAATTAGAGAAGTTTTACCATATATAAATTATGAGAAACAAAGGAAACAGCAAAGGCGAGAAGGATGAAAATGCAGAGTAATGTGCAATTAACAGACTGTGATCCCTGAGCAGGTATGAGTACAAAGATGGACACACAAATAGGAAACGAAGGATGAGAGACGTAGAGTCTTAACTCTTACAAATGCATAGGCTGTAGAAAGCGTTGTAAGTTCCCACATTCTTTCACCTCTTGTCCCCCTGAGGTACAGGCTTATGAGTCAACAACCTTATGGAACATTCATATTTGGTTATCATAAACATCAGTATGCCATGGAACAGATGCAAGTTTTGATCTTCCCTTCTCTCAGACTAACCCCCTTCCCTAACCTGAGGAACAGCAGTGCTACACTCAGCTGCTCAAACAAATCTGCCTTGTATTCAGTTCCCAGAGTTGTCTTCATCCAAAATATATAAAGGCAGTTATTAGGTTTCGCTGTTTCTGACACTTAGACCTCTCTGTATTTTGTCTAGTTTAGCTCTTCCCTGCAATAACCCCCCTCTGCCCAGCATCGTCTCTTTGCTTCATTACTCCCACGACAATGACAACTTTTCTGTTATCACATGTCCCCTTCTCTGATCTCTGCTGTGGTCTGAGGTTCCATTCACAGGATAGTTTGGAAGTAGGAATGAACACAGAGTGACTCGTGTGTAAATATGTTCAGATTTGGGAGTCTAAATGCATTGCTAAGCAGGGAAACGACTCTCTCTGTTGCTACCATGGTTTGCAAGGTCTTTGCACAAGCTTATTCATATTGACTTCCCTTGTCTCACTCCTATCTTTGAAATCTTTGGTGACACTCTGGTAGTGTGTACATTTCACCACATTTACCTAGTGGATCTGAAAATCAGGCCTTCTCTGCATCCACTAGTGTGCTTTAGTGGACTTGCCTGTGGATTTCCCTTAGCATTTTCACACTCTTATATATAATGTTTGTCATATAAGAGAGGCTCCAATTCCTTCATTTGTTTACCCAGTGGGTTCTCAGAATTTGAGGACCCAAATTGCATTTTCCTCATTCATTATCATAGCTAATGTGCCAGTATGCTGCCTGGCACATATTTATTAAATAAATATGCATTTAATTAAATTGAATCTGTCAATATGTAGGATAAATTAGAGAAAGTGTGGGAAAGAAATTGGACATAGGGCTCTCCAAAAATCATAATTATCTCATATTTTTCCCTGCATTTTCCATATGTAAACCTAATTATATGAATACCCCAAAATAGGTAAACCTTATTAAATAATATTAAATTACCAATGTTATTATTTTCCAGGTTTTGTTCCCCTGAGTTACTAAGCTATGTTTTGAGGGATATGTACTACTAGAGATTAAACACAAGTCTTTTCATATTCTAGGTAAGAATCTACCACTGAGGTATATCTTCCATCCCCATTCTTTTGTTTCTTTTAGGTAGAATCTTGCCAAGTTATCCAAGCCAGACTTGAACTTGAGATCCTCCTGCCTCAGCCCTCTGAGTAGATGGGGTTACAAGTATAAACCACCATGCCCAGCCAATGTGTTCTCAAGTCTTGACTGTAATTATCAGGTATAGTCCATCCATTTTCAGAATATAATATATGAATAAGTTTACCTCAGAATTTAATTAAGGTGAGATGGATGTGGTGGTGCACACCTGTAATCCTAGCACTTGAGAAACTGAGGCAGAAGGATTGCTATGAGTTTGAGGTTGACCTAGGCTGTATAGTGAGTTAAAGGGCCATTTGAACTACATAGTGAGACCCTGTCTCAAAAAAGAAAACAAAACAAAAAAATAATTAAATTAAGGTGATAAAAGAACTAATTGAAAACAAGCTTACACTCAAGAGTTGAGACCTATGGACACCTTATTATATAGTAAACCTAAGCATACATATTTAGAATGCAGTACAGTTGATATAGGACACATTTATGGTTTCAAATTCTTTCTAATTAAGAAACCCATGACACCTCTTGGACAGATTTAGATAAGAGAGTAACGTTTTCTCAATACTTTCGCTTTCTTTGGTAAGCTCTGCTTTCACTTTCCTCTGTCACTCAGCGGCATTTCCCACCAGGCTCTGTGGCAGAATCTCCCTTTCTTGATTGAGGACCATTCTCACTATTTGCAGAATATTCTTGCTCTCTGCTTATGCGGGTTCACTAAGTTCACTTTAAATAGTGATTTTTAATCAATGCGAGCTTTTAAAGAGGTATCATCTCTCAATTACACTCTGTAAAATGTCAGCCCTAATTACTTATTATCTTCAATGGTTTCTTTTTTTCTGCTGACATGATTTTCTAGCTCTTTGGATTTTGCTCCTGGTCCTTTAATTGCTCAGAGGAGAAAGGGTTTTATCTTACATGTTTTTTCAGGAAGATTAATATTCAGAGAGGAGTCTGAGCAGGAAAGAAGTTTCCTCATGGTCAGAAATAAAGATTTCTTTATGTATCCTGTTTAATTCTCTTAAGTAGCTCTTTTCTTTCCTCATGTTTTGCCTAGCAGATTGTAAATATCACTGCATAATTTAATTAGTGTGGGATTAATTATATGAGCACAATCCTTCTCTGGTCATTTATATTTATAAATAACCCATTTGGATATATGGAAACAATGATGCATAAATAGGTACAATCTATTTTTAAAAATAAAATTGAACTAGAATGTTGGAAAGCATTTTTAAGAAATTAAGTGTCAAACACTAAATTTTTCAACATACTCTTTAGATGAAATCTTTATAATAATGGCCATAAAGCCACAAGGAATGAAAGGCTTTCCAATTATTGCAGTTGCCTATGCAGCACCAACTTTTTGTCTTTTCCATGGTTTTGTGTTTTAGGGGAAAGCAAATAGATATGAGGATTTTCAGATTTTGATTGCTTATCATACGCAAGATATTTATATGTATTAGTTATCTCATTTTTAATATGCACAAAAATTTATTACCTTTATTATCCATATTTCATAGGTGAGGAAAAAAAACTGCGAGGTTAAGTAATTTTCTTCAACAGTCCATAAATATTTATAAAAGCTCTACTGTCATAGCATGGTCAGCAAGACAAACGTAATCTTTGTACTTTGAGAAAAAATAATCTAGAGAAGAATATACATAGTGGTTTTCCAGACAGGCATAACAATGCTTAAAGAAGTTCAAAATATTAGTAAAAGTGAGTTAATAAAAACTCAAATGAAACAAGAACAAAATAAAGTGAAATAAGAACTTGGAGAAAAAATATACTATAAGAGATGGGCAGTCTAAAGGCAATGGAAGTCGTGGATATGGAGCAAACAGTTGGATTTAACGTTGTAGAGCTGAGTGGTTACTTGCGGTGAGCAGTTAACTCTAGACTATGCCCAGCGGAGGAGTGCCAAAGGCCTTGGTGCCAGAAAATGAGAAAGTGAGGATTGGAATCCAGATCTATTCTATTCCAAGTCTCTTCACTTGGGTAAGGTCACGCTGAATTGCTTTGAATTGTATACCAAATGACAGACATTTAAGAGTGGAGACTAGCATCATGGATGCTAAAATATTCTGAGAGTTTTCTAGAATCTTCTTTCATACAAATTTGGCAGCAATGCCACAATAAAACTGTGCAGTATTAAATACTGATCATCAATATCCAGTTCTTCCTTCTCTAGCTCTTTCCATTTTTTTCTTTCTTGGTTTTCATAATCAGCTCATTATTCAAGTGGTACCACTGGATTTAAATCTGACCTACAAAGACACTAGTCATTTATTTACTTACCTATCTACTCAAGTGCCCTACCAAAACAAAACTGCATTGTGCTACCATTGTGAGAGGCACAGTCCCACACATCCAAAAAAAAATGTTCAGTGGGGCACACATTTTCTGTGTCTTTCAAAGCAGTAATTTCAATAGTTCTGATGGAGAGGGGAGCAGTACTGGCCTACAGATTGAGAAAATATGAGGGTTGCTACACAGATTTTCAAATTCCTTTCAAATTCCCAGGTTTAGCAAGACACTTATTTTTGTCTGCTCAAGCCAAAAACTTGTGTTAAGAGGCATTTACAGTTGGGAGTAGTACTGAGAAATGACTTTTTAAAATGAGTACATGCTTGTAGTACACAATATCTACATTCATCTTGGGAAGCTGGTACATGCACGTAACACAACTCAGTTCTTGTTATTCCCTACTTCTGCCATAAAGAAAGATAAACTTGAGGCATTTGTGTGTAAATGGTGCACCTTGAGACCACTGAAATACATCAGATGCACAAGTTTAAATATCACCTGGTTTGTCTTAGATGAGAAACACACAATATAAATAAGAGGTAAATGACATTAGCCACAGAGGTAGTGCTGGGGTCTTCTCATGTTCTTAGTCTACGTTCTATATGTGTATTGGAATTGTTTGCTTAATTTTGGTTATGAGTGTGGGGAAGCTGGAAGATATTTAATATAGGAAGCAGATTTCTCTGTTTGGTTATTTGTTAAAATTTGGTTTGGATTAGTAATTGTGAAGTGAGCTTAATACTTGATTCTGTACCTCATGTCAACAGTGGGTCTGTACATTCTGTGATGGGCAGGAAGCCATATCCTCAGAAACACTGTCACGATTAACAGCCCTTCAGGATGTCCTGGTAGAGCAGTGATGATATAATCCATCAAAGCTACATTCAGTTTTTAAGTCAGTCAACCCACTCACTGTGTAGAGTGTGTTGTTGATTGTTATCTACATAGGACTTCTAAGGTTCATAGAGGATTTGGATTTGTAGTGATCGCCATTTGACACTCTCTTTCATACTATGTTTTCATTGAAAGACATAATGATGACACAGATGTGTTTTTTAATAAACTGTAATTTTGAGGCTGTCATTACTAGGTACAGTGTACATCAGTCACCTTCGTCTTCCTTTAATCATAATTTGTAACTAAGAGAACATTTATCCTGCCATGAGTAGAAGGAGTTTATAATCATTTCAACATTTCCAGAAAAATATTCATAAATGTTGCTGAAAATGAGTTTATGAGGTCAAATGATTCTGGCAACTACTGGTTGTGTTTTTTTTATAGAGATTTCTCAACTCCAAGACTTCTCAAAGCCTTTAAAATGCTAATGTAGAATTTGGGCCTCTAACAGAAAGTTGTAGGATGCTGCATTTCCCAAACATGTTTGACTCTAAATATTCTTTTTTGGTAGAACATCTTATCAGGTGACCAGAGTGAATATACTTTGGAGAATGTGGAATTAAGCATCTATTCGACTAACTCCCAGTCACTTCAATACTTAATGCTTCCTGATCACCTGCCAGAGGGCCGGGCAGACTTCTGCACACCTTCGTTGCTTAGAAAACTTTCTAAAAATACTTTACTCCCTAAATGCTTTTCTCTGAAAGTATCTGAGCCCAGGTCTTTGAAGGAAGTCATACAGTGAAATTGAGCAGTATTGTAAAATTGTGAAATTGACCAAATTTGTCTTTGATGTGTGTGCTAGATTGACAACTGGTGGTCAGTTTGTAACACCCAGCTGAACTGAACTAGTGTGGTGCTGGGTGTGGACAGCCCACCTGAGGATTATTGCCAGCAGCATAAAAGGCAGGACTGGAGAGGAAGAGAGGCTGTTGGGAGCTGGTAGAAGCTGTTGGGTGCTGTTAGAAGCTGTAAGGAGCTGTTGGTTATCTTGGAGGAGCTTGTCACGCTGGCTTTCCTGATGAACTCTCTTCTGTTCTCGTGATCTGAGGAGCTTGGGACCTTGTTGTCACTGAGAATGGGTTTGATTCACTTTGAGGGAGCTCTGGTCCTCACTTTGAGCATCACTTCCTGGCTCCAGAAGGGAAGATGGTGCATTGCTCAGTCTCCTGGAGAAGCTTGCTGCATTGGCTTTCCTGATGGGAACTCAGCTTTCCTCATCGTCGGAGGAGTTCAGGACTTCACTGTTGCTGAGGATAGCCGTGGTACTTTTTGGGGAAGCTCTGGTTCTTACTTTGAGCATCACTTCCTGGCTACAGTTCAATCCCTCAGCCTGCTAGCACAGATCCTCTATCACACTGGCACAGACTTTCTAGCTTCCACCACTGACCTTTGGGCCTTCCCAGCTCAGATCTGTGAAACAGGACTGCCTGAGACATTGTCATGGGCTCTAGGTCTCCAGCTGGACTCATGCAGGACATTACTGTGGGATCCAGGCCCTCAGCTGGATTCTTTGGTATTTAGTGTGTGGACAGATTTCCTGCACTCTCTTGTATATGATTCTTTGGGTCACTATTATAAATAATCTTACAAAATATTTGTCCTGTATTATATCGTTCTCCTTGCAAAAACTCCAAACTACAACAGTATATTTGCACCATTCTTTACGAGTCTTTCCTCCATCTTCATTACAAAGTTTCTTTCACCTCCACGAGCATATTGCTAGATATTGCACACTGTTAGTCTTGCTTTGAAGTGTTGGGTCACTCACTGACACTCATTCACAGGGCATTTCTCCATCCTCCCCATTGGTATATGTCATGGGAGACTAAAACCCCCCTTTCCTGTCATCACAGTACCTTTGCCTTCCATGCCTGCCCTATGTTCTCTCAGATGTTAAGTGAGCTGCTTTTCATGACTGCCAATTAGTGAAATGGTGAGCAGCCTAGGAGATGTTTATTTATAATTCAGTATAAATGAATGGTCCTTTAAGGTGGGATTTCAGAGGGTTGGGAGGATTTTTGGTCATTGAGATGGTGAGATCCTTTAATTTAACGAAAAATGTATACAGAATGGCAGGACCATATTCCTTCTTTTTAGCCATTTAATTGTATAAATGGAAGCAACACTGGACTTTTAACCAGGCAACTTTAAAACTTTAAATTTTATTAAGTAATTAAACAACTGTGAGAGCCTAATTGTAAAATAAGAATCTACAAAAAATGAATTTCTAAAACATAAGAAAATGTATGCTAAACTTTGATATTCTGGTACAAGTATTTAATTCAAGAAAATGTTTTATGTGAAGTTCAAATACAGATAGGAAGGTATATAGGTAATTGGATTGCATATACAATCATCAAACAAAATTAACCTGAGTATGCAAATGTTTTATGCTAGGACATTCATCAAATTATAAACTAATATGTCAAAATGACTTCTCAGTTGGCGACAGAGTTCTAATTTTACTGTCTAGCTAGCAAGGTATCCCAAAGAAAATTACATTCTGGATGTTTTTTGACTTAATAGTGACATGAAATGTAATAACAGACTTGGTAGTGCCAGGGTATTTAGTGTCTAACAATATTACCATTTTATCACTCTAGCTTTTAACATCCATCTGAGAAAACATACAGGGATATGGTTATAAATCTTTTTAAAGTAATGCCCAAGATTTCTTACATTGGAAATAACTTTATGTTATGATGGATAGCTCTGCTTTGTTTTCAAGAGATAAACATAATTAAAGGAAAAAAGTCAATATTTTCACAAGCTTCCTTTATTTCAGATATATGCAGTCTCTTTAAAGAAACTGACTCATAAAAGACACAAATATAAGAAATAGCTTACATTTGATATAACTAAACCAATAAGAGGATACAATAAGTAGTTAATAAGTAATAAATTTATATATAGGTTGGGTCATTTTAAATTTTATCATGTAAGGTATATTTATTGGATCTATTTGATAACCTCAAGTGATTTATTTAAAGAGATTTATAATTCTTTTGCTTAGGTTTTGAGTTGGGATTTCAGGGACTTTATCAGGATAGAAGACAGTTTGAGTAATACATTTTACTTCCCAAATATGTGATGATTTCCTACTTAGCATTTTAACTTTAGAGAATCATGACACTGATATGTGGACATTTTAAAGTATGGTGAGTAGGATACTAAACTACAGTGCCTGCTTGCATAAATTTCTTTCATTTTTAAGCTCCCCTCTCAGTGCATTTTTTATATCTGTATAATTTTGCTTATGACATCGCTTTCTCAGTTAGCTGTTTAAGCCTGCACCCATATTTGTTTATTATCCAGTGAACATTCATCTTCAACCCCTGTTGCTGAGCACAGTTCATGGCACAGTGTTACATCCTCTGAGTCTGCAGCAGCAATTCTTGTGGAAAGAATAACGTAGATTGGCATGCCATCTGAAATATTTTGATGCAAATAGATGTCCTTTCAAATTAAGGCAATAACATTCACACTCTAAACTCATCCTGAGAGTCTAACATCACAGATAACTAAATTAAACTTAAAACTGTATCTGAAAAAAGAGTGTTCTTCATGTTTCTGTGAAAACAGAATCAAGAAAGAGTTCTCTATTTTCTCTGCTTCATCTTCTATCTCTTACCTTTTCCCATATGGTCAGTAAAATACCAGTGTGAGTGTAATCACTATTTTACGTGTACGTGTTGCTTTACGGTTTATAAAACACTTTCATGTATATTATTTCCTTTAATACTTAGAAAGGAGATGAGGCAGACATTAGAATCTTGTTTTGATAGTGCGAAAACAAATCTGAAATCTAAAAGGCACAGTGACGAAGCTAATTGCCCCCCAATATCTACTTTACCAAGCTATACAGATGGACTGTTATCTTAGAGGTGGCTGCCTGCTAATAGAAATATTTCTTATATCTACTTATGGCCAAGTACAGCTAAATCATCTTGAACTCCTGGAGAGGGATGACCCCCAGGACATGTCAGAGCAGGAGCGTGGGGGGCACAGCTCCCCAGAGCTTCATGGAGAAGAATTATCCATTTAGCTCTGATTTGATGTATGGGAGAAACAGACTTTTACCTTTTCATAGATATTATCATTTTGTGTCTCTGATTTGTAACAGCTAAACCTGTATCAGAACCTAAGAAGCATTTCTTACCTTGTCTTGTTGCTTTGACAATATCTGAGACAGGGTAGTTTACAAACAAGGGTTTTATTTAGCTCAAAGTTTCGGAGGTTGTATAGTCAAGAGCAGTTAGCTGCACCTTGCTGGCCTCTGCTGAAGGCCTTTTGACTGCATACAACATGGTGGATGGCATCATGGTGGGACCTCATGTGAGAAGGAGAAAGAGATCTCATGGTGAGACAGGAAGCAAGAGACCTAGAGGAGACAAGCTCACCTTCCTTTCTTTTTCTTGGCAGTGCTAGGGATTGAGTCCTAGAGGGTTGAATTCAGGGCCTTTGCACCTCCCTAG
The DNA here is from genome assembly GCF_000276665.1 of Chinchilla lanigera. Lineage (NCBI taxonomy): Eukaryota > Metazoa > Chordata > Mammalia > Rodentia > Chinchillidae > Chinchilla > Chinchilla lanigera. The sequence goes on from NW_004955402.1 coordinate 16,114,369, forward strand.
TCATTTGCTTTAATATCTATTTATTTTCCTTTGAGACAGAATCTTGGTAGGTCTTTGAATTTCCCAGGCTGGGCTTGAACCTATGAGTCTCCTACCTCAGCTTCTTAGAAAGCTGAGATTGATTATAGACATGGACTACTGTGCTTGGCTCAGGTTCATTCCTTTACAACAGTCTTCTCTGGCAGGAAATGATCCAGTCCTGTGATACCTGACCCATCCCTGAAAGACAGCATTAATCCATCCATGAAAGGGAAGCCCCTGTGACCAACACACCTCTCATTCGGCCCTATCTCCTTAAGCTTCCTTGTTTTCAGCATCACCATGCTGGGTGTTCAGCTTCCAGCACATGAGCTTTTGTGAGGCAAGCCATAGCAGAGAAAGTTTAATGAATGAGTTCCTTGTTCTGACGTCTCATCATTAAGGACTCATTTTTGTATGATGGTAATATCCTCTCAGTTCTGAGAGCTTCTAATTTATGATATATATTCTTTGGAATGAACTGACTCATAGAGGTTATTTTTTAACTTTCGCATTAATTGAGGAATAAATATTTATCTTTGTATCTTTTCATATGAAGTGAAAGAGGGAAGGATCTAACTTTATGTCCCTGAATTCATATGATGCTTCAGCTTTTCCTTCAAATTCATTTCACTTCTCTCAGGATCTAACATTTATCACAAAAGGTATGCTCATACTGGTCCTCGTTTTGTCTTGTTCTTTCATGTTTACAGTGACTACTGTATGCTTTGAAAAGTAGTGGTGAGAATTTATTGGACTTTTCCCTCATAGCACAGAACAAGGAGTAATCAAACATGACTATTTGGGCAGGATTATTGTGATATGAGTATCCAACATCACACTGCCAACAATTTGCTGGAAGATTTAACTTAGCAAATAAAAATGGAATTTTTGTGGGATCAGAGCAGTCACATATTGAACAATCTTTTTAATAATCTTAAAGCCCAGAAGTTTTCCAGTTCAATAGCTTTTCTGGAAACAAAAGTGATTTTTTGACTGATTTTAATATTTTAAAAATAGGTAGAGATACATTCCACAGCTTGATATTTCTTTTGCTTTGTAAAGTTAAATTCTATTTAAGGTTCATCTAAATTTGGGTCACATTTTGGAAATTAGAGCTAGCCATGGAAAACGTATATACATTAAGAGAATATTTGTATTCATCTGCAAATGTAAAACGTTATCACTAAACAAAAGATCAGACACATTCATTTAAAACATCTATTTCTTCTAAATCTGTAGATAGAGGTATATTAAAAATATGAAGCTTTCAGTAATAGAAAAAAATAAGGATTTACTCATTAGCTGATTATTCTAAACACACCAGTCCTTTCAGCTGTATTCTTACATCCGGGGAAAAATACCCATAGTTCATCATTCCTTGGGGTCAACTTTAGGGTTACATTGGTTTGTAGGTTTTTTCTATCTTATATTCCTTTGGATATAAAAAATCCCCTCTTTTCTAGAATGTAATAACACGATCACATTATCCATCCTTTGTTTGTGTTATAATATTTAGTCTTAGAAATTTCCCTTTGTTAACTAGCAATTCATTAAATTTTTAATTTAATAAAAGAATTATAAATCACCCACTTTTTGTTTATTGGGAATTAGCACTACCAAAAATTGTACAGGCAAGGAGATAACACTGTGCGATACACTAACCATTGTTACTCTCCTACAATCTTGTTTTGAAATTTTATACCTTTTCTTTCATTGTTTGTTTTTCTTTTCTTTAAAGAAAAACCAAAAATTGTATAGGGAGAGATTAGCTGTGCTTTCACAGTAAAATCTCTCTCTTGATGTTAGTAATTTTATACTCATTTTATTTTGACCATTATGTTATTTTGTAATTCATATATTTTAAATGGTATAGGAAAAATTTTAATGTTGCAACAGAAGGTATAGACTGCAAGTTCAAAACAGGGGTCTAAAAAGTCTTTCGGGGTTGGGGACTTAGCTCAGCAGCACAGTGCCTGCCTGGCAAGTGCAAAGTCGTGAGTTCGGTTCCCGGTACCAGAAAAAAAAAAAAAAAAAAAAAAAAGCAAAAAAAGTCTTTCTGATTGCAAAGTTCTATAGCTTTTCGTTAGTCATTTTATTCTTGTTAGATTGACTTGTCAGCTCATTTAGATTGATTAAAACACAGGTTTGGAAGCTTTTCTTAGTACCCAATATGTGATTCAAGGACAAACAGCTCAGGGATCACCTGAAGACCTAGAAAAGTCAACACAACTCACCACACATGCCCAGAGACCAGGGCCCTGTGAGAACTTGACTGGCGCTGCTCTAGCAGGTAATCTGTCAGACTTGGAAACAGCTAAGCATCAGTGTGTGTTGTTACACAGGACATGATATTTGTTGAAAGAATTGTCACTTATCTTTGTTTTCTCACTCTTATCACTAATTTCAAGTTGGAACTAATATGATCCCACAGAAATTGACCTGTACAATTTTTTCAGTGCTATATGCTTGTAATTCGCAGAGAAATTTGATCTGAAATGTTCTTAGTACACGCAAGCAAATGGTAACTGTATGAGGTAATGGATATACGTCTTGGTCGTGATGATGGTTTTACATTGTATGTATCAACTATACCTCAAGGAAGTTCGGGAAATGCAGGTATTATGTTTATGGAAAGACATCTCAGTGTACACAAAGTATGTCCACAATGTTTACCTTTTGCAACATCATTAAAAAACAAAAAACTAGGGGCTGGGGATTTAGCTCAGCGGCAAAGCGCCTGCCTGGCAAGCACAAGGTCGTGAGTTCGGTTCCTGGTACCAGAGAAAAACCAAAACCAAAAAAACAAAAAACAAAAAACAAAAAACTTTCATGAGTGAAGTCCCTTATTTGAACCTATTAAAATTTTCACAGAACTTCAATACTAAGGATATCTATCTATCTTTTTTATTTTTGTTTTGAGACACAATCTTGGTAAATCATTAGGTTACTCAGGCTGGGCTGGAACTTGCAACCTTCCTGCCTGGGCCTCTGGGAGAGTGCAGGGATTCCCTGTGTGTGCCAGTGTGCCTGGCTATCTATAACATTTTAAAGTGCTTTTCTTTCCTAAACAAGGACAATATCATTCTTGAATATTTTTAAAGTTTATTTTTAAAGTAATACATATTTATCATAGTATAATCAAATACTGCAGAAATGTTTACGAGGAAATGTCATTACCTTCTACTCTTTTCCTCCAAAACCTGAGTTCAGTTCTCCAAAGACAAACCTTTTTATTTTACATTTTTTATTTCTTCTTTAATGTAGCTAATATACTTCTTTGTATATTTCTTGAGTAAAACTTAGATATTACATTGACTCTGTGACATGAAAGGTGAAGATTTTTCTTATACTTTTTCCTTCTCCCTACCTTTGGTTTAATAAAATTTACATTAAATTCCAATAAAATTTACTTTATTGTTTTTAGTCATACTGAGTGCATTTAAAAATATGTACATGCATCTGTAGAGCTTGCCTGTTCAACACTTGGTGGGATCTTTGTTCCACTTGATAAGTGAAAATATTTCCACCATTCTCTTCTCTCTTTTCTCATTGCCTCCCTTCCCTGTTCTTTAATCTCATCTTCTGTCAGACTTTTTGCTTTGATAAGGTTGTTAATATTTAAATCATACAATGAAAACATAATCAGATTCTAAGGGGTTTGTCCATAAGTCAAGCAAATTAAATTCTTATAATCAGAATACAGTGACCATGAAAATGTTATGTGTAGGTGTTTCGTATGTTGTAGGTATGTGTCAGGTATTTGCTCAGTCTATGTCTCCTACTCAACTAGTATAGTTCTATTTGAAGAAGAGTATTCTCATGAACGATGTCAAATGATCCTTGCAGTGGATTAACTAATGATCAACTGGAACACCCAGCTGAATTGAATTAGCATGGTTTTGGGTGTAAAGGCCCACCTGAGGATTGCTGCCAACAGCATAATAGTAGAACTGGAGGGGAAGATGTTGTGCTGTTAATCCTCCTGGAGAAGCTTGTCCTGCTGGCTTTCCTGATATGAACTTGGCTGTTCTTATTGTCAGAGGAGCTCAGGACCTTGCTGTCACTGAGGATAGCTGTGATACTTTGTAGGGGAGCTCTGGTCCTTACCTTGAGCATTGTTTCCTGGCTCTAGTGAAGATCCCTCACCCTGCTGGCACAGATCCTTCATCCCATTGGCACAGACCTTCTAGCTTCCACCGCTGACCATTGGGCCTTCCCAGTATAGATCCTTGATACAGCCCTGCATGGGACATTGTCATGGGCTCTAGGTCTCCAGTTGGAGGCATGGGCGACATTGCCATGGGATCTTGATCTTTAGCTGGTCTCATGCAGGACATTGCCATGGGATCTAGGCCCTCACCTGGGTTCTCTGTCTCTCTAGTACATGGACTGATCTTCTGCACTCTTCTGCATTTGAATTTTTATATGAATAGTATAAAATAATCATATAAATTGTGTGTCCAGTATTAAATTTATTCCCTTATAAACCCTGATTACAACAATCTTCTCTTTTTATATATTCTACAGGTTGATTGAAATCATGCCACATTTTGGTTGGCTTCATAAGTTTCATTAGCTGGTTTTTAATACTGTTTTTCTATGCATTGTAGTTCTTTCTGCAAGGTTACCTTTCATTATAGCATCAATATTTTTAGAACCTTTATTATATAACTTACTGAATCAAGGTGGCTTCTATCTCCAGCCAAAGATGTCTCTTTTGGTGTTGTCACGTCCCTCTGTGTCCTCCTACTTGGATCCCACTACAATAATCACCTTGGAACTTCCTTGAATTTTCCTAGGTGGATCCTTTGCAATATCTCTCCCGCTTAGTTGTAGTGGGTTCTTCATATGTTTTTAAAAGTATTGTACAGAAAATACACACTTTTTGAGCATGACAGAAGTTATCTTTATTCTATCTTATAGATGATTAATATCCTCTTATTATATAATTCTAGGTTGGAAACTATTTTCCTTCAAAACTTTGCAAGCATTATTTCATTGTTTCTGACATCCAGTGCTGCTACTATGAAATCAGGTGCCAGTTAGGTAACCTGTTTGATTCTCCTTTGGAAACTTTCAAGATTTTTTTTCTCATTGATAGTATTATGTCCCACCATGAGGATTTTTTTTTTTTTTTTGCTTTGGATTGGCCTTTTGTAAGTTTCTTTTCTTCATTCTGAAGACTGGTGTCATTGTGAAATAAAAGGGAAAATATGATGAAAACAATATTGAAAGAACTTTTCAAATGGAATATGGAGGCCATGGAAGAAGCAGAGCTCAAGAGGACCCCATGCTGAATTTTGGTTACCTTCACTCTTTGATTACAAGCATGTGGAGGACCAGACTGTCACATTGTACCAGACTTGAAATGATGTGAAAACATATCAGACTTGTTTTATGGTTCTAGATAGATATAGATTTAGATACTCTTCTCTTTACTTTCTACCAGTCACACATCCCTTTTTACATAGACCCTGATCTTTCTCCACATGCAGTTGAAGTTTCCTCTATAGAATTTTTACTACGTTGTCATAAATCACTACTGCTAGTTCTTATAAGCTCCACTTCCTCTGATTTAGTCAGGGCTCTCTATATCCGTGTCTTCTGAATCACAGTCTGTAAGACCCCAGAGGAAGCTCTGTCATGCTCTACATTTTAATTAGCCCTTACTCTCAGAACTTATATTCTGAAACAGTTTCATCTGTTATAGTTTTTATATTTTCTTTTTCCTTGTTTACATTCTTTTTTCTCTGTGGAATTCTTCTTAGTGTAATATTGGACCTTTTGGATTGGTCTAAGTCAGGGGTGGCACATCTATGGCACAGGTGCTGAGCAGGCTGTTTGAGATTCCTGGAAGCTCTAAAAGGTTCACCATCACTGGTCTAATTTGTCATTTATAACTTCTTTATTGGTATGTTGTACAGAACTCAGAGATGGCCTCTAGCAGTCCTGCTCCTTCTGAGTACAACCCTTGTAAAATTATTTCCTTTTGCATGTAGGCAGGACCTGTGAATGCGTGGGATAAAGACTCCTTTGGTCATGGAACTTTACAGGGTCAAGGTGATGGTTGATCATTTTCAGTGATTTACATTATATTAATAATCTTTCCTACCAGTCTGGGGAAAGTGTGAAATGAGTTGTCTTCTCCTGAGAAAGTCATGTGGATGGAACCAGTGGCAGTCACCTAATAGCTGGGAATGATGCATGAACAGCAGTTGTTAAGGGACCAGGGATCTCAGTTCTGCAACCACAAGGAACTGAAGTCTGCCAACATCTTGAATGAACTTGGAAGAATAGCCCAAGTCCAGATGACAGCATAGTCCAGTTGAAACCTTCATTGCAGGCTTGTAAGAGCTTAATCCAAGAAACCAAAGCTACAGTACCCAGACTTTTGACCTACGTGAAATAATGAATAGATATTTTCTTAAGTCATACGTTGGAATTAACTTATTACATAACAAAAAGAAATTAAAACACTGTATTTTTAATTTTTATTTTAGGATTCTTAGTAATACATTTTCTAGTCATTGTGTGCTTTGTGTTTCTAAGGAATCATTTTTTAATCTCAAAAATCTCCTCATTCTGTGATTTGTTGTTCATTTTTCACAGCACCCTGTCTTTTTAATAAAGGTGTAATAGCTCTATAACCACTTTCATTATACTGAAAATGTTTACAGTTCTCTAACTATCCCTAGTCATCTCATTTTCTGTGTGATATTTCTCTTTCATGTGTTTATATCTCCTAATATTTCTGATGATGTCTGGCTTTCAGGCCATACTTTCAAAAGAAGTACATTGTTAATGACTGCTTCCTTGGCTGCTGTAGAAGTGCCTTTTAGCAATTTTCAGAGGTCTTTTCAAGATCTCCTCTGAGAATTCTGAAGAGGAATCCCATTGGGGTGGGGCAGACTGTGTTGGCAGACTAGCACTATATTTGCAGTGAGGATGAATGCTGTTGGAACTAGTATGGATTGGGTGAGAATAGGTCTACTTTAGAGTGTGGAGATGCTCATACCAGCCTTACCAAACTGTTTGGTTTGGTAAGAGATCACTTTTAGCTTGGATTTAAGCATTGGGTTAAAGTCAAAGTTAATCTTTGCATGGGTCTGGAAATGATTTGGAGAACTACTTGTGTTATTGTCCTGTACTCAAACTTTAATTATTTTTTTCTCCTTTTCTCTTTCCTTCCCTGGCTCTTTTTTTCATTTCCTTCCCATTTCCTTCCTTTATTCCTCCCTCTCTTCCTTCTTTCTTTCCTTCCTCCTGTCCTTCCTTCCTTATCTCCTTCTTTCCCTCCTTTCTTCCTCCCTCCCTTTTCTCTACCTCATTTCATTGCACAACTAAACCATTGGTTTGTTTTAGTATAGGTTTCTCTTACTTATTGTAGTTTTTTCATTCCCTACTGTCAGCTTTCTCTTTTCCATGTAAACTTACTATGATGCACTTGACAGATATACATTGCTGATATATATATAAATGTAAATATATCTATTATATAATGGTGATATATATATATATAACACCAATGTGTAAATATATATCAATGTATATATCATACATATATATGTATATGTGTATGTATATATATCTTGGCTGAGGTACAAGTGACAAAATTACACATACTTAAGGTGTACAACATGATGTTTTAACGTACAAGTACATTTTGAAATGATTATTACAATCAAAATAATTAATATATCTATCCCCTCACATAGTGGTAATTTTAGTTGGTAAAACACTTATGATCTATTCTCTGTATAAATTTCAAGTACTCAGTATAGTCTTATTAACTCTAGTGACTGTAATGTGTATTAAATCTCTAAAACTGACTGATCTTGTATAACTGAGCCTTTGTATCCCTTGACCAACATTTCCCTATTCACCCAAACTGCTGTCCTTTAGTAAATACTTTTCTAATCTATGATTTTACACCTCCAACTTTCTTAGAGTTTATAAGTGAGATCATGAGATGCTTGGGCTTTTTTGTTCTTGTTTCTGGTTTATGATTCTTAGGATAATGTTCTCCAGGCTCATCCATGTTGTAACAAATGGCAGGATTTCTTTCTTAAGGGTGGACAGTAAGCAGTCTTCCTTCTTTCCTTCTTTCTTTCCTGCCATTCTCCCCCATCACCTTCCCCTCCTTTTCTTCTCTTTCTCCTTTTCTCTTTTTTTTGTAAAGCAGAGACTAAATCCAGGACCTTATGTATGTTAGGTAAGCAGTTTACCACTGAACTACACCACAGCCCTGATATTTCACTATATTATGGAACAGTCTATTATTTGCTATAGATAGAGATATCACATTTTATTTATTTATTCTGTTTAGAGATATACCCTTACATGTTGTTGATTTATAAGTATTATGCTATAGATCTTATTTTCTTTTTTTCATTCAGTATTTTTTTTATGATTTTTAAAGATTTTTTCACTGTTTTATTAAGCTTATTTGTACAGTTTGATATACATAACAATTATATTCATCATAGGGAATTTGTATCTGTACATGAAATATCTTGATTCCTTTTATCCCATCCCCCTCCCTTTCAACCCCTCTTCCCCTCCCTATTTACCAAACTTTGTTTCCATTTTATCCTTCTTTTCTCTTTTTTTCTTTTCCCATTCTTCATTTCCCCATTACCTCTTCCCTAGTTCTCCTTTTCTTTTGGACAATTTCTTTCTATTTCACAATTTCTATTCTACATTTTGGTTCTTATTTACACTTTCAATTTCTTACATTAGAGAGACAATGAAATATTTACACATGTGTATCTAATTTTTTTCATTTAAGAGTGTGGTCTCAAGGTTTACCCATTTAGCTATAGGTGTCTTAAGTTTGCACTTCTTAGTGGCTGAATAGCACTTCATTGTATAAAAAAACACATCTTTTTATCCATTCATCAGTTGATGGCATTTAGGCTGCTTCCAAGATTTAGCTATTAGAGACAGTGCTGCTATAAACATGGGTGTGCAAATATCTTATGAGGTTTCAGCTTGACTTGTTCTTATTTTTCTAGAAGCTTGAGATTCAACATTAGGTTGTTTATTGGAGCACTCTCTGTTTTCCTGATAAGGATGTACATTTTTCTCATGTGACTGCTTTCATTGTATCCCATAAGTTCTGGTATGTTGTACTGGTATTATCATTTCATTTTAGAAACTGTCTAATTTTCCTCTTTAATTTCATCTACAACTCATTGTTTGTTCAGTAGAGTGTTATTTAATCTCCATGTATTTATGAAGTTCTTGTGGCTTCTTTTGCTATTGAGTTCCATTTTCACGGCATTATATTTTAGTTCAGTTCTCATATTTCATTGTTGATTTTTTGTCTAGTTGAGCTGTCTCTGTGACAGTGGAATGTTAGTGTCCCCCATTATAATTCTAATAGTGCTTATTTGATTTTTCATATCTGTTAATCTTTGTTTATATAGATGGGTGCTCTGATATTTGGTGCATACATATTTATGATTGATATCTCTTCCTCTTGGGTTATTTCCTTTATAAAGATGTGGTGATCTTGTTTATCTCCTTAATCAGTCTTGGTTTGAAATCCACTTTGTCTGCAAATGGAATAACTACTCCTGCTTCTGTTTCCAGCTTCTTGTTGCATTGAGTATTGTTTTCCATCCTTTGACTTTCAGTCTATGAAATTTTTTTCAAATTAAGTATGTTTCTTGTATGCAGCATATTTTTGGATCTTACTCCTTTTTTTTTTTTTTCCAGTACCAGGAATCGAACTCACAACCTTGCATTTGCCAGGCAAGCACTGTGCCACTGAGCTAAATCCCCAGCCCCTGGATCTTGCTTCTTGATTCATTCTGCCAGTCTGTTTCTTTTGATTGGTGAATTTAGATCATTAATATTCATGGTCATAACTGATACATATTGATTTATGCTTGTCATGCTTTCTTTCTTATTGTCGGCACACCATTTTCCCCCTTCTGTTTATTTACTTTCCTTGCCTGGTGGATTCATTCTGTTGGGTTCGTGGAGTTTTAATCCTTGTTATCTCTTTCTAGAATGTCCTTCAGAACATTTTGGAGTCCTAATTTGGTGTTCATAAATTTTCTCAGGTGTTCATTGTATTGGAAGTATCTTATTTCTCCATCAATTTTGAAAGATAGTTTTGCATGACACATCAATCCAGGTTGGAGATTATTTTCCTTTGGTTTGAAATATTTCACTCCAAGCTCTTCAGAACCTGAGAGTTGTGTTGAGAATCTGCTGTGAATCTGATGGGCTTTCCTTTATAGGTGATTTGTTTCTTTTTTGTAACAGCTTTTAATATTCTGTTCTTACCTTGAATTTCTAGACTCTTGCCTATCATATGTCTTACTATACTCTTTTACCATGGCTAATTGTAGTTCTATATGCCTTATCTAACTGTATATCTTTGGCCCAAGTTTGCCTTTGGTGAGCTGAAAGTCTGGAGTTGCATCTTGTTTAGGGTCTTCTCATTTTCTTTCTTTCTTTCTTTCTTTCTTTCTTTCTTTCTTTCTTTCTTTCTTCTTTCTTTCTTTCTTTCTTCTTTCTTTCTTTCTTTCTTTCTTTCTTTCTTTCTTTCTTCTTTCTTTCTCTTTCTCTCTCTCTCTCTCTCTCTCTCTCTCTCTCTTTCTTTCTTTCTTTTTTTCTAATTCCAGAGTTGATGCTTGTAAATTGCCTGTGGTGAGTAGCTTTATTGCTATCATTTAAAACCATAGGAAGTATCTACTTCTCTGAGGTGTCTTCTAGGTGTAGCTAGCATGTGGCTTTTGAGTCAGTTGCAAGATCTTATCTCTTCAATTTATTGAGGATGGGAAACTGCTATGTACTTGGTCTAGCCAAGATCTTTGGCACTGGTCTACAGAATTTTTTATGACCCTTAGGCATTCTTATTCTTGGTATACCAAGAAGAACAAATGATTAGAACAATTATGTTACCTTGGCTAAAGTGGTACAATCAGTAATAACAGTAGCATCAAATATAGTCTAGAAAATGACAAACTGGGGTAACTATTAATTTGCCATATTTAACCATATGAACTAGATTTGTGGTTTTATAACAAAATCTAAAATGAATCAGAAAATTGTATTCAGTAAATAAGCCCTCAGAAAACCAATTTTCCCCTTAGGGAAGACAATTTAAAAGGAGTTAGGGGGAAAAACAGAGAAATAGAAAAGGAAGAGATTAGAAGCAAGGCTGGAGGACAAAGGAAGGTTTCACAAACTTTGCAAAACTAGTGAAGAAGACAGGAGAGCAAAAGGGAAGAAATAAAAACCAGAAAAGAATAGAACAACAACAACAAAAAACTAGAAACCAACATCACACTCACATAAAAATATAGTCAAGAAACAAAACAAAACAAAAATAAGAGAGAAAAATTTAAAAAAAAAAACTAAGAAAACTATATGTCTAATTCAAGGTGTGTCTGCTGTCCCTAGTAGACAACATGGACAGACAGAATCTAGATCCAACAGAGTCTAGATCCAAACTTATTAATCATAGCCAGCCAGTGGTAGCTTTACAGTGGAGTTGTGAGTAATTCCAGCAAGATTGTACCTTTAGTTCCACTGAAATTCTGGCTGGTTTCTGGCTGTAAGGCTGGGACCTGACTTGTTCAGCCTGCATCAGTGTGTGTGCCCTGGCCATCTTGAACTTGGCTCCCTGACCTCCTATGGATTTGAATTCAACTCCCTGGCCTTATCACTGGGATCAACTAGATGGAGGTAGGCCATAGCTATTCTGAGTTCTGAGCTCAGTTGGGCCCTCTCCAAGATGGCTACCAGCCAATCACCCTCTTGTGGCGGACATCTGAATCTGGACAACCTACCAATCACTGCAATCTGCTGCATCCACTGCTCTGTTCCACTGCTCTGTTCCACTGCTGCGTTTCTCAGGGTTGCCAGTAGTCCTGTGGTTTCTAACTACCCCTCCCATGCAGGGAGGCTCAGGGAGAAAGCACTGCCTGCCATCTGCTTCCTTTGTGTTGAAGTCTCCCTCTTTGCTCTCCCAGTGGGCTTCAATTTTCACTTCTGATCTTTGCCAGGTCCCAGGAACCCACTTCACTCCTTCTGTTCTTCATGTTGCTATATTCCAATGTGTGGACACCAAATCTCAGAAAGGCTTCTTTTTTGCTGCTCACCACTCTGGCATCTTCCTAGAAATCCTGATTCTAGGGTTGAGGTTATTCAGTGGCAGATCAGGGCCCACGTCAGTGTTCTGTGCCTATTTGTGTAACCATTCCATTCTTCTTTCATCAGTGAAACCTAGTGGGGTTTTAACTTTCTGGCTCTGTGAAAGATGAAGAGGTGGTTCAGTCATGACCTAGCTGCCATGGTTGGCCCCTTGCCGAACCCCTCTGTTCCACCTCAGCTGTGCCTATGGGCCAGCTCCCAGGAAACCTTGGCCATGCAGCCACCATGAGGAGGAGCTGGCTGCCCTAACCTCCCACATGGTCCTGGTGATTTACATAGCACATGGACTTGCAGCTCCTCAGCAGCCACTATGCCATCCAACTGTGTTTTTTATGATCTTAACATGTGGCTATATGTGAACCAAATTTTATGTACAAAATCTTTTCATATGGAATTTAGGCTCAGAAATATGACAGATATAAGGACCATGGGAAGAGAGGCACTGGCTGAAATGAAGCAGTCTGAATAGAACCCAGAAGCAGAACTAGATTAAGCCCTAAAAGTCCAGCTTGAGAACTGCTGAAGCCACTCAGAGAAATCGTCAACTGGACTTTTCAGATATTTAGAACATATTCTCATTTGGTCAAAGAGCTTTTGATGGATTTCTATTATGCACCCCTTCAGGAGTCCTGGAAAAACATATTCCAAACCTCATATAAAACAAAGAAATTGAATGCATTGCTAGATTTAAAATGATACATGTAATATTATTGTTTTATCTTAGGTGGCTAGAACAATAATCTCATATTATTTATCTTTTATGTTATGATTTATATTGTCTTTGGTAAGTATTAACTTACCTTTAAATTATTTAAGTTATTTTAATTGTCAAATAACACATATTTATATTTCACAATCCTATGAAGGGAAAAACTGTGTTCATCATTTGTGGTCATCTTAACGCATGGCACAAGTTGAAGTCTTGTTTTATGTTATGTAGCATATCATACTTTTTTTTCCAAAAATATGGTCATTGCTCTTAACAAATGACCATGTAACAATTATTAAAGTAAAAGCTAATCCTTGATTTTATTTTTGCATCTATGGTATCTCCAGGGAACACCTGTGATCTTTAGGAAGTATAAGAGGGTGTTGGTTTAGTAAGTGTCATTCTTTCTATAAGTTAGACTTGAATTCATTTTCTCAATAGGGTGTTATGTATATCTAGAAGTTTTGTCTCTCCAAAAGGAGCCACTTTCCATCCCTGAAATTTTTCACTATAATGTGAATGTTAGCTTCACTTCTTTTACCTTCATCATGTTTGTATTAATATTGTTTTATTCACTTTTTACTGTTTCCTAGTTGGTTGATAGCATATTTATATATGTGTAAGAAGAGAGTGTGTCCTTTTATAGGGAGTGTTATTTATTCCTTTAGGGGCAGAATTATCCACATATATAACTACTTCTTTTTAATATTTAAGTGTGCTTACTTTGACTATGCCAAAGAACTTCAGAATATGTTTATATTTGTGCCAGGCTTGGGGGGGGGGTGATGCACACCTATAAGGCCAGCACTTGGGAGCCTGAGGCAAAAGGGTTGCTGCAAGTTTGAGGCCAGCTTAGTTTACATATGTATTTAAGACCAGTCTTGACTATATAGCAAGACCTTGTCTCAAACAAACAGACAAACTCCCATAATTTGTCTACATTCAGTATGATAGCTTATTTTATTATTTAATTGTGGTTTATCCTATGCCCAATCACTATTTTTTGTTGTTGTTGTTGTTTTTTTCCCAGTACTGGGAATCAAACTCACGACCTTGCGCTTGCCAGGCAGGCGCTGTACCACTGGGCTAAATCCCCAGCCCCCAATCATTATTATGTCACTTTCTAATATTTTGTATCTTAGATATATAAGTGTCCTTTTATATTATCACATTAACATTTTAAAATTTATGCATTCTGTCATGTGAGCACACAATATTGTGGAATAAAAATTTTCCTGGCCAGTTAAGACCAGTCTTAATGCATCCATTATACTGAATGAATAAGCCAATGTTGAGGCTGTAAATCTCAAGTCTTGCTCCCTGTTCCTTCTGGAACAGCTCCAGCAGCAACCAGGAGCATAGCAGGCCACGTGCTCACTGAGCTCACTGCACTTGATTGTGTTTTCCACCTTGGCCTTAAGTCTCATTGAAATCAACTATCTGTGGTAAGTGTCAGAAAAGTGTAATAATAAGGTGATAACTTCCACTGTAGAATAAACTAAAAAGCTTTGTATCATTCTTTTGTTCATGTAAACAATTGTATTTAGGCAGCTGTAGATGAAAATTAGGCTGATATACTTTCTTTAATTTTCCGTGAACATAGATAGGGTATTTTTGGTTTTACTACCAAAAAGTGAGGGGGATGAATATCACTTTTACTTTTTTTTTTTTTTTTTGGTTTTTCTCTGGTACCGGGAACTGAACTCACGACCTTGTGCTTGCCAGGCAGGCGCTTTTGCCGCTGAGCTAAATCCCCAGCTCCGAATATCACTTTTAAATGAAGATTACTACTTCTGTGATTATAGATTTTACTTATTGGGTTACATCATTGGGTTTTTTAATCTTGCAGGAGAATAACAATTCAAAAAGTATCATAGAAAGGTAGGGGACAGGATGAAGGGGAGCAGACTGATTGAACTCTGCACTCATCAGGTCTTCTGCTTGATCCATTAATCCTTCTTTCTTCGGATGGAACCCTTCTTTGTCAGTGTTGCTTGTAGCTCACCAGAAGCAGAAGAGGAGAGTGCTGTTGCTTAGCCCTTCTATGGTAGCACTACGACTGTTAGTCACTATTTTATAAGCCTATGATTTTTTTATGGTATTTTACCTATTTTTTATTTTGCCCAAAGTTTACCTTTACTTCCTTTTTTTCTAGTTGAATTCATACTCATATTTGCAGTTATGGTAATGGGCATGTTCCTTATAAAGACATCTTGACCTTTGAAATCAGTATGAGTTTTCAGCTTTGTGGAAGTAACTGGCTTACTATTAAATTTTTCTCTGTTGTTCATGTGCTGTTGACTTAGCACAGAAGTTCAGGGAAGATGTGGCAATTTTTCTTTGCTTCTGCTAGCACATTGTAAATTCTTTATGTGTATTTATTTCTTAGAATCTCACCAGTTTTTGTGGCCATATACCAGCATGAAAGAGATAAACATCTGGGAGTTGTCATCGGAGAGAAAAATTTGAGTTCAGTGAATATTCCAATGTTTAATGACCTTAAGAAATGTTAGAGCTAACAAGTGTTAGCCCAAGCTTCAGCTCATTATAATAGCTGTTTGTAATTTATTTATATTAGTAGTCCTATATAACAGAAACAAAAGCCATATTTGTAAAAATACTCAACTACTTTTAGTAAATTCACCAGTTAAATTTCTTAGGCTTCTTTTTTTTTTTTTTTTTTTTTTTCAGATAATAAAACTGTAAGATTTAGTTCCTTTTATTTCAATTTTAGTATTGTTCTAATAGCTATCTAGTTATTATTTCACTTGCTTTGGTGTATATGTTCAAAAAAATTGACTCTTACCATTCAATGAGAAACTTGGTTTGCATTTGTTTGGAAACTTAAAAAATATGTATTTATTTATCAAAGTTCAAATTCTACCATCATTTAAATTAGCTTAGAGTGTATTTATTACTGTTGAAAATATGCTTTAGACATTTCCCACCAGTTCAGAGTTAGTATTTTTTTGCAGTATCATTTGAAATATGCAGACATTTTTGAGGGAGAGAAGATGAACACTGCAGATGCTATGCTTTTCCTTTACATCATGTGAACTCTGTCAACCAGTGTAAAGTAACGGAAGTGGGAGATTACAGCAAGGTGTCAGAGTTAGGTGGATCTGGGTGTGAATTCTTGCTTGTGGGCCAACAGACAGAGGAATTCTGGGCTTCCAATTAACTCTCCACGTTTTGTTTCTCTTGGCTTGTAATACTGTTAACATGTGACCTCATATTTCTGCGTGTACCTACTGTGTTTACCTTTTTGACCACCTACACCTTGTTATACTTTATGGCTCAGTGCAGCAATCATTTTCTTGTTTGATTATGATATTTTTGCAGGAACTTGAATTAAACTTGCTAAGTTTTTGTCCTTATGCTTTGGTTTATAATCAGAGTGGAAAATGTTGGCATAGAAAGGTTATAGTGTGCTAAAGAAATCAAATTTAACGTATAATATTAAAGAATTAAAGTGTTTGTGTTACATAAACATTAGTTTAGGCATAAAAGAATGTGATCCAGACTAAAATTTCCATGCTTTGAAAATGCTTTATTTCCTTGCACATTTTAAAAAGTTAATTTCAGATCACAGTGGTGGCTCCCAAGCATAATTTGAAATGTTTGAAGTCATATCCATAATAGCTGGCAGTCTGATATATAAGAAAAATCAGCAGGACTTCACAAATATGTTATTTTTAACCAAAATAACAGATATCACATTATGAGGCTTAATCAAAATTGGGTAGATAGATTGGATAGAAAAATAAAGTAATGGTATCTAAAGAAGCCTTTCAAATCAGCTCATACAGGATCTCATTATGATCTCTATCTTGATTAGAATGCTGGAAACAAGGACAGATATTGAACGTGTTACAGTTAATTCAAAGAAGACAATCAATGGGAAAGTTGGTGTATCCTTTACTGTGGCCACCAGACCTGGTTGATAGAAAAACAGTTCTGGGAAACTGAAGCTTGTCAACCTTCTTATACCTATGCAGGATTGACACTGAGACCAAGGCAAAGGAAGGTTTAAATACAGGAAGTGCCATAGAAATATAAAGATTCAGAAAATTACAGCTATGATAGCATGATATTTTTAGCACCTTAATACTGTTGAGAGGATGAGATAAAGTTATTGAAGACAGTTCCCCAGACAGTTATTTTTATTTAGTTTATCCAGGTCTTATGCAGAAGCTTTGGAAGAAATTCATTTTGACAAGTTTAAGAGCACAATGATATAAAATACTGACGATAGCATTTATTGCTTGGACAAGTCAACAAACTGCAGTACTTTTCCCTGTTCCACACTGCCTAAGTAAACTATAGTATAGCTGATTAAACAATAACTCAGTATAGGGATATTTCTCTGAAGAATGGATCACCTTGTGTTGAACAACTCTGCCAACCATTTTTTTATTGCAGGTTTGAAAATCAATATTTTTTAAGAAAAAATGTAACAAAATACATGTTCTAGTTCTCCCACCTATATTTATTTTCCTACACAGGCTTACATGTAAATGTACATTCACATGTATTTTCTTTCAGGACAACTGTGTTTCAGTTTCTCATTTGACTATAGCTGTTTTTGAGGATCATTGCCCTTGGATTTAGTCTTCAGAGAAATTAAGTTTTCTATTAATGACAATGCAAAGGATTTTCCTTCAGAATTGAGTTCCTAATAACAAAAACAAATCCCTAAAAGTACTTTATCAATTCTTGCATTTTGTTGAATTTATTTGCTTCTGTTGCTTCTTTTATCTTGGTGACAGGAATTATGTCTTACTGAAAGCAGCAAAAGGAAAATGACACATTATATACAAGGGAACAATGATCTAAATAATGGCTGAATTCTCATTAGGAACTATGAAAGTCAGAAGAAACTTGGTTTCTTTTTTACTTTTTTCCTCCATTTTTTACACTTACAAACTGTGTATTTATCTAAAACTAAAATTATTACATTATCTTCTTAGCTTTCTATGTACATAAAATATATATGATCTATATCTATATTTACATCTATACATAATACTGGATATAAGCCATATATAGAAATATATAGTACATGTCTATATCTATATGGGTGTGATTTTGGATCCACACAGTGGAAAGGTGGGAAGATTGGAAGCCTTTTGAGGACTATGGTAGAAATGTTTTAAATGCCTTTCACAAATTTAGCGGAAATTTGCTCTCTGAGAACACTTGCAGTGAGGATTACAAAGGACATAGGGAATATTTTATTAGAAACTTACCAACTAGATCTATGTTATGTAGTAGCAGAAGGTGTAGTGACATTTCTCCTCTCAGAATAAGGTCACCTAAAATAAATTTAATTGTTGTCTTGGTTACTTTTCTCTCTTTGCTGAGACAAAATACCCAGTGCCCAAAATTAAGGAAGGAACGGTTTATGTAGCTCACAGTTTGTGGAGGTTTCAGTCCACACGTGGCTGGCTCCAAGGCAGCGTGGCCCATGGCAGAAGGCAACAGTTCATGGTGGCAAAAGACAGCAAAAGCAGCAAGAGCAAAAGGGGGAGGAGAGCAGGAGAAAGGCTCTTTCCCTCCCTTATATTGTATGCAGGCTACCCTCCCTAGGGCAGGTGCGTCACTCACACCCATGATCCCAGCATTGGACCATAAGTCAATCACAAACTCTAGAAACCACCCCTTGACTGCATGAGGCTTTTGGGAGGGGGGACATCTAGACACAAACCATCACAATTTTTTAGCTAGAGAAATATTTAAGTAAAATGTTGAAAGTATCAGCCATTCTCGTCGCTCAAAATTAAATGGGACAGGAGATAAAACAAATTGAAGGAAAAACATGTTAAACCAAAAGAAACCAGTATTTGATTGTTTTGAAGAATTTCAGCCTCTTCAGATGAAAAAATAATATAAAATTATTTAATTAATCACTTCTGAGTAAAACCAGTAACCATCAAGAAAGAGATGTTATATCCTTAATAATAAGGAATGTATAAGTTTACACATAGCCTTTCCATTTAAAAAAACAATTTAATCAAAACAGAGTTGAGAGACAGAGAAAAAGTTGGTCATTGATAAAACAAAGCCTAGAATCTGCCTGTAGTTATTCTATGTCTGGACTTGTGAATGAATAAATGCATTTATTTTGTTTAAATTGGTGTGAGTTGTTCTTTTGTCAAATAAAAATTAGGCTTAGAGTAACTGAAATCAAACCAAAAGGAACAAAGGAAAAAATCATAAGAAAGCCTAAAAGAGAAGAAAGCTCTGTGTGTGTGTGTTGCTAAAAGTAAAAGCTTGTGTACTAATCATGTTTTATAATCTGAAAATTTTCTGCCAAGCAAAATGTATTTGAGACTATAATAGTTATAATTGGAGCCAACACACAAGTCTCTTTTCTGAGAGAGTGAAAAGAGTAGAGTGAAGAAATCTCAGGAAGTTCTGATAATACCATCATATCCTCAAAGTCTGAATGAGAGCCCAAAGTATATGTTGAGGGGAGGACCACATGGAAGAGTGGAATTATGGACTCTAATAGGTGGGTCTTGTTCTACCAACACCATCATGTGTGATACTGTTGAGGGAATACTGTTCATTTCTCTTTTTCTCTAAATATAACTTTGTCTTTTTAAACTTTTAATACTGACATTATTCATGTTCAATATAAAAGACTCACATCAAACTGAGAGATAAGACTACACTTTAGGAGAGACAAGGACTTTTCCATAATGCAACTGAAAAAGTGAGGCAATGCAGAATTGGTTGTGCTACAGAGAAAGGAGAAGGAATGTTTTAGAGCCCTGCATTATAAATTAATTCCCTTGCAAATCTCCTTTTTAAAGCTGAATTTAGCTTTCAAGAAAAAAAAAAAGGACCATAATTTCCCTCCAGAAATTATTCAGGAGAGCAGGTAATGCTCAGTGACAGAACAATGACATGTGCCATCAGAGGTGGACCCAACCACTGGCCAGAGAAGCTGGTCCCAAGTGTAGGACACACTGCGGGCATCTGCTCCAGTTATCCCAGGCAGCTTTATTCCATCTCTGCACATGAACGGGTGTCAGTACTTGCTCCATGATTTCTTATGGGAAGGCTTTAGAGAAACCCATTCCTTTGTAGTGCAATAACTGGGCATCTCATGCTGGCCTCTGTCTGGTATTTCTGCTTTCCCTCTGCCAGCAGTCCCTAGGAATTCTTTAAATCTATTGCACTGTCCCTCTTTAAAGAGATAGGGATTGGCTATGAAAATATATGGCATAAAGGTAATTATCATATAAGATTCAATCGATGTTTATAACTCTAAAATGTTAGTTTCACTTGAAATGTTAGATTTATTATTCAGGAAGAAATTTTAAAAAGCTTGTAATAGCTCATTGTACTGTAATGTCTTTAACAAAACCTAGGTTTTCTTTCACATTATTTCTAAGATGCATCACTGTTCAGCTTGCTATTTTGTGAAAGATTTGTAATACCTTTTGTATTTAATATCTTGCTGCATTTTCATTCTAAAACGGTGGGCTCTTTAACTTAATAAAGAAAATTAGAAGAAAAATAACACAAGGAAAGTCATTATCCTAAGTTGGAGCCAATGCTGTCACTGCTATTCAAAGACAAGAAGTAATCAGATGTTAGCTTGCAGCCAAGGAAACAGTTTTATTTGTAATAGGAGGAAACAAGAGCCAAGGGCTGACGATACATTTGGGTTGAATGCAGGCTAAGGCGGAGAGAATGGGGTCATTATTACTATTTCCCTTCACTTTCACTTGATGCACTCATACAGGTATTTTGAGGTTATAACAGGTGCATATATATAGATTATGGGCCATCAATCCATCAATCATTACATTAATAAAGCATGCCCCAGTCCAATAATCACCCTTTTCATGATGGGAAATGTTGACTTTTATTTACTCGTATTAGAGAATAAATGAAATGCCTCTACTCTTTAAACACTTTTATTATTATACTTGTTTATTTGTTTTGTGAGGTACTGGGGATTGAACACAGGCCTTCACATTGAGCTATACCTCCAGCCTGCTTTTTTATTTGTTTGGAGATAGGGTCTTGCTAAACTTCTCAGGAGTCACTCAAACTTTTGATCCTCCTGCCTCAGGCCCACAAACCACTGGGATTACAGGCAAATGCCACCACACTCAGCATGTTTGTAATTTTTGAAAATAACTTAGACTCACTATCTTGGTAATTAATCTTTGTGTTCATTCATTCAAGAAATATTCATTGAGTCCATACCATATTTCAGGTAGTTTCTATATGCTGAAGATACATGGTAAGTGAAACATAAGACCCCCTGCCTCTAATAGAACATTGATTCTGATGCTCTGAAATATAACCAAACTACTAAGTAGTTCAGGTCCCAATTTAAAGTGTTAAAGCTACTCTATGTCAGTCTTTCATTCAAAATCAATTCTTAAAGTTGTAGTCCAGATTTTGAACACATTATTTAGAGTCTTTTAACTGGGATATGGATTTTATTTTAGTTTTGGTATTAAAGACCAAACCCAGGACCTTCACACTGAACTACATCCCCAGCCTTTTAAAATTAAAAGGAAATATTTTATTTTTAAACAAGATCTTGCTAAGTCACTAAGTTGTCCAAACTAGGCTCAAAGTACCTCTCTCCTGTCTCAGCCTCCCTGAGAGCTGGGATTACAGGCATGGCCCACCATGCCCAGCTGCGATACGGACTTTTTACCTAAATCTTTTGCTAGCTACATTCAGGGTTAGTCCCTGTGATCTCTATTCCTTCCTTGTAGTGCTTATGCTACACAGGTGGTTTATGCATGTGCCATGAAAAGATGTATTAGTTCCTTTGAAAGCATTCCACAAAAGAGATTTTGAAACTGTTTCTTTAAATGCCCCAAACATTTCTTGTAAAATAAGATACAATTTTTGTGAAAATTGAAGAGGCAGCTAACTGTGGTAAAAACTGTGACTTTCAGTGGAAATATCCTCAGGGAAAGAAAGCCAGCAGGCTTTGCAGCCATGTCTGAGAAGCACAGACAGAAAAAGCAACAGTACAGTGGCATTTACTACCTCTTCTGGTCAGAGGATATAGTGATGTGTGTTTTGACTTGTGGTAGGGTAAGGGAAACAATGTCGCTCCAACTTTGCTGAATGTTAAATGTCTACTGAACTTGGCCTTGTGTACTCCTTAGAAGTTCCCCGTGTCACAAAGATTGCTCTCACTTCAGCAACAAGACAGCTCTCATTGAGAGTTGGGGTAAACTTTCAAGGTCATACAGTGAACAAGCAGTGGTATCTGAGATTGGGGCCTGTCGTCTCTGACTCCAGCTATCTCCAGTTTACAGAAGATTCACAAACTGAAAAATACTGGCAAGTTGGCAATGAGAGTGTAATGGGATATTCTCCATTTAATCCCACAGAAATATAAGTCACACAAGAACTATCCACAAGACTGATTATCAAACTGCTGTGTGGAGTGCTGTAGTTTTAGTGATGAATTTCCCAACAAAGAAAAAAAGAGAGCCATTTCATGAGAAAACAGTTCATCATTTTTTATGTGGCATGCTTGGTGCTTTTGAACAATGGTATTTGGAAAAACAAGAAAAGGAAACCAGAAAGAACTCTGTTCCACGTAATTTCAAAGCCACTGATCTGGTGCTGGGGTGAGTAACTGACAATCCAAAATAGGAAACATTGGCTTGAGTAGGGGAAGGAAAGCTTTGGAATGGAAGTTATATAATTCTCAAGGTTCACTCTGAAGACAGTAGGAAGTCGAATCTTTCAGATGGGCCAGAATGAGAGACAGGGAAAGGACTTTGCTGAGCTGCAGGTGAGACCTTCACTGTGGACCTGATTGCTCCTGCTGCAGTTTTCCATCTTGGTCAGGATAGTACTTACTGTATTACTATATCACTAGGGAGCGATAGGGTTAGAAAACACTACAAGTGCAACCGTGTCAAAGTGATTTGAGAAGAAATGCTACATCGAGGTGAAGTGTCGCAAACCAAGAGATGTAGAGTCACAGAGAGGCATATGATTAAACCTGGCTGAAGTACTTCCACACAGCTAATCGAAAAAGACAGTCTAATAGAGTCAGCTAAGTGCTTTCCCCTTATCTTTTCTCTGGGACTTAAGGGCATTCTGAATTTTTATCTGTCTGACAGGTGAGCTCAGAGGAGTTAGAGCTAGTTAGCATCCAGTTAGCTTATTTATGCATTTTAGTTTGTAGATGAATTGAACAGATTTCTGAAGGATTATTCATATATATATATATATATATATATATATATATATTCAAAATTTCTAACCCAACATAATATTTGTGTTGTTTAACTACCAAACATGAGAAAAATCATCATGTTTCATATCACATTTCATTTTGTGTTCTCTGATCAGTCAGTTATAATTGTTATTTATATTTCCAAATAGTTTTTCTTAAAAAATAACAACTGGTCATAGAAAATTACATAATCTGATTTGTTTTTCTCTACTAAATTGTGAGCCTTTCAAGATCTTACATAATGTCTTCTTTTTCTTTTCCTCACACCTACCACACTCCCTGGACCACTGCAGTCATTCAATAGCTTTTGTTGACATATATAAGCACTATATAGTCATATATATATATATATCAACCTTTCATGAATTTATGTGAGCCTCATCAGAATGATCCATTAATTAGATTGATCACCTGCCATAAGTAGAGGACAAATGAAGGGTCAGATACAGGCAGCATGAGCTTGAAGTTAGGTGAATTTTAGGTTAATATTCTTGCTCTGCTGTTTATTGGTTGTCAAATATTGAGCTAACTTCATTTCAGAACTTTAGTTTCCTCATCCATAAACTGGGATACAATAAGGCCATTCTTCTAAGGTTGCTGGAATAATAAATATATTATAACAATGTACATAAAACATAAGAATACGTGTCCTTTGGTTAATTATAGTTAAGAAAAAATATGCCCCTGCATAATTGGTATTACTTTATTTTCTTTTACTACACACCTTCCACAAAACCATTTCTACACTTTGTAAAAATCTTTCTAAACATAAAATAATATTTTAAAAAAATCAAAAGAGAATACTGACATTTCTCATTTTTGGTCAGAAGTATTCAGAAAAACAAAACAAAACAAGATAAGCTAAAGCATTTACTCATCACTCTTTATGGAAATTTTCAATCAATACTGGTGGAGTATAGTGGGAAAGAAGGTCCCTGATCCTTCTGTACTAATAGATATTTTCCAAAAGGTCTAAATATGGAGGAAAAAACAAAACAAAACAAGATAAGCTAAAGCATTTACTCATCACTCTTTATGGAAATTTTCAATCAATACTGGTGGAGTATAAGTGGAAAAGAAGGTCCCTGATCCTTCTGTACTAATAGATATTTTCCAAAAGGTCTAAATATGGAGGACAAAGACTGTAGGTTGCCTCCCAAAACTGATCCTTGCCTTTCTCCTTCGTGTCAGAGTATGTCTTGCACACTTTTATGCAATGGTTCTGCTTTTCATAAAAGACCTCTGGAGTGATCTATTACAGGTCCCAGAGAGTTTAGACAAACCAAAGGGCATCTAGAAAAGGAGTGAATGGAAAGGGGTTGAGAAGAAAGACAGAGAGAGACACAGGGAAACAGAAGCAAGATGACAGAGATTTTTAGGTCTGTTCTGTTTTTTTTTTTTGCCAGTACCATACTGGTTTTATCACAGTAGCTTGGTAGTATAATTGCAAGTTAGGGACTGTGATGCCTCATGCCTTGCCTTTGTAGTCCAGGATTGTTTTTGCTATTCTATGTCTCTTCTTGTTTCAGATGAATTTCAGGAATGTTTTCTCTAGATCTGTGAGGTTTACTAATGCTATTTTATTTTTATCAGGATTGCGTTAAATATGTGTAACAGCTTTGGGTGTATGGCCATTTTCACTAGGTTGATCCTTCCTATCCATGAGCAAGGGATATTTTTCCATTTTCTGAAATCCTGTTCAATCTTTTTTCCCAGAGTACTGTAATTTTCACCATATAGATTTTTACTTCCTTTGTTAGACTGATTCCTAAGTATTTTATTTTTTGTATGGCATTGTGAAAGGTGTGGTTTCCTTAATTTATCTTGCAATGAGTTTCTTGTTTGTGTACAGGAATGCTATTGATTTTTGAGTGTTGACTTTGTATCCAGCTGCACTGCTGAATTTGGTTCTAAAATCTAGAAGTCTTTCGGTGGAGTTTTTGGGGTCTTCTATATAGAGTAGCTTGTCATCTGTGATAATGATAATTTCACTTCTTCCTTTCCTATCCTCATTTGTTTTATTTCTCTATTTTATCTAATTGCTCCGGCTAATATTTCTAGAATTATACTGAATAGGAGTGGTGACTGTGGAATCCTTGTTTTGTTCATGATTTAAAAGTGAAAGTTTTCAATTTTTTTTTTTTTTTTTTGGTTTTTCTCTGGTACCGGGAACCAAACTCATGACCTTGCGCTTGCCAGGCAGACGCTTTGCCAAAAAGTTTTCAATTTTTGTCCATTTAGCACGATGTTGGCTATTGATTTGTCATAGATGGCTTTTATCAGATTGAAGTAAAGACCATGTATTCCAATTTTGTGTAGAGTGTCTGTTATGAATTAGTGTTGGACTTTTTCAAAAGTTTTTTCTGCATCTATTAAGACCGTGTAACTTTTGTCTTTGGCTCTATTGATATGGTGTATTACATTTATTGACTTATGTGTATTGAACCATCCCTGCATTCCTGGGATGAATTCCACTAGGTCATGATGCATAATCTTCTTGATGATTTGCTGTATTCTCTTGGCCAGAATTACATTAGAAGATGCAGACACAACTACAAACACACCCAGCCACATTATCTTTGACAAAGGAGCCAAACATGTTCACTGGAAGAAAGACTCTTTAATAAATGGTGCTGGAAAAACTGGCTTTCCCCATGTTGAAGACTAAAAACTAGACTCATGTGTATCACCATGCACTAAACTAAAGCAAAACTGGACCAAAGATCTAAATATTAAAAGAGAAGCACTAAATCTACTGGAAAAAAACTAGGTAGAAATCTTGAAGATGTAGGGGTACACAGAGAGCTCATGAACAAAAACTAAACTGCACAGGAAATATTTCAAAGAATCAATAACTGGGATCTCATCTTATTGAAAAGCTTTTGCACATGAAAAGAAATCACTAGCAGAGTAAAAAGAAAATCCATGAATTGGGAAAAATAATTTAACCAACTGTCCCTCAGACAAAGGATTTCTATCTAGAATATATCAAGAATTTTAAAAAATCAGGCCTCCAAATTCAGTGACCCATGCAAAAATGGGCATCTGTGATGAATACACACTTTTCAGGTGAAGAAATGCAAATGGCAAATAACTATATGAAACAGTGTTCAACATTATTGATCATTTTAGAAATGCAAATTAAAACAACACTGAGATTCTATCTCACCCCAGAAAGAATGGTTACCATCAAGACATCAACCAATAACAAATGCTGGTGAGGCTGTGGGGAAAAAGGAACACCGTTGCACTGTAGGTGGAAGTGTAGACTGGTACAATCACTGTGGAAATCAGTGTGGAGAGTCCTCAAAAAACTAAGATTAGAGGTCCCATTCAACCTGGCCATTCTCCTTCTGGGTATTTTTCCAGAAGAATTGAAAACATCATACTAAAGAGATATAGGTGCACCATGTTTATAGCAGCACAATTAGTCATAGCTAAATCTTGGAAACAACCCAAATGTCCATCAACTGAAGAATGAATAAAAAAGATGTGGTACTTTTATACAATGGAGTATCACTCAGCTATAAAGAAAGATAAACCCAAGACTTTTATAAGTAAATGGATGCAACTAGAGACAATACTCATAAGTGAAAAAAGTCAGACCCTCATGTGTAAACATCATATTGTCTCTCTACTGTAAGAAACTGAAAGAGTAAATAAAATGTGCAAGGTACAATAGATACTGTGAAAGGGAAAGGAAGTGTTCAAAAAGAAAGAACAACTGGGGTGGGGGAAAGGAGAGAGAAAAGAAAGAAGGAAGGCAAAAATACATATACACAGGATAGGTAAGATAATTAGGCTACTAATTTCTATTGGTTTATTGAAAGGAACAGTTAATGCCTAATTGTTTGATCAACTTTGCATGCCTATTTCTGGTAATCTGTATAACTACTTTGAAGATACTCGTATGCAATATAACAGCCATTGTCAATTTCCTATCATCTTGTTTTGAAATTCTGTATCATTTGTATTGTCTTTTATTTTCTTTTAAAAAGCACCAAAAAAACCCCAATAGTAAAAATGACAGAGAGATAGAGCCAGAGAGAACACCTATGAAACTATGCTTCCATTTAATTCCATGGGTATTAGGCATACTCCTTGGGCTTTCCTGTTGAGGTATAGATTGACCAGTTTAAAGAACTTGCATACAAAGGGGGTAATTTCGTTGCTTGACTCTGATGTAGGCTTTTTATTTTCAGCAGCAGCTGTGCAGTGCGCTGGGTTTGGGGCAATGATATAAAGAAAGAGCCACCTATGTCACAGACTGCCACAAGCAAGGAGAAGTTGTAACTAGTCCAGTGGTGCTGGAGTTCTCCAGACAACTCATGTCAGGCCTAAAAAGGGAGGATGAAGCAGCAACTCATAAAATAATTGTTTTTCCCAGAATAATTTGTTTTCCTTTCATTTGAAGTCTGGCTGGAGGTTGTGTGGACAGTGAGAAGGGCCAGGGGATTTGAGAAGAGTGATTATTACTTCTGTAACCCAATAGCTTCCCTCTAAATTCTGGATCCCCATAAACTAATTCTGCGACCTTGGTTCACTTAGCTATGCTTTGACTTTCTAACCTGTGAAAGTAATAATTTTGTATTACAATGCCAGGATAATACAATTAAATAGCAAAGGGATAATGATAGCACCTAGCTCAGAGAGAGGTGAATGCTGAATGAGATAACTCATGAAAAGTACTTAACACATAACTGGTACAACAATAAGCACTCAAGTCATGTGAGTGGATCTTTTTTACAAGGAAAGGTACTTTTAATCTTTCTGTATGATGCCAATATTTCTGTACTCTTCTTATATGTAAATTCTGATTATAGGTAAGAATTACTTTATCTTCAATTTTTTAAAAGTCTAGGAATGGAATTTTTTTTAGCAGTGTGTACATTATGTTCACCACTGTGATAGTATTTTATTTCCTTCCCATGTCCCCAGTGTGTGACAATTCTCTTCGGGAACACAGAGGCACAACAGCAGTTAATAATACTAATACAATTATGTTTTCACATTTCACCTCTTTCCAATAGGCAGGAGTTTTCTTCCTCATTGTTCACATTAGAACCAATAACTCCCCTTTTTCTTGATGTTGATATCAACTATATTTTTGCAGTGTTTGAGGGAGAAGATAAGCTTTGCAGCAGTTTAATTTGACTAATATCTTTTAAGATTTATTATGCACAAGTAATATTTTAGGAGGATTCCAATGAGCAAAACAAACATTCCTGTTTTGTGGAGTTTATATTACTGGAAGAAGTATCCATTAATAAAGAACAAAAGCCAAAAACAGGCAAATTATGTGATATATTCAAGGGAATAAAGCAACATATAGTAAGGTAAAGAGGGTGGGAGTTGGTTACACTTTTACTTGCTCTGGTGAGGGGTCATTGAGAAGGTAAGTGTTAAGAAAACACTTGAAGGAGACAAATGCTATGGTCTGAATGTGCCCCGCACCCAAATCCATATGTTGAAATCCCAACTTCCATGGTGATGATATTGAGATGTGGGGCCTTTGAGCGGTGATTAGGTCATGAAGAATAGACCACATGAATTTGACTGTTGCCTTTATAAAACAGGCTCAAGGAAGCTCATTCATCACTTCTACCCCTGGAGGCCACAGTGAGAAGGCGGCATGTGTGACCCATGAAGCAGGCCCTCACCATCCACCAAAACTCTCAGTAGTTTGATGTTTGACATCTCAGCCTCCAGAAATGCAAACATAAATTTTTATGGTTCATAAGACTCCCTCTTGGGTAAAGTATTTGATTATTGTAGCCTGAATGGGTCTATTGTAGTCTACAAGAGAGTTACCCAAAGAGGTCACAAAGGGAAGAAGGTTCCTGATAGAGGTCACCACTTATGAGAAGACCAGGAGCAGAGCGCATATATAACTCTTCCACTGGATTATTCTAAGAATTAAAAAGGAACAAGGTCATCAAAACTCCTGTGAGAGAGCCAAGGAGATGCATTTCCTAAGTCTTCTTTTGAGGAGGGAGTTGCCATTCCATGTGGACAAAATCATCCGCTGACAGACTCCAGGTGGCAGCTCTTTCCTCTCTGTTTCAGTGACAAGTTCCTCCCAGGGCAACCTGGCTGGGAGCTGGGTTAGGAAGATCCAGCCATTTTGGCTTTGTGAAGGGAAACATGGTGGGTGTCACTGGCTCCAGAGCTTCTTGCCAGCAGGGCTGAGGCTTTTTTGGGGTCTATTTCAGGTCAGCTTTTCCCTCTGTCCAGTCCAACTTCCTCCTCTTCCTTTCCTGAGATCTATACTGTGACAAAACTGAGCTAATGTTGGTATAACTTATTGCACTGTTAGTTAGTTCTAAAATTTCAGTATTTCAAGAGGAAGAATTGCATAATAGGAAGATCAGAGACTTTGAATTGCAGCTCTGGTCATTAATTATGTGCTCTTTGACATGTATCTTAAATTCTTTAATTCTTAATTATCTCCTTTAGAAAATTGGGTTGATAATTTTAACTTGCATAGTTTCTGTGTTAAATTATACAAGAAGTATATAAAGTTCTATGAGTGTTTTACACACAAGTATGGGTCAGAGCATAATCATAATTTATTCATCTACTATTATTTAAAGATCACTATTAATCCAGTAATCCTAGACTAGATACATATTGTGATTGCTATTTTGAAATATTTATATGTTATAACATACCTGGCGGAAAGAGGGAAGAATCTATACAGGATGAATTTTACAAGTTGAACATATCTATGCAATCAGGACTGAGTCAAGAACATTGTGGGTAGGGATGGAGCTCAGTATGCCTCACGTATCCTGAAGTCTGGGTTGGAGCCCCATCACCAACAAAAACAGAAGGAAAGAAAGAAAGAAATTGTGGTTTTAATTTGCATGTCTCAAAGAGTGATGAAATTAGACAATTTAATTTACTTGACCTTTTGTGTTCTCTTTTATAACATTTTGCCCACTTTTCTGTCTGGTTTATTGTACTTTTCTTAACGTTTTCAGGTGATACTCCATAGTCTAGCTATAAGTTCTTTATTTAATTTATGAAATAAAATTATCTTGCCTTCTATGGTTTGCCTAATTTTTCCCTTAGTAGCATCTTTTGTTGAATGATAGATCTGAATCTTAATACGGTACATTTGTTTATTAAATAGGTTCTATGTTTTTAATACCTTATTTGAGAAAGGTTTTCTTATGCTAATATTATTTGAGAAAGGTTTTCTTATGCTAATTAGAGGAATTGTTTTCCTCTAATTTCTTACAAAAACCCTAGTATTTTTTTTTTTTTGCATTAAAATCAGTAATCCCTCTGAAATTGACATTTACATGTGACATCATGTAGGGGTCAAGAATTAACAGTGTTCATATCCAACTGATCTCTTTAATGACAAGGCTTTCTCTCCCACTGCACCGCTCTGGGGAAATGAATGAAGCCGTGGTGTGCACAGGCCTGTTTCTTGATCCAGCTCTTCAAATTTTTGTCCATCTTGTTCCAATACATTACATTAATTAGGATATATTTAGCACTGTATCTTTGTTTTTCTTTTCAAAAAATTGCTTTAGCTATTTCTGGTCTTTGGCATTTTTTATTGAAATAAAAAAATTGCTGGGATTTTTGTTTGGACTGCGTGGATTCTGCATAGCATTTTATAAAGTTTTAAAAACATTAATTATTTCCATCCAAAGAGAGAGTCTAAGCTTTTCAAAACTAAGATGTTTAATTTCACTTAGTATTATAAGTATCCTATGAAGCAGTTACACACATTTTCCATTTTATTTATTCATGATTTTGATGTTTTGATACTATCACAAATGATACAGGTTTATAAAATTTCCATTTTTCTATTTCTTTATTGCTAATTCATAGAAATAGGATTATTTTTATGTATTGGTTTTAATAATTTTCATATTGAATGACCTTGTAATAATTCATTATTAACTTTAATAGTCTTCCTGTAAATTTGTTTGTATAGCCTGGGTATAAAATCATGGTTTCTGCAAGTACTAAAAGTTGCATTTCTGCCTTTCCCATTGATATTCCTTTTAATAATTATTTTTTGATGACCCATAGCATAGTTTATGAGTAAAAGAAATTTATATATGAGTACATATTAAGACACTTATAAAAATAATCTGAGATTATTAAATAATGTTCACAGATTTCTCAGCTTTGATTTTCCACCTTGCCTTTTCTTTTGGTTTAATTTACTTTTCATGTTTCAGTTACTTATAATGAAAGTAATCACTGATTTTTAGACTTTTAAATATTTTAATAGACAATTTCTCTCTGGATAGTGGTTTGGTTACATTTCATATGTCTTGGTATATGATATTTTCTTTGTCATTTAGTTTAGACTAATTTTAATTTATTTAATTTTTAAACTGTGGATTTGTTAGAAGTCTAAAATTTAATCTCGAGGAATGAATTTTTTTAGTTATGTTTTTATAATTGATTTCTAGATCATTTCCACTATGGTCAGAGAATATTTTCAATGATTTAAATAGCTAGGTATTTGTTTATCTTCTTCTAACGGGTCAAAATGTAGTCCATTTTGGTAGCTGTTCCGTATGACCATGAATAGGTATAAGTTATCTTGTGATTCTCTATATGTTCGATCAATTTTGTTAAATGTGTTGTTCACACTGATTATATTATTCTGATTTAAAAATTTTTCTTGCAGCTCTTGAAATAATTATGTCAAGATCTACAAATTGTCACAATCAGGTTTTTGTTGTTATTTTCTGATAGTATATGTTATCTTTTTTCCCCAAGTTTTTTTAAATTGAAGCCTACAATGTTTCAACATTTTAACTTAGGCTTTCTGCATTACTATTGTTAAGATATGTCTCTACTAAACTACTACACAGTTAATTTTCATTTGATCTGACACTTAACATTTAGTTAATCATGAAATTTAACAGCAGAGTATTTACATGCACATTTAATACAATGAGGATAAAGCCTACCATTTTATTATTCCTTACTCCTTGTTTTCATCTCTTTTCTGCTCCTGTTCTTCACTGTAAGCTACATTTTGGTCAAAGAATTTAAAATATTTTTATTTTTCTGGTTTTTTCTCTTGTTACATAGATACATTTTTTTTATTTTTAAATCTTTTTCTTGTTACCCTGGAGATTTCAGTATACATCCTTATCTTGTGAAAGACCAATATCACTTTTCATTTTAAACCTTTTTCAGATATTATGCAGTCAACATCTTTTTATGTTTACTCACATATTTACTTTTCCCAGGATACTTCATTCTTTCCTGTGTTGCCATGAGGTGTGTGCGTGTGTGTGTGTGTGTGTGTGTGTGCGTGTGTGTATTGTCTAGGAAAGTTTTCCTTCTTTCAAAGAAACCCTTTTCTTTTGGTAATACATTCTCTCAGTAAAAGACATTTTTCTTTTATCTTTCTTGAAAGATTTTTTTGCATTAGAATTATAGGTTAGTAGTAATTTTCTTTCACCACTTAAATGCCATTTTATTGTTTTCTCTTTAAAGACTCTTTTGCTGTTGAGAACTTATTACCATTGAAAGCAATCAATAATGTTGTCTGCTTTAAAAAAAAAATTTTTTTTTTGACTTAAGTGCTTAGTAGCTTTACCAAGCTCATACTAGGTGTGGTTTTCTTTGTATTTATTGTACTTGGTGTATGCTAAGCTTTGTGATTCAATAAATTTGTGTTTTTTTATCCTTTTAAACCTTCTGGATTATTACTTCTGCAACAATTTTCTATGCCATTCTTTTTAAACTTTCTTATGCTCTAAATTCATAAATGTTGTATTATATATTTGCTCAATATTTCTGTAGTCTCTCTTCCATTATCCTTTTTTGTCCCTAGGCTTCAGTTTAGATATTTTCAATTTATCATGAATTTACGAATTTGTCTTCTGTTATGTCCAAGCTTCCACTGAACTGATGTATTGAGTTGTTCATGTTAATTTTAGTTGTGGAATGCTCATTTTAATGATTCCTGATTGTGCCTCTTAATATTTTTTTATAACTTTTCCTTTGTTTTCTTCACTTTCTTGAGCTCCAAAGTTATTCTTTTCAGCATGCTGTAGCACTGACCCACCTGTGGGTCTGCTTCATTTTCCTGTGGGAATCAATCCTATGGTATTCTCCCTTGCTGTGCCAGTTCTCAGAGTCAGTTATACAAGACTGAATTTTCTCCATGAAGCTGTATGAGATCTGAAGTAGTTTATCCTTGAACAATCCTTAAGTGGTTTCTGGTTGAAATAGTTATTGAACAGTCTCCTCTAAGGCACTGTCAGAAATTATTGGACTACGAAAGCATTGGACATGATCTTGGCATTTGTAGATATTACAATCAAATCAAGGAGAGAAAGCAATATACATGCAAGAGTTCTCAAATGATTATAGTGTTAATTTGTGTCACAGGAACTAAAAGAATAGTTTGTAACTGTAAATCTTGATTTTCAACCCGATGGATTAAGAATTGTCTAGAAGATTACTATAGCACACTTTTGGGCGTGGCTGGGGTGGGGGGATTCCAGAGACCGTTGATGTGTAGGCCAGCAAATTGAGCGGGGACGACCTTCCCTGACCGGAGGTAGCACCATACTGTGGCAGGGCTTGCAGCCCTGATGGAATGCAAGCGGAAGAAGGAAGAATTCAGCCTGCATTTGAAAAGTTCCATTCTGCTTGAACTTTTGCGTCTTTTGCTACTGCCATCTCCTTTAGACTTTGGGCTCCAGCTTCTTCAGACTTTCAATGCAGACTCCAGAGAGCTTCCGGGAAGTGCTGGTCTCAGCCTCTCACTGCTTGAGATCCTCCTTGTTCTGCAGCTTCCAGCTTCTTGGA
Source organism: Chinchilla lanigera (assembly GCF_000276665.1). Taxonomy (NCBI): domain Eukaryota; kingdom Metazoa; phylum Chordata; class Mammalia; order Rodentia; family Chinchillidae; genus Chinchilla; species Chinchilla lanigera. Next base: position 16,148,316 of record NW_004955402.1, read on the forward strand.
CTGAACAGCTCCTGGGTTCTCTGGCTCTCCAGCACGCACAGTTACGGTATCTGCCCCCTCTGAACCTGCAAACGTATCTAATATTTTCTCTCACATAACTATATATAATTAATAGAAATATATACGATATAATCAATAGAAAATTTATTTCTCTTGATCCCATTGCTCTTGAGAACCCTAAGTAATTACATAATTCAGAAGGAAGAGACTGCAGAGTGAACTGTAGTAATGGTGATTACAGTAGTAAATATGAGAAAGAACTCAGTTCTGTAATATCTGGAAGTACAACTTGAACTGTACTGAGAATAAATAATCCTCTGTTTTAGTTAGATCAGATAGACCTGTTATCATACTAGAATAGCTGCTGATGACATTAAGATTGTCATCATTTTTAAAATACCCTTCTAATTTTTAGTTTTGTAATCTTGATTTTAATTTTGAATCCCTATGGGGATCCCAGGTCCCTCTGGTTCTGTCTTTTCCTATGTCTGTCGCTAGTTCTTTGTCTTTGTGTCTGCCTTTTCTGAACTGGAATGTGATTAAATTAATTGGTTTAAAAATACACTGTGTGTCATGCTGTGAATATTGGATTTAAATACAATTGCAGTAGGTTGAACTAATTAATTAATTGGGCTTTATTTTACAAGCTTGGAGTTAAGGATGCTTGAACATAATATGTAAATTTATGCAGAATGTGCAAATTAGTATTTTGATTCAAGCATCCTGGCACTTAGGATAAAAATATTGGATGTAGAATGTATGATATAGGCAGCATTTACTCATGCTATAGGTTGAGTTATTCCCTAAACGTCTCTTAAACCCAAGGTTGGTTTGGCAGGGCTAGTTGTAGGAAGATGGTCTTAGAAAAAGAACATTAAAAATTCTAAGATTATGTACTTCACAATTCATATATTTCAAATGTCAAAGATAGGGGAAATGGTATTGATGACATGAAAACTTTTCAGAGTTGGTTTTTAAGAATCTGTTTATAATTTAGTCATTTGTTCTTTGTTACTCTGTGCAGGGGTGAAACCTAATTGTATCTGTTCATTCAACTACCTCGTACTGAGTGTGGCCAGTATTTGTGATAGACTGGATATAGGTAGTTTAGTAGGATTTCATTCTTCTTCACAAAGGTCCCGTGATTGAAGGGTACTCTTGTATATGTATTTCATTTTGATGCACTGTGATAATAATGCTAACAAATATGAGGGTTGCTGTCAGTTTTGGGCTGAAGTTGTGTTCCATCCATTCCTGGAAGATAATTTTCTACTCATCAAAAATGAGACTTTTACATGATTAGCTAAGAATGCATTCAGTAACATATAACAGAAAACCCAAATTCAGGGGTCCAAACAAACAGGAGTGTATTTTCCTCACACTGTAGAAAACACGGACAGGGTAGTCACAAGCATTAGAATATAGTACAATAATGTTAAGTTCGTGACTTTAAGATTTCCTTGGCTTTTTATAGTCAAGAATCAAGACAGTAGCTTCATCTTCTGTTACCAATTCTGTTTCACTGCAGCAATAACGAATTAAGAAAAAGAAATGGCCTTTTGGTTAACAACTTTGCATTTTTATTCAGTAATAAAGGCTATTATCTCTCATTCAAATTTCCCATTGTATCTTTTACCCAGAGTCAGGACACACATTTAAGTTTAAAGCAGTCACTAACCAAGAGCAATGCTACTACAGTGAATGATTATCAGGTATGATTTATCTCTTAGGGCTGGTGGAGCCACTCTCCTAGGTCAAGATCTCCCTCTGAATATGATTTGCATTTTTGTTCCTGAGTGAAACAATAGGATGGATTTTGTAGAAGGCTGTGCCTGCCACAAAATTCACCCCTAAAAGAATTATTAGTAGACGTAACATCATAATGCAAAGTACATTTCTTAACATCCTCTTTCTTTGCTTTTCTTATTCTATAGCTTCCTTAGTCTCATATGAATTCTGCAAAGCCTTTTTCTTCATCCCTTATATGCAAATTCCCACCAAAATGCCCCCCTTTCTTTGCTGTTCTGTCTTAGAAATTGTCAAATGTTTTTCTTTCTCTTATTCATACTGTTATTTGATATTTGCATTATCTTTTCTTCCACCAAATAATTGTAAATACTATCTTCTCAGAAGGCTCATTTGATGTTTTCAATTTGGGAAGCACCCTGGAGAAATATCATCACTTTCTCTTCTCTGATCGTCTTTCCAGAGAAATTCAGTTTATTAGTTAAATTGTGCACAAAGGACAATCAGGAGCTATCTATGAAGAATCAGGAGTAACTATGAAGAACTAATCAAAAGCTATTTTTCTTCCTTAGAACAGCAGAAGAACGGTCCGTGAAGTTCTAGGAAAAACAAGAAATACGGATGAATAAATAATTCTTTCTTGCTACATGATAAATCTTGCAAAATGAATGCTGATTAGACAAAACAGAGATAAAATAACAAAGTGACTGACCTTATGGGGTAAGAAATAAAATGAATTCCAGAGAATATGGCAATATGAATAAATATGTTTTAGTCAAGACAGGAAAGTGTGGGATAAAATACCATGAAACGATTTTCATAGAAATTTTTCTCCAAATTTATCTTCCTGTTCTCTTTCATTTTGTCTTTAATTACAATCACTCAATATTTCCAGCTCTATTTTTTAAACCTCTAATTTTATCTCCATCTAGATATCTTTTCTTGATAAGAACATAGTGGTTAGATTCCATAATGCATTTCTCTTCCACCTCCTTATTTCAGTTTGTAACATAACTTCATATGGTATAGGAAAAGATAGTTATTATATAATATATGTATGTTTCCTATATTTCATGTTGTAAATTATATCCTTTTTTAATGAATGAACTGAATTCATTTCCTTTGGGCTGTATGAAAGTGCTGTCTTCTTGTTTGGAATGCTAGTAAATGCGTCAATTTTGTAGAAATTTTTAACTGAATTTTATTACAATCTGGTTTCAATGATGTCTACATTATTAAATGGGACTTAATAATTTTATTCATGTGTATGTTTATCAAGAAATTACCGAAGAGTTATAATAAAGAAATTAAATGATTTAGATTTAATTTAGTGATATCACAAAATTTTTCTCCCACTTAAACCCCATCTGTAGACTAAATATTTCCTGCCCACATGGGAAGCATCAGGAATGTCACTTGGAAAAGCAACTGATTATCTTCCAAATAAAAAGCTACATCTTTCTGATAATTAAGGTATTCAATTTAGGGTGCTAAGTTAAACTCTGAACTCTTTCCTCAGCTTACTACAACTTTAGGCCTGGACCTACAACACTTTTTCTTTTTAATATGGTTCTTAATGTATCGAGGGTTGAGTCTAGGGGTAAATAGGAGTAAGAGAAGGGGATAGTCTTAGAAACCTCAGTTGGATCAGCATGGAAGGCTTCCAGATTGCTTTGACTTTGTCCAGTTTCAGAGATATGTCTGATGAGACAAATAATAGTCTCCCAAAATGTGACTTATATCTCCCTTCTTGTTTGCTGCTTCTGCATGGTATCTCAGCCTACCTCAGTCACATCTCTTGGTTATGGTTTTCTGAAATAAGAAAAAATACATGCTTGGTCCCTCCTCCAATTTTCTAGCACAGACTTCTCAAAAAGTTGGGACTCTTCAAAGAGATGGTTGGGGTCTGCGGGCTCCTGAATAGCCTCAGTATGAAGCCTGGTTGTCAGGGGAATGAATCCTGTGATTAGAGCATTGGACACTTCAGCGTCATCCCCTAATTTCAGGGAGGGGGAAAGAGTGGGAGGTTCTGTTAGTCACTAAAACCAATGATTTAACCAATCATGCTCGTGTAGTGAGGCCTCCATAAAAACAAAGCAGGAGAGGGTTCATAGTGTTCTGGGTTTGTTGAACTCGTGGTGGTGCTGGGAGTGGGGAGAGGGCATGGAAGTTCTGAGGCTCTTCTTCTCCCATACCTTGCTGTGTGCATCTCTTCCACCTGGCTGTTCCTCAAGTGTATATTTGTAGTAAATGAACAGTGTAGTAAGTACTGCGGTTCTGTGAGTTTTGTAAGCCCTTCTAACAAAATACAGCATCTGAGCAGGGAGCTATAGGAACCTCTAATTTATTGTTGCATGGTCAGAGGTACAGGGAACCTGGACTTGAAACTGGCATTTGAAATTGGAACAGTCTTGTGGGGCTGAGCCTTTAATTTGTGGGATCTGATGCTGACTGCAGTTAGAGAATGTCAGGATGGAATTAACTCGTAGGGCATCCATCTGATGTTCACACAACTGGAAAATTGTTCAAGATTGGAACAACTTCCACACATGTAATATCATGAGAATTGGGGATTAGAATTTAGAGAGGAACTGTTTCTTTCTCCTACATAAGTGTCAAAGCCCTTCCAAAATTTTACTTAGTTCTTTGAACAAACTTTTCTTAAATATCCTTGTCCTGTCATTTGTATAAGTGCAGTTTGTACCTTGTGTAAGTCTCTAATTCTCTCTTGTTTGGCCAAGTGAGTGACACTGGCAGTGCATCATTTTATAATTATCAATTTTTTATAACTTCCCAATATTTAGCTCTTCTTGGATTACAAACAATATATACTTAAGACAGCTTCTTAATATTTTTTTTAAAATCTTGAGTTGAAGCCAAAACACCCCAGTTACTTTTTCACATACCCTTCATAGTTTACTCCAAAGAATTGATTCTCTCCTGCAAGAAGCTGAGTGAGAAATGTAGTCACATTTTCTTGGCGTGGCTGGCATGGGAGGCCTGGACTGTTCATTAGGATGGTGTAGCTCTTATCACTGTTTTGGTCTAAACCCTACAGCTCACAGGCAAATCTGAAATAGGCTGAATGGCTTTTTGACAACATGCATATTTGTGCTTTTATGCTAGACATTGTCTGACATTGGAGATAAAATTTGAATAAGTCTTGCTTTATGATTCTTAGGAATATAAATTTTACTTAGCTGAGACAGATATCTAAACATATATAAAAATACAAATCCATTCAGAGCTAAATTGTTGCATGTTGAGCACTTGATAGATTCCATTTTAAACATTCTTGGCTCATGTCTTGCTTTTTTTATTTTAAAGGGAGTAGTACAGGAGAAACAAACAAACAAACAAAAAATAGAATAGTAGCAGCATACCAGTATCACGAACATAAACAAATCCAAGCAAGAACATTCGAAGGGATATAGGGTCTCAAGACAAATTAATACAAATCAACAGTGGTTGTTACATTCATATCACCATCCTCAACAACATTGCTCAGATTATCAGATGCAAGAATGAAAGACTGCTCAAACCATTAAAGAGAATAAGAAAATAATTCTTCAATAAAACATTAGAGATAATACAGAGTTTCACTAGACAAGATGATAGGAGTTCACCATTGTAATTCCATTGCATATTGTTACCTTCAAATCAGTTGCTCAGACCACCAGACACAAGC
>NW_004955402.1:16155819-16157244 GCF_000276665.1 Chinchilla lanigera
TATACATGGGATAATTTCAATTCCTTTGCATTTACTTAAACATGCTCTGTGTACTAATATATGGCTTAATTTAGAGAATGTCCCCTGTGCAGCTGAGAAGAATGTGTATTCGGATGCTGTTGGGTGAAACACTCTGTAAAGGTCTACTAAGTCCATACGTTCACATGTTTGGTTAAGTCCTATTATTTCTTTCCCAATTATTTGTCTAGTTGATCTATCTCTTTGTGACAGTGGTGAGTTAAAGTCCCCTGTTATGATTGTGTTGCTACTTATTTCATTTTACAAGTCTGTTAGAATTTGTCTTATAGAGGTGTGTGCTCCTATATTTGGTGCATAGATGCTTACAGTTGTTATCCCTTCCTCTTGAAGCTTCCCTTCACAAGTATGGAGTGACATTCTTCATCTCTTTTGATTGTTCTTGGCTTGAAATTCATGCTGTCTGCAAAAAGAATAGCTGCACCCACTTTTTTCTGGGTTCCTGTCACCTGGAGTATTGTTTTCCATCCTTTAATCTTCAGTCATTGAATTTCCTTTTGAGTTAAATTTGTTTCTTGTATACAGCATATAGTTGGGTTTTGTTTCCTAATCCACTCTGCAAGTCTGCTTCCTTTGGTTGGTGCATTGAGACCATGTACACTGATGGCTATAACAGATATGTACTGGCTTATCTTTGTCATGCTATTTTCCTGCTATTGGATCCTCCTTTTTCCCTCTGTTTCATTGCTTGCTCTGCTCAGTGGTTCCTTTGTGTTGTTGTTCTTGAAGTTGAGGTCTGTATTATCTCTTTCTGTATTATTTCTTTATACTAAAAGTATATCTTTTAGTACTCTTTGTAGGATTGGTTTGGCACTCATGAATTTCTTCAGTTGTTCTTAATCATGAAAATATTTCATTTCTTCATTAAATCTGAAATATAGTTTTGAAGAGTACATCAGTCTGGTTTTGGAAGTTGTTTTCTTTCAGTACGTGAAGTACTTCATTCCAAGCTCTTCTTGCCTTGATGGTTTGTGTTGAGAAGTCTGCTGTGATTCTGATAGGCTTTCTTTTATAGGTGATCTGTTTCTTTTCTCTAACAGCTTTTAATACTCTGAGTTTTTGTTCTGTTTCCAGGATCTTGATCACTATATGTCTGGGTGTAGATTTATTTTGGTTATGATTAACTGGAGTTCTACATGCTTCACTTATCCAGATGTGTGATTCTTTTACCATGCCTAGGAAATTTTCTGCTATTATTTCTGCAAATAGTCTTTTTATGTCATTTGTGTTGGCACCTGCTATTTCATTAATACCTATTAATCTGACATAGTTTCTCTTTGTTTTGTCTTGCAGTTGTTGAATTGTTATTTCCTGGTTCCTTGCTGCTTTTGAGAGATCCCTCCTTTCATGTTCATTGGTGACTATGCTGTCTTCAAGGTCTGAAAGTCT
>NW_004955402.1:16157399-16209569 GCF_000276665.1 Chinchilla lanigera
TGAGTTGTCTATGCTCTTCTATTTTCTTGTTTATTTCCTCTTTGGATATGCTGAACATTTCCGTCATTATTGTTGTCATTTCTTTTCTCACCTGAGACATTATTTCTGTTCTGATGTCTTCTATGGCCTAATGGAGTTTTTTTTTTTTTTACTTCAGCTGCTATCATTTCAGAAATTTCAGGTGTATGACTTCCAGGCTGTTCTGTGTTGATGCCTCCTGGACTTGTTTTGGGTGGTGTGGAGGTCTGGGTTGCACTTTACTCCTTTGTTTTGTCATTTTTGAAGAACTAGAGACTCCCTGAAGTGCAGTCTCGCTGTCCTGATTGTTTTCGAGTGGCAGGGCAAGAGTCTGAAGATCCCTAGTGCTCAGTGTACCTCCCGTGGTGGTGAGTGGTGGCAGCCAAGCCCGGCCCAACACGCTGTGTGTATGGCAGGTAGCCACCGAAGCCCCAGAGAGCGCCTGAGGCTTTGCCTGCCTGGCAACCTGGTCAGAAAAGCAGAGCCCAGACTCACAGGGATTCCCGAAGGTATTTGGGGTTCTGCTGAGCCTGGGGTGACATACTATGGGTGTGGCGGGTAGCCCCAGAGGCACCAGAGAGTGCCCGAGGTTTCAGCTGCCTTGTATGTTGATCAGAGAGGCAGAGTTCAGACTTACCGCCTTCCCGTAGCTGTCCGGGTTTTGCCCAGCCTGGGGTGACACACTATGAGTGTGGTGGGTAGCCACCGCGACAGAGGGTGCCCGAGGTTTCACCTGCCTTGCACGCTGGTCAGGGAGGCAGAGCCCAGACTCACCGGGCTTCCCGAAGATGTCCAGGCTCGTGTATTGCTTTGACTAATGCTGTATCAGCCAGCTCTGCGGAGGCTTTGACTAACTGCAAATCCAACACACCACATCCCTCTCTAGGTTTCTCTAATGCTACTGGTGCCCTCTGTCCTCAGGAACCTACTTGGTAAATGTGCGCAACTGGAGGTGGGGGGAGTGAATCCTAAAAGTACCTCAATCTTCTTGTTCAGACCTTTGTCTCTTTCTTGTACCTTGTATGAGGCCTACAGTTACATCCAAGTTTAATTTCAGCAACGAAGTTGTATTCAGGATCTAAATTTTTCCAGAAACTTATCCTTAATCATGCCTTTTGTGAGCTTATGTACATAACAGTAAAATGTTCAAGTCGTTTCACAGAAACTTCTCTTAAGTTCTAAATTGATTTTTGTAAATTAAGGCAATAAATTATCCTCTTACAATACTGGCATTGTGCTGTATACTGCATGAGATTTCTGGAGAAATACTGGCTTAACATGAATATGTGGCTATTGCTGAGGTAACCTAAGGTAAAAGAAACTTGCAAATTATGTAATTTGTCTCATTTTATTAGAAAGATAGATAGATATAGATATAGATATTTAAGTATTTAGAATTTAGATAAGGTCATTTTCAAATTAGTGATTAATAACTATAGATTTCAAACTACTAGTAAATACTTTCAGCCTTCTAGGATGGGGGAAGCATTCATTATTAATTAGTAGTGAGTGCCATAACTTTATTCCCTGTGGAGGAGGACTCTCTAAATGCACATAGCCTTTTCTTAGATTATTCATCTGAGATGAGGGCATTAGTTTGTTTGCTGTGGCAAATAAAATAAAACAAAGATTAACAATGTTAGGTGAGGTTTTAATTAGATTTCAATGTCTTAAATTCAATCTCTGAATTTCCACTTTCCAGTTTGTTATGTAATGACAAGAAGGAAGCAATAAACCTGTGTTTCATCACCAGAACTAGTGATTCTAAGTATTACTACAACAGTAAACACTGATTATTTTTTAAGGGTGGTACCACAATCCATGAACCCATTTACTTAGTGAATTTCTTTCCGATATAATTTTACAGTTTTAATTTATTTATATGTACATGATTCCATTGTCATAGCAGAACCACCAAATATATAGGAACCTTACACCTTTAGAAAAATATTTGTGCTCATTTGATAACACCTTGTAGCAAGTAAGTACATAATTAGCTTATTGTCACATTTCTTTAGGAAAATTTAATTGGTTCTTCTGCCCAAATATTTGGAAGAAGTTTTCTTTTTATAGGAGACATAGAAAAATACAAAACAATACAGAAGAAAGGGCTGCTCCACATGTGATGGTTGAAACCAGGTTGAACCAGTCAATAATTTCTATGTTATTTTGAGCAACTACCTTGTTAGTGTGAGAAACAAAAATATAGCACTTTTCTTAAGAACTTGCCATCCTCTGATAATGTGTAATTTGGAGTATCTTTGCATATTCTTATTTACCAACAGCATATTTCTTTGATGAGACGTCCGTCAAGGTGTTTGGACTATTTATTAATTGAGTTATGTTTTCATATTATTGAATTTTAAGAGATCTTTGTGTATTATACAATCTAAGTAGGAAACCATGAGATATTCCAGCCTGTAACTTGTTTCTCATTCTTTTGATATTGTCTCTTGCAGAAAAAAACTTTTAATTTTTTAAATTTATGTTTTAAATTAAAAATTTTTATTTTAAAGAGAATAAAAAATAAAGAAAACATTAAAACAAGCTGATAGGAAATTAGCTATTATTGTTATATTGCATACTGTTATCTTCAAAGTAGTTGTTCAGATTACCAGATAAAGACCTGCAAAAAGGAAGAAGGAATATACACACACACACAAGATAGCTAAGATAATTGTACTACTAATTTCTATTGGTTAGCTGAAAGCTTTTAATTTTAATGAAGTCTAGTTTCAATTTTTCTTGACTCATGCCTTTGCTGTTTTACCTAAAAAGATATCAACAAACACAGGATTATATAGATTTGTCCCTATGCTACATTCCAGAACTTCTATATTTTTCTTTTTATATGTAGGTGTATGACCCATTTTGAGTGAACTTTGGTTGAGAATACGAAATCTGTGGGTAGTCATTTTCTTACATGTGATTTTCAAGTTGTTCCAGTACCATTCACTTGAAAAGAATATCTTTGGTGCATCTTTTGGTGTTATCTTTTTTGCCTTAGTGAAGTATGTGAGCAAAGGGTGTGGAAGGGCTTGTTTTGAAAATGCTTTTGCCTTGCTTTATTGTTCATTGAAATCAGTTCTCTGAATTTCCATATTGTGTCAGCTATTTTGGATCATTTGCTTGATAAATGTTAGAATATTTTGTCAGTGTCTACAGAACAATTTTTTTCAGTTGTCATTGAGATTGCATTGGATTTATAAATAATACTGAGAAAAATTGACATATTTAAAGTGTTGAATCTTGCTATCCATGAGCATGGAACATTTCTCCATTTATTTGGTTTGTTGATTCATTTCTTCAGGTTTATATGTCTTATAAAAACATTTTTCCTCATATATGTCTTATATATATTTTCTTGGATTTGCATCTACCTATTTTTTTTTGGAAGTACTAACATAAATAGCATTATGACTTTAACTTCAAATTCCATTTATCCTTGTGGTCATATAGAAAAGTGATTGCCTTGATTATTATCTTACAACTGGGCTATAATAATTTGCTAGTTATGGAAATTTTTTTGTGGATTCTTTTGGATTTTGATCATGACATCTGTGAAAAAATCCACTTCTTTTTAAATTAAGTTTATTTGTACATTTTAGTTATAGATAATGATCACATTCATCATAAGGAATTTGTACCTGTGTATGAAATAATTTTATTCGTTTTTTTCCCATTCCCCTCCCCTCCATTCAATCCCCTTCCCTTCCTACAAAATATTTGTTTCCATTTTTCCTTCTTTTCTCATCATTTTTTTCTTTTCCCATCCTTCCTTTCCCCTCCCCTACCCCCAGCTCCCCTTCCCAATCGAACATTTCCTTCCTGTTTCACAGTATGTTATATGTTTTGGTCCTTATTTACACTTTTAGTTTCTTACACCAGAGAAATAACACATATGTGGCAAACTTATTTCACTTAACAGTATGGTCTCAAGGTGCATCCATTTAGCTACAACTGTCTCAAGCTTATCCAAGTTTATGACATAGTAGTATTTCATTGTATAAAAAACACTTCTTAACTTCCCAATCAGTATGTTTTATTTATTTTTCTGGTTTTAAAATGCTAAAGAAAAATGGTGAGAAAGAACATTTTAACTGACTTTTATTAATTTTTTGCCTCTCAAAGAAAGTAGTTTAGATATACCTAGCCACTCTGAGTATATAAGTTAATAAGAATTGAGAGGTTAGTTTGGTCTTCATTGGGAGGAGAAATTTCCTGAGGGAAGACATCTAAGAAGATTATCATATTTGGAGAAAGTGATGATAGCAAGTGAGATATTCCAGGTTAAGGAAGCCATGCAATCAGCCTGTGATGTACAAGTGAGAAAACACACACACACACACACACACACACACACACACACACACACACACACATCAAATAGGAAGGAGGTCATTTTAACTAAAGTGCAGACTGATTATTTTAGATTCCTATGTATGAGATCAAAGTGGGAGGCAGATTAAGAAGATCACAATTAGATTGACTCGTGGGTTTACACATTAAGGTCTTATGCACTGGAAAGACATTAGAGGTTAATTGAATGTTAAATGGCTTGGTAAAATGTTATTTTTGGAAGTGTAACACTTGCATGTCCATTGTAAATTGGAGCCCTGTAGGCTACCAATCTGATTTGAAAGATGTCAGTTATGGCGATAGTCCTTAAAATAGGGCATAGCTATCCTTGGGGTTCCACAGAGCGCTTGCAAGGTCACTGTTCTAAGGTAGCTGAAACTTTCAGTTTTATTTGTATTTTTTCCTAAAACGCATCTATACATTGTGGTTCACATCTCCTCTCTCTAGTTTTACCACGACAGTTTCTCACTATGAAAGGGAAGGTTGTCATTATTTCAACCCACAGTCACATGTGGGGCAGTGATTTTGCTTGGATAGTTCTTAATATCAAATAAAGAGGAAATTTAACATTGTTGGCATTAAGAAGGAGAAAGTCTCTTAAGAAAAAATTGTTAATAAATGCTTTACAAGATAAGTGGTTTCCCATTAGAATACTGGAATAGTCTTAGTTATTAGTAAATGATCAACTAAACTGATGACCCAAGTATTATTACATGTAAAGTAGAGCCTAATCAGGTTAATACTTAATTACTGATTTTTGATTTTAGATACCATTGAATTTTTTTATGTACAACACAGAGTCATTATAAATGAGAAAATTTATATTACAAAATAAAATTTTTATTCTCAATGACATTTATTTGGATAAGACTTCTATATGTTTACTTTGTATAAATTATATATTAATGTATAATTAATATATACTACTATGTCATATATTAATTAATATATTTATATATTAATTATACATCTATATTATTCAGATACAAGAAGTAATTTAAAATTTTCCATCTAGTATATAAAGATATAAACATTGGCTAATACTTTACACTGTATGCTCACTAATGGTTTATCAAAATATCATACATATTTCATTAATTATAAACTGATTATTAAGATATTAATTTAACAAAAGTACTCATGGTCTTATGTTCTTGGAAAATAGAAATATATGGGTGAGATATTAACAAAACATACCCTGTTACATACTACCCCCTTTATTCTTTTTTTTTTTTTTACCTTTTTGAGAACAGGGTTTCACTATGCAGTTCAGGCTGGCTTTGAACTCACTTTGTAGCCCAGGCTGGCTTCAAACTCACAGGGATCCTCCTGCCTCAGCTTCCTAAGTGCTGGAATTACAGGTGTGTGCCATCCCTCCCAGCCCCCTCTTTACTTTTGTTATTCCTAAAACTCACAATATCAGAGCAAATTACTTGTATTTACCTACAAAATGTAGAATTAAAAGGTATACAGTCTACCAGGAAAAATGGGGCATAAATTATTTTACTTATCCTCAAAAGGATTGTCCTTTAAGGGGTTTGATTCCAAGCAATGGATAAAAGAAATCGTCACTGATGAAAAACAAGAATGAAACAAAAGAAGAACAGCAAAAGGAGGGAAAAGTTTCTACTTTTATTTCTGACATCAATGACAGCCTCAATTTGGTGAAAGACAAGGGTATTACATTCATAGTTACCATATAGCATTCTTATATTTCTCACAAGCTATTCACCAAATACTGTAAAACCTAGGAAAAGCCAATATTTTGTGAAGGTGGAGAAGGTTTCCCATGGAAGTACTACCTGAGTTTGAGTTGAAATGAATGTTTATGTTCCTACCGTGTTAAAGTCCTAGTGTCTAGTATGTTAGTATTTGCAGACTGGACCTTTGGGAAGCTACTAGGGTTAATTAAGGTCATAATGGCCCTGGGGAAGAAGTTAGTGGCCTCATAGGAAGAAGAAGAAGAGGAGACAGCTGTGGCCTCGTGCCTGCACTGATGAAGGGCCACGTGTGCAGACAGCATGACAATGGCTGTATTATTTTTTGGTACCGAAAATTGAACTCAGGACCTTGCACTTACCAGGCAGGCACTTATGCCACTGAGCTATATCCACAGCCCTGACAGTGGCTGCCTTAAGGGAGGTAGCCTTCACCAGAATCTGAGCATGCTGCCATCTTGGTTTTGGATTTCTTGACTCTAGAACTGTAAGAAAATAAATGTCTGTTGCATAAGTCACTCAGTCTGTGGTATTTTGTCATGGTGGTCAAAGCTGACTTGGGTAGAGTTGAGCTTTGAAGAATCCATAGGCATTTTTGAAGGCTGTGCACTGGAAGCCATCCATTGGCCCTGGGGATTGGCTCCTCCCACTTCTCCATCTTGTTCTCTGCCCCATGAAACTGACCTGTATGGGATACATCTAGAGGTCTCCTTGGAGCTCTAACTTAGGTTGGTGAGGCCTGAAAGATATAGGAGACAGCAGAGTGAGGTTACGGTATTCACTGTACTTTCCCCCCACAGGACTATCTCTGGCCGGATGTGTGCCCTAATGAAAGTTTACTGCTTCCTTCCAGGTTACAGCTCTCCTATACGCTCTATGTCTGGCTTCCAGTTCCTGTTTTTTTTTTGTTGTTGTTTTTGTCAGCCAAGTCTAGGGATGGTAGTCCTTGCCACTCCATCACCAGCCCCAGAGTGCTACATTATCTCTTTTGATTTATCTACAACCTACCCACACGTTTGCAAATAGTCCTCAACCTCACTCAGTGCATCCTACTTTCACTGTGCCATCTGTCGCCTGCTGAGACCCTGACTGATTACAATTATAAATTGTGTAAGAATATATCTGTCAAATTCACCAATAAATGTTAGCTATTTTTACTACTGCACTGTGATAATATTTTGAAATGTAAGCAATATTTTTTGTTCAAATACTGCCTATTATCACTTTACTATTCCCAATTAGGACAGGTAGGTTGCTGATTTCACTACTTTATTAAAAGGTTCTGTTACAGCCAGAGGTGTAGAAAGAGAAAAAGCAAACTTGGGGTGTGAAATGAATAAACTCCAAAAGACTGAAATTGTAGAATAAATTCTGCTACACCAGACTGGATAAAGTTAAGAAGGATAATTCATAGTCTCAGTTGGTGGGTCCCTTAGAGGGGACACTGTGGTACCCTTATCCCCAAAAGGGAGCATTAAACTGGGGTAAGAAAGAGAAGACAGAGCTTCTCTTAAAAAAGCAGGGATGCACACGCTGAAAAGATTACATTTAGGGAGATGATGTCACCCCAGAGAAGAAAGCACCACTGAGGGTTCTAAACAGCGATGTCAGAGACTCTCACAGTCCCAGAGAGATGTAATAGCATAGCAAATACCCAAAGGTCCTTGAAGAGCACGGATAGAGCAAGGAGCATTTCCACTACTGCCTGATAGATAGCTAAGAGCTAGACAAAAACAGTGCCCTTGTCAATGGATGGAAACGTGGACTGATGAACATCACTGAATAGTGGCTGTCCTTCCCAGTACCACGTGGCTACACTAGTGTCTCAGAATCTAGTCACAGTCCCAAGGAGATGAGAAAGGGAGGTTCTGGAATTGATTGATGGCAAGTTTTATTCTGCACAAGAGGAGAAACTAATTTTATTTATAATAAAACAAAACAGTTTTTTGTGTGTGTGAGTGTGCGTGTGTTGTGGGCCCAAAGCTGTGGGCGCTGTACTGTACTTCAGCACATTATTTTATCATTATCATTCTTAATGAAATGAGCAAAGATGGAGAGTTCTCCCATAGAAGCCATCATGTTATAAGGCAAAGCAGTGGAGAAGTTGTGATGTATGCAGTTGGATAGGGAAAACAGTAGGAGATTATGGTAGTGCTGCAAGCACAGGATCATCTTATGAATGATGATGAATATTTTTCAAGTGTTTCTAGGTGGCAAACTCTCTGCTTATCCTTAGAAATTCATTATTGCATTTAATGCTCCCAGAAATCCTCATTTTACAGAAGTTATAAACATTAAGTACTTAAGTCACTGCTGTGGTTTGGACATAGTTTGTGCCCTGAAGTTACCTTTTTTTTATGCTGGAAGATTTGTCTCCAGTGTGGTGGTGATGTGTTAGAAGCTGTAGAGGTGGTGTCTAGTGGAAGGTAATTAAGCCCTGAAGGTTCCATCCTAATCAGTGGATTAATTCTGTTTCATAGGAGTGAGTCAGGCCTGGCAGCTGTGAATTAGTTCTCACTAGAGTGGGCCTATCTGCTCGCCAGTCTCTTGCTTTGTATCTCACAACCTAACTTTTCCGTCTTCCTCTCTTGCACATGTTCCAGTCACGATGCCATCCACCATGGGACCTCACAGGGCCAGGCAGATTCCACTGCCATGCTCTTGACCCCTCAGCATGGTGAGCTAAAGAAACATCTTTTCTTTAAGGTATCTAGCTCTCAGGCATTTTGTTCTAACAACGCAAGGTGGGTTATAGCAGTCACAGAAGCAGAAGACGGTGAAGCTGTGCTGTAATTCAGGAGGGTGAACCTCTAAAGCTCCAGCCTGCAGTCATCCCCAGACTCAGCATTTCATTAAGGAGGCTAAAGAAAAGAGATTTAGAGAGTTGGTTTAATGGCGAGCGTGGTGCTTTGAAAAAACACTCATAACAGTGTGGAGGAAAAATCACAGAGATGCAGGACAGGAGGCAGAAAGACCACTTGAGATGCTTTTTCATGGACCAGGTAAGGAGTGCAACATGATATAAGGTCACAAATTAAGGGAGCAGCAGAAGGAATAGACAGTATGTGGTGGTGTGAAGGACTGGATGATTTGCAACTAAAGATGCTGATGAAAGCTATTCCTACATTTCTGGCACATGTTGCTGGCACAGAAACAGGTTTGTGCAACTAATAATTATGGTAAAAATGTGTAAGTATATTATCTGATAGATATATATTTATCTAAACTTAGTAGTATTTAAAAAATATACATTACTATTATGTTTGTCAAAGGGATACTGCCTATAAGAAAACACGTAACAAAAAGTTACAAGGCACATGTGTGCCTTCACTGATTTATGTAACAGTGGTTGGTTGGTTCATAATTGTGCCTACCAAGTATGAGCTCATTCTTAAAATAATAGTGAAAGAGGGTGCATTACCTTTCTGTCAGGATGAAAAAATACCTCAGAAAATCAGTTTAAATGGAAAAGACTCATTTGGGCTCACAGTTTCACAGTTTTGGGGCTTTTAGTCCATGATTGGCTGTCTCCATTGTTTTGAGGCTTGTGAGAAAGACAGACTATCATGTTGGGGAGAATGTGGTGAAGCAAAGCTGCTCATCTCATGTTGGGTAGGGTAGAGTGAGAGAGAGGGGGGGAAGGTTTATGCATATGACCTAAATGACTTATTTCAACTAGGCTTCTTCTAAAGTTTTCACCATCTCTCAATAGCCCATTTAGATATGAGTCTACCAATGGATTTATCCATCAATGAAATCTTAGTCCATATGGTTCAATCACCTCTAAGATGCCCCTCTGAGCACCAATGCACTGAGCATCAAGTCTTCAGCACATGAGATTCTGGGGGATATTTCAGACCAAATTAACCTGCAAGGCTTCTTAGAAACATGTTAAGATAGATATCAACTGTTATAGTAGTTGTTATGATTTGTGTCTAGATGTCCTCCTAAAGCATCATGCATTCATGGGGCAGGTTCTAGAGTTTATGACTGGTTCATGGTTCAGTGCTGGGATTATGGGTGTAAGCGTTACATGTGCCCCGGAGTGGGTAGCCTGCATACAGAATAAGGGAGGGAAAGGGGCTCGCTCACTCTGCTCCTTCCTTTTTGCTCTTGTTGCTTTTGCTGTTTTCCACCTCCATGAACTCTTGCCCTCTGCCATGTGCCACGCTGCCTTGGAGTCAGCCAAGTTGGACTGAAACCTCCACAAATTGCAAGCTACATAGACCTTTCCTGCTTTAATTTTGAGGATCAGGTATTTTGTCTCAGCAATCAGAGAAAAGTAACCAAGACGGTAATTGATAGTTCTCTCTGCCTTACTGTCTTTTTCTTTCCCTCTCTTTCTCTTTGATGTTCTTTTTTGGAGGTAGCTTCTGGAAGACATTGAGGAATAAGCCCAGGTGTGTGAACTTTATTTGTTCCTATAATACCAGCAACAGTAATAGATCTTTTGTTTATCATATATTATGGTTAAATAATGTTGGTAGGTATTGAAGTTAGACTTAAAATTCTTATTTTCTGAAGCAAAACGCTAATTCTTTTTACTTCTATAGCACATTGTCTCTGTATTGCTAAACTGATACATGCCTTCACTAAGCTGAAACTGGAATAAATTTGTCACAAAAATATGAGTCTGAATTTTTTATGGTCCTGTAACATTTTCTGGTTTTGAAAAAGAGAACTCTTTGATAGAATAAAGTCTATGTAGTCTTTCCCAAGGCAGAAGAATACCACACATCTGGTAATGCAGGGGGAAAATGCCAAAAACTAGAAAGGAATGGGAGCACAGAGGTAACATAGACTGTTCACCTCCATCTGCCCTGATCATGCCAGCCAAAGGGTTTAGCATCAAAATTCATTTGAACTCTATGCTGTGTCATATGAAAGAAGCTGTGTGTCTTCTTATTTACTTAGGTTTCTGAAAGAAGTGGATTATTTGGTTATTTTAGAAATTTATAGAAATCCCATGGTATCCATGATGATCATTTTCAAAGCAGCAAAGAGACAAGAACAAAAACAAAAGTAAAAAATGCCTGTGTTGATTTGGCGACGTCATTATGACTTAACCAACAAGTTCTACAATCCAACTCAACAGTTCTGAATTCCAAGCTCTATTTTTGAATTTTGACACATCCGGAAGCCATTTGCTCACAACTATGTAAAGGAAGCCATTTCAAACAGTTTGGGTCTGCGTATATGACTGTAGATCTAGCTTGGAAGAGTCTGTTAAAGTTTGAACAGTACAGCATTAAACTGTGTTTTTTTCTCTAAAAAAAAAAAAAAAGAGAAATGGGTGTGAATCTAGAAGAAATAGCTGTGGATCTCATACATTTTGTTTACCATAAAAGACTGAGGCAACTACCACTGTATCATACAAATAGAGGGGAACAGATAAAAAATAAGAGGTGGGGAGGGAGAGAGAGAGAGACAGAAAGAGAGAGATAAAGAGAGACAGAGAGACAGAGAGACAGAGAGCGAGAGACAGAGATTGGCCTCTCTTTCATTTTTCCAGCTTTTGAATCAGTTAATACTTAATATTCCTTTCACTCACTTTGTTGTCGTGGCCTGAGAGGCTGGTAGAATTTGCCCGCCTGAAACTATTGATGCATAATACATTATATGGAATAATATTCTTACTGTCCTTTGAGCTTTGAGTTTCATTATCACTGGAGTACTTTGATAGCATTAGCTTTTCGAATGCTGCATACACTGTACGTGGCTGTATGTATCTCTTTGTATATTTACAGAGTTAGCTAGGCTCCATCTTCTAGCAACAAAGGCATAGTCTTATATAAAATCAAGTTATATTTATTTCTACTAAAAGTTATGTCAGGTTAAGTTTACTCTTCATCAATTAGCCAAACTATACATATGCATTTGTATAGTATAGATGATTTTGGATTAGATAAGCTGAATCACAAATATCTGTCTGTCTTTATTCTACATATATAAGCAGGGGGTATATTTTTCAAAGAATAATACTAGTTGACACCTTTTTCTGATGAATGAATGCCATTTCCATACTACTGGTAAGGTGAAGTCCTGTTCATGAGATGCTGATTACCTACAATGTGTTACTCAATAACAACATCAAAAATTTTAGAGAAGAGATTGTTAAAGTGCATAAAATTTAATACAAATGATATGAGCAGAAATCAGCAATTGTCATAAACAGGAATAATGCAAAGGTGGCAATAGGAAATTAATGAATTAAGGCAAACAATATCAATGAGCAAAAACTGGGTCAACATCACATAGTGCTTTTATGGTAAATAAAAGTGAGCTTTTCATCACAGATGAGTTCAGTAAAAGAACATGTTTTAAGGGCTTTTTGAAATTATGTTGATGGCTTTGTGTTCCTCTACCTCCTTTTTTCTGTGTTGCTTTAAATTTTTTTGCATATTTTCTCTCACTGATTGTCTAAAGGCTGCAGTTAAGGAATAATGTGAAATAAATGTTTCTTAAGGGCCAGAAAATCTCTAATGGTAAACTAGGAACTTATTAAAACTGGTGAGGAGATAAAGGAAGTAAAAATCAAGTCCCAGTATGGAATATCTGGGGTTTCCCTTGTAAGAAACCAGTGACTAAGTGAAATATATTACTTATATTCCAAATAGACATATCAATTATGAACACATCTTTTATTCACTTCTCCCTCCTCATTTCTGTGTATATTTTCACAACTTGGTGATATCTTTTATGTCAGGTATCTGGCATATTAGAATTTGTAGTTTGAAATTTAAAAAAATCAAAATTTAGCTTTGGATGTACCAATGAATCAAATTTTTTTAAAAAAGCTTCATGGATGAGTAATTTATTTTTCCTGTGAAATCTCACTGAAAGTGGCCAATATCAGAAGGCCTAACTAGGATTACTATCTGGGTAGGAGTAGAAAAAATATGTATTTTGCATTGTTATTTGCTTCTGAATGTGTGTGTAAAAAGATCTCGGAAAGTATGCCCCATGTTCCTACTTTCTACTGGGAGAGTCTCTGCCATTCTCTGTCCACCATAATGTGTTGCCCACAATTAAACTGGAAAATTTAATTTTAACTGTGCTTTACAGAGTTCCTAGGAGAACTAGCAACTTCAAAAACGTATTTTTTTCTATAAAAATGATCATTCATAAAAATGGATTTATTTGTGAGTATCAATTCTAAAGCTATAATATCTATGCGTATTTCCAAACTCAAAATATTTTACATCACCACATTGGAGAGAATTTGTAACATACTGGGTTTGAGTTCTCTCGAAGATAATTCTTGTAAAATGGTGCTTCTCAAATGCCAATGTGAGTGCCACCACTAGATATCTTACTAAATGAAGATTTCTATATAGTTGATCTTGGATCTGGTGAGTAATTCTGCTGTGTAGCACACTGCCAGGGCATACTAATACTGCCATTTTAAAGGCCACACATTATATAGCAAAGGAAGAAAAGAAATATATTTGACCTGAACTACATTTGACCAAAATTCATTTATATCTACCTTTAAGATATTGTTTTGTACTTATTTGATTATAAATTTATATTATTGTAAAATGTATAACGCTTTGATTGCCATATTGAAAGAAACAAGTAACCAGAGTTAAGTAAGTCTAGAATGCAAAAATAATTCCTCAATAGATTCCTCTTAACCAATGCAATGTCTTAAGGGCCATCATATATATGTATTGGTTCTTGAAAATAATGAGTTGAATTTTCTTTTTCTAGTGACTCTTATCTGTCTGATTTCCTTCTTAGTATAATCTTTAAATCTTTATTTTTGGGAGGAGATAATTGGATTTTTTCTACTTTATTAGCTTTCTTATTAAAGTGATGTTAGAAATGACGGATGGATTTATAAGCAGCACAGACAAATATTGTGTCCATATAAAATTAGACTATGTAAAATAGATTCCAAGCTGTGGGAGCTGGTAGTTTTATAGAAGAATAGGAAGAAGGGGAAAAGGAGGGATCAAAGGAGAGAAGTTGTTGTTTTCCTGAATGAGGGTGCACAGGTTGGGCAGTGCACATCACCTGGGGACACCATGTCTTAGAATGGAAAAACCTGTTTCACAATCACCTAGAGATACTTGTAGAGAAACTTGTTCAACTATAGATTCCTGAATCCACTACAAACATGCTGAGTTAGAACCTCTGGGGTGAGACCAAAAATTTTCCATTTCTAAAAAAACATAAAATTTGATATTGTGTATACTAAAATGAGGGGACCACTGGCCCACGTTTTGCATTTTTTTATCTGCTGTACTTAATAATTAGCCTGCATCCTGCACAAATTAAAAACTCTAACTTTATAAAAGAATCATACTGGTGAACTGACAAATATATGTTATTTTCAAAACTACTTGAATTTTAAAAAAGGAATTGTTATAAAAATGAAACTCTATTTGGCAGAGAATTAGGTATTATGAAAAAAAAAAAAAGGGAGTTCTGTGAGTATATTTAGGAGAAAAGAGATAGGTTGGGGGCAGGTAGAACTCCATAGAGAGGATATTTATAACTGAGATTCTCCTCTAGAGTCAAATCTTCAAAATTGTTTCTCCAAAGAAAAGCAACTTCCTCTCTTTATGAACGGAAAGATTCCCTAAATAGCTACAAGCCCTCATCCACCCACACACTGCTGTATATAGATACCTTTGCCTCGGAGGCAGGCTGTATAGGTGATAGAGATTTGGATGCAGAAGTGGCCACTTTCTGTGTGAATGATTTGTAAATCATGTAAGAAGCTCTCTGGTTTCATATTTTCCAACTGACTAAACTAGAGTACAAGGAGAAATAACAATTCCTTTGTTACACAAGTAGCTGTTTCTGAATCCTTTCCACGGAATAAGTCTACGAAATAAATTTGTTGGAATTTGCAAGGTAAAGTGGCTAATAACAATTTTATTATCTATCATCTATCTATCCATCTATCATCTATTTTTTGGATAAAGAAATCTGGTTTTTGCTATGAGATTAGATTTACTATGTGCAATATTCTTATGGCTAATGAAAATGAGTTATGATGATAACATTAAAACAGAAAGGCTAGGCCTGAGATTGAGATGACAATTCGCAGACCTTAAAAATCTGCTTTGATTCCAGCTGGGGAATCTAAGCACATAGTCCGCTATAGTCTTTATTCATACTTTTCACTCACTCTTCTCTATGAAATGGAGAAATAACAACTCCTCTACCATGATATTCTCTGGGAGGAATCAAGGTATTTTCCAAGATGAAAAAGTTTGCAGGTGTAACAAACATTATTACTTTAATTTTAGCACATGCTGGGCATAGAATAGGTCAGTAGGCAATACACTCCTTGATAGATTAGAAATTGAGTATCTGCTATAGGGAGGCTCCTCATACATTAAAAAATAAAGCACAGCCTGAGGGATGGATTTTTTCCTATGAAAACAGATTTTGCTCTTCTCCTGGAAAGGAAAGGGAAAGACTACTGAGATCATTGATATGATCACTGATCACAGAACTCCACGGATGGAAGGGTTTCTAGAGGGAGAAGAAAAGACAAGGTAAGGATCCAGTTGCTGTATTCTCTGCAAAAACTGAATGTCCCTTGCTCAGCTGACTTCCTCCCTGAGTCCTCCAGTTGATGCACATTGATCAGGTGATGTGGCCTAGTGGAAAGAAAAGAATTCCTTGAGAGAGAAGCCTGAAGTTTTCTTCGATCTCTAAGACCTGAGCAAAGTTGACTAAAGACAAGTCAGTGTTAGACCACCCCCAATGCATTTAGATATTTAAGTTATAATTAATTGTAACAGAACACATTTAAAATATAGCTTCTCAATCATTCTGGTATATTCCAAGTACAGCACTCCATACTCATATATGGCTCATGGTTACCATATTACAGGTTCAGGCACAAACATTTTTCAATATTGTGTAAGCTCTACTGGCCAGAACTTCACTGGGCTGGACTTTTATGAATTAAGTCATCTATAATGCAAAATCTTTTTAGACCTTGCAGTAACTTCAAATACAAGTAGGAGCCTACACACACTTCTGTTTGCAGCTTCGTCATATGATGTATCTACAGATTCCTCCCCTGCCACTCTTTGAGATAAAGTAAAATAGAGCAGGCCGAGCTACACTGATCACATAAAATGAAGAGCTAAAATGTGTACTGAGATACAGATGCTGGTGTGGTTTGAATGTGTTCCTCAAATTTTATATGTTGGAAATTTTATCACCAATGTTGAGAGGTGAGACCTTTAAACTGTGATTAGATCATGAGCCCTCAGCCTTCATGGATGGATTAATATCACTCACTAGTGTGGGATTATATTTGTTGTTGAGAGTGAAGACGTTATAAAAGAGAGATAAGCCTCTGCTTGCCCTCTCTGCTCCTCCAGTGGGATACTTTCTACTATGCTATGGTGCCCTACCAGATGTGGTGCCTCAAACTTGGATTCAAATACATTTATTTCCTTCACAAATTACCCAGTCTCTGGTATTCTATTATAGCAGCACAAAATGGACTAAGACAAATAGCATGATATGTTTGGTGTTCACAGCTTTAATCACCTCTGCTCCAAATTTTTAGTTCCCCATGGTCAGTGGCTTGGATCTTCATTTGAAATGGGGATCCTAAACACTAGATTGCCTGCAGTAATCCATCCATCATGCAGGGAAGTAAGGGACCAAACACCGAGAAATTATTTTTTCCAGCAGTTGTTTGGGCACAAAAGACACACAAGGCAAGGTTCAGTCTTTAATCTAAAAGTTTCGTAAGGGCAGTGACCAGCACTATGAGCTTGGGTTCCAGAAAACTGTCCTGTGTGTTCTCCTTAAAATTTTTATTAAAAACAAATGATTGGAAAAAGTATGCAAAGGTATTATAAGAGAATATATTTCAACTTAAAAAATAAGCTTATTTTTTAGGTTCAAATGGCTCATAAATCGTTAACTTGAATTAAAAAACACTGAATAAAGACACAGCCTGAGAAAACTCTGTAATTTCTGCAGAAAGAAGAAACACACAGGCATCCAGGATGAAGGAAACAGTGAGTGCATGAAGGCCTGAGGGACTACAGCAATGTGACTGTGAAGAGTTCTCTCAGCCACCTTGAGGGTCGCGGTGATTTCAACCTTCTCAACACTCATTCCTGACCACGAAGTTGAAAGTTTTATTGTAAGAGGCTTTGTAGGGCCAGGTACTGTGGTTTCAGAATTCAGGGCCCAAGCAAGTTCCCATTTACATGGGAAAGGAAAGAGAAAGACTGAAAGGCAATCATTTGCTTTTAGTCTAAAGCCAGATAACTGTGACTTTAAAGACCCATTCAAATTAACCGAGACAAAAAGAAATTGCACATGATGCTAGAAAAATACCTGATGATAGAGGCCAACATTATCTTAACAAAATTATAACAATAATGAAATTAAAAATAAGTAAGGTTTAAAAATAAGTAAGGTTTAAATACAGAATATAAGAACAAATGAAGATGTGAAAGGTAAAAGTGAACTAAAGAAGCATAGTAATATTCTCATTTTAAGTAGAAGAGATCAGGATATGTTCTGAAATTACTGCTTGTCATAGTCAGGGTTTACAAGGGGATGGATTTAATACAGGATACATAATTTATAGGATTACTTTTTAATATTCACTCAAAGAGTCAAATAAAAAAAGAGTGCAGGAAACCTGCCCACACACTAGAGACCCAAAGAATCCAGCTGAGGGCCTTGGTCCTATGGCAATGTCCTGCATGAGCCCAGCTGATAACCTAGAGCCCATGACAGTGTCTCATATAAGTCTGTATCAAGGATCTGCACTAGGACGGCCCAAAGGTCAGTGGTGGAAGCTAGAAAGTCTGTGCCAGCAGGATAAAAGATCTGTGCCACCAGGATGAGGGATCTGTACTAGAGCCAAGAGGTGACACTCAAGCTAAGGACCAGAGCTTTCCCAAAGAGAACTGCAGCCATCCTCAGCGGCAGCAAGGACCCAAGCACCTCCAAGGATGACAACAGTTGAGTTCATGTCAGGAAAACCAATGCAACAACCTTCTCCAGGGGGATCAAGAGTGCAATATCTTCCCCTCCAGTTCTCCTTTTATGCTGTTGGCAACAATCCCCAGGTGCACCCTCCACACATAGCACATGCTGATTCAGTTTAGCCGGGTGTTACAAGTTGACCATTAGTCAGTCCACCACACTGATGCTCATAATTAGAGACACTTTGATTCAGTACTTTAAAAATAAAAATTTAACATCTATATAATAAAATGAGACATTTACTTTTTAAATTGCAAGAGAAAATGTAAACACAACATAAAAGAAGATCACCAAGCAGGGAATGTGTAAAATACCAAGTATACTAATTCTGAAAATAAGTATAAATACACTGAGATTTTGTATGGTAAAATTTTAAATGATTATATATATTAGATATATCTGAGTACATATATTAAAGAATAAGAAAACTCAAATAAAAGGAAAATATGAGTTAAGATAACAGGAAAATAATAAAAGAAGCTTGAAGACAGTAGAATGAAGAATTGCTGGAACAATAGGCAGGACTTAAAAATGAAGTAGATTTGAACCAGAATAAAGGAAGCTGATTCTTCAGAAAGATCAATAAAATAGATTTGACTTCAGCACGTTCAGCCTAACTAAATGTAGAATACCATTAATAGTAAAAATTAGAAGAGGATTTATGTATTAAGATCAAAGAGATTAAAACATTATATAATGTAATGGTTATATCATTTGTCACTGAATTTTTCTAGGAAATTATACATAAGAAATTAAAAATATAGTGTGCAAGTCATCTGTAAAAATATAAGAAGAAACAATGCAATTATTTTAAAAATATCAGTGTCAAATTATCTTCAGAACAAAACTTAAAAATACCAAAATCCTTAAAAGATGACTGGCAAATTTGCCTTCAGTGAAATTTAACTTTTTTTACAAAACTATGAAATTTTGTTCTTTATTTTTTTAATTTTAAGGAGAGTGGTAAAAAAAAAAAAACAATTGGAAAATACCAGCAGACATAAACAAAATAAGAAGTTAAATTTCTGACAAAAGCTGTAAAAGTTCAGATAAAATGTATTTTTCTAGGAAATTTAACTTTTACTTAAAGTCTAACACATCTATCAAAAAAGACGTCATCACTAAAGTAAATTTAAACAAAAAATGTAGGAGAAAATATTGAGAACTACGGCAATAGATAAAGGATGAATATTTGCAAAATACTCTTTTGAAACCTACTAAATATCAAAAGAAAAGACATAAATGGAAAAATGAGTAGTACATTATGAATTCTCAATTTACTATGGAATAATGGAATATTACTCAGCTATAAAGAAAGATAAACTCGAGGCTTTTATAGGTAAATGGTCACAACTAGAGAACATACTCATAAGTGAAATAAATCAGACCTGCATGTGTAAGCAACATATTGTCTCATTAGTGTAAGAACTTGAAGGAGTGAATAAAAACTAGGAGGTATGATAGACATTGTGAAACAAAAGGAAAATGTTCAAGGGTAAAGGGCAATTGGGGTGTGGGAAAAGAGAAGAGAAAGAAGGGGAAATTATGTATGTATGTATATACAGGATAGCTAACATAGTTGAACTACTGTCTTCTATTGCTTTACTGAGAGAAAGTTAATGATTACTTGATTGATCAATCTTGCATGTCTCTATGTGTTTTCATGAAACCACTTTGAAGATATCAATATGTAATACAACAAGCATTGTTAATTTCCTAACACTTTGTCTGTAACTCTGTATTGTTTGTATTGTTCTTTTGCTATTTTGTAAATGGTTGTCTGTTTGTTAATGTGTTTTCCTTCTTTTATTTTTAAAATAAATTAAAAAATTTACTGTGGAAGATGCACAAATGACTGACAGAAATATGAAGATTATTACTCTATTAATAGAGATTTTTACTTTCATATGATTGACAAAATTTGAAGTAATTAATAGCTAATATTGTTGAGGATGTGAGTTAACACTGTTGATGGGATATAAATTGATGAAATGTTTGAAAATGGAAAGTAATTTTAAGTGATTAGATTTTTGGGTTGTTTTTATGTGTGAACAGGCACACACATATCTATATCTATATTATCTATATCTATATCTATATACTTACTTTGGGTAAGTATATCTATACTTACCCAAATATGTATACATGCACATATAGTAATAATAAGTACATGGGTGTGCCCTTTAAGACAACATGAATACATATGCTTATACACACACACACATAAAGTACATATATGTGCACTTGTGGAATGATAGGTTTTGTGATTTTTTTCTGAAAAAGAATAGGGTTTGGGGAAGTGTGTAGCAATCGAAGCTTTCAATTTATGCTTTGTGTTCTGAAATGGTTTTGTTTTGTTGTGTTGCATATTCAGCAGGGCAAAAATAATTTACAACTAATTTAAGTAAAATGTTCTTCCTTTAAAAGAATGAGTGGAGAGTTCTTATATAGAATTCACCTGGTAGATATCTTGGATATTAAATAGATGAGTGCAAAATATTCTACATTAGTTAAACCAAATTAGCTTAATACCAGAAATATTAGGGCGTTGTCAGATGTCTTGAAAGAATCTAAGGGCTGTGAATCATTTTTCTCAAGTCACTTAAATGTTGTTTTACATTTAACTTAAAATCACTTCTTATTAGGTCTTATTTTCCAACTATGGATCTTTTTAAAGTTTCTTATAAACTGTCCTTTAAAATACTGCAGTAACACAGGGTGATTTTTGTATGATATATTTGTTATAAGGTCTAGATGTCCATAGGTTTTATTTAATTTTTTTACATCTTTGTATCTATTAATAAATAACTTTCTTTCCAGTGAGATTGTAATGATTTTCTCTTTCACCAACAATATAAACAGTGTCCACTTCACCCACAACTGTGAGATAAACAAAGAAGGCAATACCAAACCAAGCCTCCACCTGCAATCTCATCTGCATGCTATTCATTTAAAATTTTTTTTCAGTTTAACTTTCTCTTTTTTCTTTAAAGCATTTGATTACCTTTTTGAAAACTTTATATATTTGCCCACTGATTTCTGCATTTTTATTAATTTGTAACGTCATGTATTTCATGCAGATATTTCTAACAGTATATTGTTTGCATGTAACTCTGTTTAAGCTCTCTATTTTTATTATGAAAACTCAGCCATTCAAAAATAGGAACATCCCTGAAAACTCCATATGTCCGTTATCGAGAGCCCCAGTTATCAAATTCACCATATCTGCTTCATCTAGCCCTTTCATTTTTCATTTATTTTGAAGTTTTAAAAAGGATGCCCCAGATGCAGTGCCATTTTATCCCTACAAATTTTGGCAGAACTCCTAAAACACAGGAGACCATTCTTATGTAACCTTAATACTATTAGCTCACCGAATAAACAACACTATTTCTTGGGGACACTGGTTATTCTGTTTTTCCCCATGTTTGTTCTCAACTCATCTCTATTGCTCTCTGAGAGGAGAAGGCACAGTACCAGTCCCACCACACTGCTTTAACCTGTATCACTGAGCTGCTCCCTTGCCCTCTGGCTCCTGTTTTGGAGGAGAGAAGATTTGGATGGCAGGAGAATAAGGTTCAGGTGTTTATTCCCCTCGCGTCTTTCCTGGATGAACGGCCTGGCTGTGAAGAGACCCAGGATGGCTGCTCTTTAAGGGAGGATCTGCAGTCCAGGCAGCCCCATGATGGTCACTGTTCAGAATTTCTGGTCCTAGGGTGCTTCACCATTCTTGCCTCTTCTCTTTCAGCCCTGCCCATACCTTTATAAATCCTTTCCATCTCATTACTACTCAGCGGCTCTTTTATGAGCCTGCCATAAAATAGCTCCTACAAGGAGAGTGAGTAATGCATTTGAGTCAATCTCCCTCATTACTCAAAAGTACTTTTGTTTCATTTTTATAAAACAAATAAGGTTAGTATATTATATTGAGTCATTTGGGTTACAGATGACTGTCATTTGGTTTTGGCTTGGTTTTTTGAGACAGGGTTTCGCTATGTAGTTCAGGTTGGCCTTGAACTTACTATGTAGCCCAAGCTGGCCTTGAACTCATGGCAATCCTCTTGCCTCAGCCTCCCAAGAGCTGGGATTGCACGTGTGCCCCAGCACACCTAGTTATCATTTGGTGTAACTTTCCTGATGGAAGAATCTAAGTTGCAAAGATGTAACTTCACTTACCAAACACCAAGTGGTCAAGGACTTCATTAACCTCTACGTTATCACTATCTGACCCTGACAAATAAATGTTCATCAAAAAAACCACCATTGAATTAATGAATTATTACTGTGATTCAGTGTAGTTGTTTTTCTTATTCCACTTATATAAAATTTTGGTTCCTACCTCTTGACCCATCTGCATGAATAATTGCACCTATACCTATCATTGTGTGGATCAAACCCTCAGGTCTCCACAACCTACTGAGGTAATAGTTCAGAGTGAGAGCACATTCATATGGAGAGTTGAGGAGAGTGAGGATGAGTACTGCTCGTAGCAGGTTTCCAACTCCTTTCCCTTGTGTAAGTTTTCTGTCTGGAGGAGAAGCCTGTAGAGACTCTGGAAGAGCTGCTGCTTGAGTTATGTTGCATCTCTGGGACAAGACTGTGGCTTCTGTAGGACAGTATCCCTCTCTGGCACGTTTAAGAGTAAAACAGGCTGAAGGCTTTAGCTGCTGCCCTCTTGAAATCCATCTTTGGAATGGTGCCAAGCCTATGGTTTCCACTGGTTGCTTCCAGCTAATTATCTAGTACAGCAGGAGTATCACAGAAGATCCATGGTTGGCAGACAGGGGATGCCTCTCAAGAGCAATTCTGGTTTTGAGACTCCGTGAGAGTGTTGCTTGATAGTGTTTTTTAGAATTCCATTGCAATCTAATCTTTTTCTGCACATTTTTTTCTCTCCTTTTGTCCCTCATTCCTTGTGATTGTACCTGTACTATTGTCTCACGGCATTCTAGCCATGGCAGGCTTTCTCCACATTTTTTCTCAGAGGCACTTTCTTAAATTAACATATTTCTTGTATTTCTGTTCCCTTTCTGGCATTTATTTCTCTGAAGGGCTGGATTAGCACACTTTTTCTTTAGAGTTCAAGTCTTGATTTTTCTAGTAGCAGTAACTTATTGAAGTTCACAACTATTTGCTTTTTTCCTCCTCTCCTCCTTCCCTTCTCATATTCTCCAGTTTGTTCACTATTTTATTGGATATGTTCTTCTTATAAAAGAATGGTCAGAAAATATATTCTGAGATAGTGAATATTTTAGGCTTATGGGCCAAGAGTTTCTATCCCAACTTCTGAACTCTGCTATTATAGTGCATGACCAACCATAGCCAATATGTAAATAAATGGGTCTGGCTGTGTTCTAATAAAACACTACATATATAAGTAAGATAAATCTGTCACTTTGATAACTTCAGGTGTAAATTATAGTTATATTTCTATTTTTTTTATCATTAAGTCTCTTTTGGGTTGGAGATCTAGTTCAGTGGCACAAGTGCCTGCCTGGCAAATGCAAGGTCCTGAGTTCGATCCTTGTTACCAAAAAAAAAAGTCTAACCCTTTCACTTTCAGCTATTATTTGTTGAAGACATCAGTTAATTTTTTTTCTATTTTCCAATTAATACTTCCATCTTTTTCTTTTTTTCTTCCTGGTTTAAAAACTATTTCTGCATTTTTAGGGTATATGTCCTATATATATATATTATTGTCTGTATTTGTCCTTATGTATTTCAAAGCTTATTTCTACAAAACTGTTAGATTCTCATCCTTAGATCTAAAATGATTAGAACATCTGCTGCAGATGTTCTAATCATTTTAAAGTTGCCTATAGTTTATTGTGTAGTATATTCTTAGGGAATAATAGTACAGCAATATTACCTGAAGTTTTGTAAAAATAACTTTTTATTTCACTTTTATAGTTAGAAAGTTTGGCTGAATGGAAGATCCTTTGATCATATTTTATTTCCCTGGTTGATTTTAAAATGCTGTTCATTGTTTTCTAAAATGCAATGTTGTTATCGTGATGTCAAAAACCCGGTATTAGTCTGATTTTTTTCCTTATAATTGACTTAAACTTTTTGTCTTTTTGGTATATTGGACTTCATGCATGCTAGGAAAACCTTCCTGGTGAGCTACAAAGCCAGATCTTTTATTTATTTATTTTTTAAATTCTGAGATAGGGTTTTGTTAAGTTGCTCAAGGTGGCCTTGAATTTGTGATACTCCCTCCTCAACTCCTATGTAGCTGGTATTAGATGTGCACCACTACATCTGCTTTGCTGTTACAGTTGTAGGCCAACTTCAACAAGTTCTTTGCTGGAGGGGTGCCGGGAGTAAACTCGTGACCTCACACATACCAGGCAGGTAGAGTGCCTTTGAGCTATATCCCTGGTCCTTAGCTTATTTTTATCTTTAAATTCTCAGGATTTATTCTGAATTATCTATGAGGTATATTGTATACCTCTAAAGATATGTACATATTTTAATTTTTTTAAAATTTTAGCCCTGTCTTTTTGGACCATAATTTTAAATATTTGCTCTCTTTTTTTTTGCTTTGGTTTGCCTTTTAGGGACTTTAGAATGTCATATATTGGATCATATTGGCCAGTCTTTTTTCTCTTATTTTACTGATGCTCTTACTTTCCTATAAATAGCTGGCTAAACTTTTGGAATTTTCTTTTCCTTCCATTTGGCTTCTGTGCACATTGTGATACATATTCACTCCTGCATTGTTTTCTCAAATTTTATTTAAAAGTTTTCTAACACTTTTCGTAGTCCTGTTGGTTTTATATACTCTTATTGTCTAGTCGTAGGTTTTCTGGGTTTCTCTTTTCAGATTTGGGCTATTTTCAAAGCTGTAGTTGTTTTCTTTATTGTCTGCATTTCCTTTAAGTCATTTTTGCTTACTTGGTTGACAAATTTGCCTACTGTATTCTCTGTTCATTGACATATCATTAGGTTAATTTTTATTTTTTTATTGTAAATGCAAATGTTAAATGTTAGAGATAATACTGATTTTTTTTTTTTTTTTTCATTTTCATGTTAGGCTTTGAGGACGATTTCCTGTGGAGAACTCCTTGGGTTGAGAGTTTTCTTTCTGTTAGAAGAAGTACTCAAAATACAGCCTTTTTGTGGTTGTTTTCCTGTGTTTGAAATTTAAGCCTAGACTAGAAACATATTCAGTCTTCACCTCTCTGCTTCACCACGAGGTGTGGCGGGACTCGAGACTTCACCTTTGTACTGCAGCCTGAGACTCCTGTCCTCTGAGTGCTTCCAGCAAACCCTCAGGAGTTCTCTTCCTCTGCTCATTTCAGTACATTTTCAACTATGTTTCTTGAGAGTAAGGCCTTGTGTCATAAAATGAGAATTTTCTTTTTTACCAGGGACTTACATTGACACAGTTCTGTTTGATCTTCCCGTATTCACAAACAACATTTGCTCCCTGTGGAACAGATCCTGTAAGGCTATATGTGCTGTTCTCAGATCTTTTCCGCCCTGCTTCCATTCTAATAGCATCATCCAATTTTGACTGTGATTATTTTGGAAAACAATTCTGGTTTCCATGGCTTTTATTTTTATTGGTACCGGGAATCCAAATGAGGACCTTACACTTGCCAGGCAGGTGCTAGTGCCACTGAGCTATATCCCTGGCCCTCCAAGGCTTTTAAAACTAATGGGCATCAATCTTGCAGTCCTCAACACTCATAACGCATTGTCATTGATCTTCAAAGGTCACTCAGCTCTTAGGAGTTTGTCTACATGTATGTCTCCTATCAAGTGCATGGCATTCTCTGTGCATAACTGTGCTGAGGGTGTTGAGAATGGGTGCACGTATGTGTGTGTTCTTTACCTCCCTAACTTATTATTTAAGTAGATCGGTGGAGTGTTTAAAAAACTGTACAGCTTCTATAATGACATTACCAGTCATTGGTTTGTTGCCTATGAAGGGGTTTAACCTTTGTTTATGTGGTGAAATTTATCAATATTTCCATCACTGGTTTGCTTAGAAATGTGAAAATAAGGATATATTGATAATTCACTTTTAGCTCATACATTAGCATTTTTGAAATGTAATATTGATTATTAACTTTCTCCCACTATGCAGAGGGCAGTGTGAGGGCAGTGATTATGGCTCATTAATCTTTGTGTTTTCACCATCTGGCACCTACAAAAAATTGGCTGTTGTAAAAACATGAATAAAAACTTAAATTAATGAATTATTATTGTGATTTAGTACATATTTTATTCTTGCGACATGCACATAAAACTTTAGTCAACCTTTTCACCTCTTTAAATTTCTATTCCCCTTTCCGCTTTCATTTATCACTACAGAGATTCACTAATAATGCTTCAGCTATGTAATTTATTTTTGTTCCCCACATAAGAATTAAAGAATTTCATTTATTTGCCTTGTTGTTATATTAGTAGATCTAATTAGTAAGACAGCTTATTAGTGAAAAAAGAACTTTTATATCATTTGACAAATCCTAAATTCTTTTAACAAAACACTATCATAAAAAGGAAGATGTCCAATTTTTCTCATATATTATTTGCTTTGCTGCTTATGCTTGGAAAGTGGCTGACCGTGAGAGTTACTTTCTTTGTGCTTGTGTTTTATCATTCAAATACTTCCTGTGGGTGACTGTCTCATAAGCATGGTGAAAGGTTTCCATATTATGATAAACTACATCTTATTTGGTTTTACCACGTAATACCCATCCATTGCATATTATTTTTTGTCATATACAAATGTGCTTACAAGTTCTTTGAGACTGTGTTTCAATTACCTTTCCTATGCGTGGCAAACAGTCTTTGAGACTGTGTTTCAATTACCTTTCCTATGTGTGGCAAATAGCATAATACATGCATTCGAGTCTGTGCTTAATAAAAGTTTATGAAATAAATTACTTTTCTTTACAAGTCCTTGACATAGCCCTTGTTTTGTATGGGTTGAAGTCACAGTCTCTCTATTTGAGATGGAATGAAATGTTGCAAAGATGCATTAGTTGTAGTGGCCCAAAAAACACACCATCTGTTTTCCTACAGGAAGAACAGAACTCAGTGATAGCACTTCATCAACTTCTCTTGATGAACTGAAGAATTTCCTTGAAATCACATTTCCTGGTAGGCTACTTGTAGCCAGTGACAGCATAGTCTTATAGGAAGCCCCTTCCTATAAGATGCAGGACCTGTTTGACTTGAAGCCTCCCCATTAACCTGGGTGAAAGACATGGGGAACTCGTTGCAGTTGGAAATGTCTTCTACCCAACAATCTTCCATCTCTCCTCTTCCTTCAGAGTTGTCAGGTGTTTTTGTCAGGTTCATTGCCCGCAATTCTCTTGCACATCTAGTTTGATCTCTTAGCTGATCCATCTGAATACGTCCACATTCACAGTTTCTTTCCTTACAAGTGCCCATGTAGGTCAACACAAACACCAAACGCAAAGTGCATTTGATACATTAGTATTTGATTTTGATCCATTGTTACCAGGTTTACAGCTCACACAAAACAATCACAGAGGAAAGCTATGTAGAAAGATGGCATCTGTGTCTAAAACATCCCTGAGACCAGTATGCCATCTTTGTTGTAAACCTTGGTACAGAGTAGGAAATGTCAATCCACCCATCCATTATGAGGCTATTGCTGTAGATTAGTCCCAAAAGATTTCCAAACTATTTAAATGTGGCATTGAAGGGCATAAATTTTAGAATCAGAAAGACCTGAGTTCATCTTTGAGTTCATAGGAGGTTGTACACATAGCAGCAACTCTGAGGCTTTATGGAGTGAGCAGTAAAATCATTAATTTAATCAAGAAAATATATTTCTTTAGGTCTTAGCTCATGGAACCCTCTGATCTCAATCGCAGCCACTTGATCTTCTTTTTTTTTTTTTTTTTGGTTTTTCTCTGGTACCGGGAACCGAACTCACGACCTTGCGCTTGCCAGGCAGGCGCTTTGCCGCTGAGCTAAATCCCCAGCCCCATTGATCTTCTTATAGATTCTAGATGAAATTAGTTGCTGCTAAAGAGAGTAATGGTATGTTATGTGTTGTGATTTTTCTGATACCAAATTAAACAAATAAAACCTTAAAAGCCTTGGTAAATATTTCTAACTTTCTTACATGTGTAACTTCACATTACTTAGAAAGAAAACAACTCATATTTATTAAAAACCCTACAAAAGCAAATATGCAAATTAACCTCAAAACTCATTAATTTTATAAATACAAATTTTTGAAAGTACAAATAAACCCTAGTGATTATGAACCTCACAATGTTTCCCTTTTTTGTATCTGAGCCTCAGATGACTCTTCCCAGGGCTTCTTATTTTGGAAAGTGGGATCATATACCTGATGGACTTAATTAGATGTGAGGAGTGAATCATAGAGCCCAGGGAAGACCTATCCACCTGAGGGATGGGATGATCTTAGGATGCAGTTCTGGGTGGAGGGTCTAAGAAGTTAGAAAATATCACCTCAGATGTTTGGATAGAGCTCACTTTTACCCTGGGACACTATGACCTACCAGGTATAGGATATGAGGAGGGGCACAATGCCAGGATCAAAGCCAAGTGTGTGAGCAGCCTTTTTCTCCAAATATGTACTGTTGAGGTGATTCCATTTCAGCAAATTACCAAGACAAGTGTTCAATGTAAGGAGAATGATATTTTACCACTCAGAGCAGACCTCTCTATAATTAGGTGTCTTAGTTATTATTCTCTCCTTGCTGAGACAAAACCCCCAACACTCAAAGTTAAAGGAGGGAAAGTTTATTTAGCTCACAGTTGATAGAAGTTTCAGTCCATAATCAGTGGCTCCAAGGCAGGGTGGCACATGGCAGAGGGGCAACAGTTCATGGATGTGGATGACAGCAAAGCAACACCGGAGAGACAAGCCTTCTGTCCCTTATATTGTATGCAAGCTACCTGCACTAGGGCGGGTGTAGCACTTACACCCTTAATCCTAGCATTGCGCTACAAATCAATCACACATTCTAGATTCATCCACCTCTAAAACAACTCTGTGACTACATGAGACTTTGGGGGTACATACAGACACAAACCATAACACTAGGTTTTTGCCTCCTTAACTCTGAGGGATGAGTCATGTTACTGTTTAAATAAGAAATGTGTATGAAAAGAAATATGTATGAAAATGTGTAGAGGAGGATATTCATATTTAGGAGAAAGACAGGAGATGTGAGGCAATATTTTCTTAAATCCCACACTTGAGAGAGATCACAATCTCTCCTTTCTCTGTTGATAGAAAGTCATCTTCTTTCTCCTCCTCTTGTTACTTTTGAATTCCTTAATCAATCTATAATTTATCTGTCATGCATTCTCGCACTGGGTTAATTCAATGACAGGTCTGTTAGTTGTCCTGACTTCTCTATCGTTTTCCACGGCTTTTCAGGAAATATTGTTGCTACTACTCACTCCTATTTGATTACTGACATTTCTGCTCTGATTGTAATTTTTCTGCTGATGAAATTAACCTTTTATTCCAAACAATCTGTGTTCTAGGGACAACTGATCAGCTTATTTTATTTACTCACCGGCTGTTTTTTATTTATTTTTTCTTCTTCCTCATGAAGCTGATCAGAATACCTGTTCCTAAATGAAACTGATTGTATGACATATATTCCTCTGAAACTGTGACTGTAGTTTGGTCATCATGCTCAGGGGCAGATCTGTGTGTTGCATGTGGCAAAGTCCATTGTCTTAATTACTCTTCTCTCGTTGCTGAGACAAAAATACCCAACACTCAAAATTAAGGCAAGGAAAGGTTTATTTAGCTCACAGTTTGTGGAGGTTTCAGTCCATAGTCAGCTGGCTCCAAGGCAGGGTGGCATGGCACAAAGGCAACACTTCATGGCAGCAGCAGACAGCAAAAGCATCAAGAGCAAAAGGGGTTGGGAGAGCAAGCCTCATTTCCTCCCTTATATTTTCCTCAGGTGGGTGAAGCACTCACAACATCCAGGTGCCTCCTCTTGCACAGGCTCAGGATGTTTACAAAGTGAGGACTCTGGTCTCCCGCTGAGTCACTTGGTTAAACTTCTCAGATTGACACAGTGAACAACAGTAAGGGCGTGTCCTTTACACCCTAGGAGATAGAACTGCTGAGTTACTTAGTTAAGCATCTAGACTTCTCAAGTTGACACAATATATAAACCGTAACATTCAGATTATGCTGTGGCCTAAGGGTGGGAACCGAGACCTAATTTGGGAGAGGTCAGAAGAGTGAAGCAAAGCTGTGAAATTCTAGAGCTGTTGATAAAAATATATGTTTTCTCTCCTCACTAGAATGATGCTTTTTTTCTTTTCATACAGATAATAGAAATGGAACTGCCTACAGCACCCTCCTTTCCTCTTGCACCTTCAACATTTAAACATCGTGGTATGGTAGTGGGTGACAAAGCCTGTTAGTCAGCGCAGATAGAGTACAGACAGATTTTTGCAGTATAAATAGGCTTATTTCCCCCGTACACATCTGCCTTTCCAACACTTTAAAGATAGGCCTACTCATTCTTATCTGGCATTCACCATCAAAACATAAATCCTCTTGTTATCATTTTCTTAAGGAAAAGTAGAAAGAATGACACATGAGAATGCTTTCAATGGCTTTCTTGTACAGCAGGGGCCAGCATGCTGTTTGAGGTTTGGCTGCAGTATGGTGAAGTCTGCTTGCTTTCAATTATGCAAACCCATTTATATTTTTTCATGCCAAGTTGGATAGGTTTATATTTCTATTTTTCCAATTCTGAAATGAGGCTCTTTGGATGAATCATACTATCCCTAGGCTATTGCAGGGAAAAATACCTTCTGAAGCCTTTTAAGAAGTTTCTACACTCCAGAGCAAAGGATCACTCTTTGTTACTAAGCCATTTTTCTCTTTTTTCCCTTGACTTTCAGTATCCAGTCTTAGGTGCTCTCAGCCAGTGATACTAGATTCAGCCGATTTTCTTTTGGCAAGAACAATATTATCTCAAGCAAGTTCCCTTGCAAAGAAGTAGTTTCATGGGTTACAATTTGTTAACAGGCAAAATACTTTTTTAAGAAGATAAAGAAAAAGAAAAGAAACAAAACAAAACAAAACAAAACAGGAATAGATTAGTCAGCTCCTGGAGAGCTAAATCTACCTATGCTGCTCTTCCACCTGTGTTCACAGGGCTGGTCAGTAGGTGTGCTAATCTGCATTGTTATTTACTTACTTTTACCCTAAAGCACTAGCACTGATTGCAACGATTGGGTAACTTCATTGGTAGGGCAAAGTGTGAAATAAAAAAGTCTCTCTCTGGCTGGTCATGTGGGTAAGACCAAATAGCACCAGCCAGCTCCTTCCTGTGGCTGTGTCAGCTGAGCTGTCTGGAGACATTGTTTGTACCATTGATTTTTTAAAAATTTCTATGAAACCAGGACTGAGACACAGCAGGTTTGGAATCATGCCAGCCTCCTGTTGAGTGAGAAGAAAAGGCTGAGAGTAGGAAGTATATTGACCCAATTTATTGGACAAAGTGCACCAGAGGTGACAGAACAAGTTGCCAAAGTGTTGCTCTATAAAAGCTCTTTAGAACAAGAAATTCGGGACAGTGAGGTACAAATGGAGTTGGTGGAGAGGGCCTAAGGAAGCCCTGACTTTCAATTCCTTCGGATAGGACATATTTTATAATAGG
This sequence comes from Chinchilla lanigera, assembly GCF_000276665.1. NCBI lineage: Eukaryota > Metazoa > Chordata > Mammalia > Rodentia > Chinchillidae > Chinchilla > Chinchilla lanigera. The sequence continues at coordinate 16,189,147 of NW_004955402.1, forward strand.
AACCTTTTTCCTGATTTCTGGGCAGAATAAAATTGCAGCATTCTATGTTAATTATTTGTACCTTTAATTGCTAATGCTTATTTGAAATAGTGTCATTTCCAGCTGTTGCCTTTGAATGAAATGACTTCAGGAAACAAAATTAATTGGTTTATTCTTTGCTTATGTGGATGATAGTTTCCCATTAAAATTAAATTAAAAGCCTTGGAATATGTTCTGTCCTTTGTAAAGTATGCTAAATTTTGCCATACTGGTAGTCTGACATATAAGACCAAAGATACTGATTAATCTGTCCCATAAACATAAAGAGCTTTGTAAATAGACACATTTCATAATAAACTGAATAGATGTGGTTGAGAGCTTTGCTCCTCCAGACAGCTACGGATCTCCCAACTACCTACCCATAGAGCTCATGTACACGTTCAAGAATCCAGAACTACTTCCCTGGAAAATCTCCTGCAGAGCAAATTTGGCTAGACCTTTCCTAGGGAGGAAGTCTCCTCCTGTATGCACATTAAGAGCTTCAAGAAAAGCATACATATTAAACACTTTGAAAAAAGAACAGTGATTACTAAGAACCAGTGTGAATTAACAAAGAATGAGTAATGGGAATAATAATTTGAGTACTTAGTTTGCAGTTATGGATAGTGGGAAAGAAAAATTATACCCTAATTGGGCAGAGTATCTGATCCATGTTTCATGATAACATTTTGAGCAAGAAATATATAGGAATATTAAGAAAATATATCTGGTTGAATTATTTGATTCAGTTTATTAATCCTGCTTAGTAGATTAATAAAGTGGGAGGTCCATAGAAATGTATGTAATTCAGGACTCTCTTTGTTTTAATCCAGTAGGTAGTTTTCAGCAATAAATTCAATACTTATAAATTTATCAGGTGATTCCCAGTTAATACACTAGAAAAATTTAATAATTTTAGCAATCTTAGAAAAATCTTTAGAGGAAAACTTGGATTGCAATTAAATTAACTGATGATGTAAAAGTCTATGTAGAGGGAAAGATAATCACATGAGGTTAGGTTTTGGGTGCCTGCAGGACACAGCCCTTGTGGAAAAGACCTGAAGTTTTCATTTAAGGGTCATATAAGCAGCTTGGTGCATCTGCTAGAAGAGCTGATGTGAGCACAGAGGTGGGTGTTCAGCTATAGGGAGGTGAGCTTCCCTGTGGTGCTGGACCATGCACACTTGTAATATGGAGTCAAATCCCATTGTCACAGTCAAAGGGTTACAAAGAAGTTGGAAACTATTTTAAGGCACACAAATTGAATTACGAGTTCTAAAGTTCTTTCAATATTTATTTGCTCATTTAATACTAATATTATTTGTGTGTATCTTTCATTGCCCATCTGAATGTCATTTTCTTTTATCAGCACTGTTTTATTTACTTGCTCTCATAATCCTTTGACATGTAGCTTTTGTATTTACAGCCAGGCGTTGCTTAATAATAGGAACATGTTCCGAGAAATGGGTCATCAGTGCATGTCATGGCTGTGTGAACACCATAGAGCATATTTATCCAAACCTAGATGGTTAATCAGTGAGGGCAAAACGTTCAGAGACAAGTGCCCAAACTGCAACCCAAAACCCACTTATTTATCTCATAATTGCCAACACTGCAATTAAACCTGAAGAGTGAGGTTTTAGTTTAGAGAAAACCACTCATACATTAACATCTTTTGTCTTAAAAGAAAAACAAATAACATGTGTATCATAGGCTCACCACCACTGGTTTAGGTTGATCCTCTGCTGTGGAAATGCTAGAGGCACTTGCATAGCACATTGTTGGACAGTACACTTTCTTTCTACAAGTAGAGATTATGCTCTAAAGTAAAGATACAAATATAATATAGTGGCATATAAGCTAGTAACATCATCATTAATTATCATTACCAAATGTTTTGTACTGTTCATAGCTATATGGGCCACTCCTTTATACGACTGGCAACCCATGTTGGTTTACACCAGTATCACGACAAGCATGAGTAATGTATTGCACTATGGTGTCAGGACAGCTATGATGTCACTAGGTGCTAAAAATTTTTCAGCTCCAATATAATCTGTCACACATGCAGCTGGTTGTTGACTAAAGCATGATTGTGCAGCTCACGATTGTATTATTTCACAGACTAGGAAATTGAGATAGGGAGAAGCTAAAGGACTCAATCAAGGTCATCAAACTACTTAGCAGAAAATTTGGATATTTAATCTTACTTTAATGCTCCCTCTTTTAATCAGTGTGCTGTGAAACAAAACGAAGTTTACTCATTTCCATGGTTATATTAGAGCGGAGTACAGAGTTGGGATTGCATTGTACTGCTCTACCCTTCGCTGAACACAGGCCTCCAGCCAAGCTGGTAAATGTTCTGCACCATCCCCACCCCTGGTGTTGCTTATGCCATTTGTTTTACTTGAAAGAGCATCTTTTCTCCACACCATACTCAAGTCAAACATAAATATGACTTCCTTTATGAGGCCTTCCTGGTTTCCTATGCCAAAGGGAACAGTCGCTACTCTAGATTTTCTGGTATTCTTTTACTTAAAATAACTTTTGCAGCTGATAATAATCTTTTGCTAATAGTCATTGGTAAATATCTTTTAACTCTAATAAATAGTAATTTCTTGACAACAAGGACTTTGTCTTATGTCTCAGAGGATTTAATTCAGGATTGAGCCTCACAGATCTTAGTGGTTCTGCACGTATTTTTGGACTTAGAAGAAAGGGGTGGGTAGCCCAAGGAAAGAGTGCTTTCAGAAGTGTCAGAAAGATTCAGCAGGAAGCCAGTGTGATTGGGAACACCTGTAATCCCAGAAGTCTGGCTGCTGAAGCAGGAAGATCAGAGGTTCAAGCCAGCTTGGACATTGTAGCAATTTAGAAAGAGCTGGTCTCAAAAAAAAAAATAAAAATAAAAATAAATGGGCTGGGTATGTAACTTAGTGGAAAGGCCCTGGGGTCAATCTCTAGCACTTAAAATATTAATTGGATGAAACCTGTTGAAATACAGGTTGGCATTTAACAAGTTGTCCCTGAAACCTGATTAATGCATACAGGAAGGTGGGGGAAGGGATTTTTTTAATGTTTGTTATTTCAGTGGAATTATCTTTCAGTGGAATGAAATTCCATTTCATTTTGCCTAATATACACTGGACTTACTTGGAAGCAGTTTGAGTCAGATTAGGGAAATCCAGAATTTGAGGCATAAGTGGTCAGTTCCTGGATTGCCTTTGTCTTAATAAATATGTCAGCAGATATGGTGTGGTTGAGTGGAGTGACAGATTTCCGAGGGCAGGCCTGATGAGATATGCATATAGGGATGAAATTTCAAACTTGCCTACTAAACCAAATGCAAAAGGTGGCTGCTGCCCATGAAAAAAAAAAAAGAGAAAAGCAGAATATAAGATTTTGGTTGTTCAGTCAGGCAAGAGATTCTTATATCTTTTCAATATAGTATCAGATAAAAACTAACAGGTTTTGAGGGCAATACTGTGTGGGATCTCTGCCATTTTTTTTACCTGATGACTTTGCCTGTTTATTTGAGGTTTAGTTTGGTCACCTGTAACATGAAAATAATAATTTGTATGAACTCATAGGGGTATTGTAGGGACAGTACAAGTCAATGTATATAAATTACCTAGGACAGTATCCTACATGTAAGTGAAAGCTGCATAACCATTAGTTGCTTTACTACTATTTTTTATTTTGAAATATGTATTGTTATGATAAGGTATTAATGATGAGTCTGAGTTAAAAATACTTGCAGTCACTTTTTGGACTGCCTTGTATCTTCACTGTTTACTCTTTGTGGGACCTCAAGAAAATGATTAAAATTCTTGAGTCTTCGATCCTTTTTACCATACAATGGGATTTAAACATTTACAGTCCTCATTGTTGTGAGTAGAAAAAAGATAATGCTTGAAGAAATGTTCTGTAATCTGTACGGTACTATAAGAATCTATAAGGTTTAATCTTTTTCGTGGGGAGGTAGCAGGAATCAAACTCAGGATGTGGTGCTTGCCAGGCAGGCACTGCACCACTGAGCTATATCTCCAATCCCCTATGAGGTTTAATCTCTCAGCAGACAGTGAGACTCTTGCATGAATTCTATAGCTACAGAGAATCAGGGAAGCACCTGGTGTCCCTAGGAGAGGCTGTTGGGTGGGTGGGTGGGGGGGCTTTCTGGTGGTTTCTCAAGACTGTGATAACCTGACCTTAGTTTGCCTTATTATATGTTTCATAATCAGTTCATAGGTAAAGAATTCATTTCTCCAAGCAAAGATCCACATAATCTAAGTTCCTATGACTAATATCCAAAACCAGAATGCCAATGTATTATTCTGCAGTACACGAAAGCAACTGGCAGGGAAGCTGGAATAAGCAAGCATTCATACTTCTTGGTTCACCTTTTGATCCCATACAGAGAAGGACATGGGAAGCCAAGCTACAGTTACAAGGTGAATCCATCCTCACAATCAAGTAGCTGCAGCAAGAGGGCTACAGCACCTGGAAACCATGGGTGAGGCTTTCTCTTCTGGAGTGTGCTCTGGAGTTGGCGCTTATGGTGTTTGCCTCACTGATGCCTTATTTTTGCTGATGTGGATAACTAGTCTTTTCCTCTAAAGAAAGCTCAACATATGAGCTAACCTGAAGTAACAGAAATATCTACTGTCTTCAACTGGACCTCAGAAAAAAGAAAAGATCATTGCAAAGACAAAGTGTCCTTACGATACTCCTCCTCCAGGGGAAAGTCATTTGAGGAGATTTCGTTTAGGTCCTGAAGAAAAGAAAGGGAAACCAGGTTAGTGTTCAAAGTGGAGGAATTCTCAGAGTACCTAGCCCTGGACCTGGTAGAACATCCGAAGGCTGTGTTGGGTGTTTGCTGAATTCCTAAAATGGTATCCTTGCGGCTTCCTACAGGGGAAGATGGCTTCTGATGGTGGGATGGATCAATGTCAATGGTCTGAATACTCAAAGCTGTGACCTTGAGATGAACAGTGAACGATTTCTGTGCCCAAGCTTTGCCTGGGAAGAGTAAGTTGCCCTTTAGGTTCTGACAGCAACAACACTGTCCGAAGTAAGCTGGAGATCAGGGAGTACCTTGATGTTTCAGTCCTTTAAAAATCCCAGCGACCCTTGCATAAATTCAGAGGGGCTGAGAGGACACTCCTTACCACAAATTACTCAGAGCTAATTTCCAGCAAACAGATATGTGCATAGAGGATCATATTAACAATGAGTTAATATATCTGATATTGGTAAACTAAAAGCATGTTTCCATTTCTATTTTATAATGATTTTAAATCCCAGTCTATGCGGGCAGTGTTTCTTTTATTTTTCAATACTTAGGAGATACTTTCTTGTCAGACACATATTGAAAAACAATCCTGCTATCCAAACAACACTGGGGAAGACGTACAAGTAATTATCTCATCAAGGTACAGTGATGTATTTGTTAAATATTGTAAAAAGGCAGTGTAGGATAGGTAAGAGTAGTTCCCAATCTGGATCTAGGCAGAATGAGGGAGGGGATACTTGAGAAAAGGGGACACTGTAACCCATGTAAGTCAAAGGCAAGCTTTGAACATTTCCTGAAGCAGGCTATCATTTATCATTGATGTGAAGAACTCGTATGAGCTGATACTGCAAAGAGGGGGAAACAACTTACCAGGGGACTTTACAGCATGGAAAAGTTTGGTGAATTTGAGACAAACAGTTTGGAAATGCATAATTTGAATGACTAAGTGCTCTGCCAGTAGGTATGAAAATGCATTATTCCCTGAGTGATTGTTTTTTCTTTTGGCGAGGATCTCTCTGTATTCTCTTGCTCAGGCAACCAGCTTAACAAAAGTGGGCCACTGTCAGATAACTGGCTTGTCTTATGGGTGTTGTTCCTCCTTTTATTTTTTTTTAAAAAAAGAAACTGCAAAGTTAATCAACCTGTTAGAAAACTTTAATATAAAATATTTTTCTTTTATAAAAGCATTAAATATTTGAGAAAATCAAACCTAACCATGTTCAGTATATAATTTACTTATCTCTGACAATGTGGTGTAATAATTTTTGCAATCATTATCTATTGATCCATTGCTTTATCTCCTTTTATTTAGTATCTCTCTTTTTTTAGTACGAAAATCTACTAAGAACGCTGTAAGGATGAAGTGAAGACAGTGGCATATATCTGCTGGAAGAAATTATCCAGTTTTAAAACAGAAAACAGTGAAGTAATGAAGAATCTGAAAATCCACATTTAGGCTTTTGGGTTTTATTGAAGGAATATTTTCTTTTTTAAAAGTAATATCTCTGGAGATTTTTATCTTATTTCTTTAATAGCACTTATTTTCTGACTGATTCCACTTTTAAATTTCTAGTAAGCTGAAAGCTTAAATAAAAATTTGAAGGTGGGATAAAAATTGCAGAGTTAGTGAAGAATAAATGGTTGAAGTAGAAATAGGGAAGGCACACAATCACTCAGCAACAGAAGAGAAGGCAAAACTGGCCTAGCTGATGAGTCTTTTGACTAGTCAGTTTGCTCTCAGGTGGTTGGGTATTTTTAAACTTAATATTTAAAAGCTAGTAAGGGCATTATAAAGATGAAACCAAAAGGGAGAGATAGATCTGTTGTATGTTCGAGCCATTAGTAGGTCCACATAGAACTAAGAAATGCTCTATGAAAATGAAGTGACATTGGAAAAAGCAAAGGATACATTTAAGGTCCATTTAGAGGAGAAAAGAAAGCCACTGTGGAGGAAGAAAGAAAGCCACACCTGTTGTCTGAAGATGGTTGTGTTAATGTTAATAGCTGTAAATGCTAAAACTAACTCCCCAACTTATATTTTGTCTTCTGGGTCATGAAGACTATAGTTTTATGTATTCGTATGCGGAAAAACTGCTTCCTGTTGGGAAGCTGGCTCTTGCATTAAACATCTTACTTAAAAGCCAACCTGGAATTCCTTATGGTTCCACTTTGTTGTCTTTCTATTTTTTTTTTTTTTTTTTTTTTTTTTGTCTTTCTACAAGTATCTGATTATATCAGTGAAAACACGTCACAAAGACAGATGCAATGAAGGGCATTTATAGATATGGAATCCAAAGCTTCCTTGCAATTGTTGTATCAGATATGAAATGTAAGAGGAACTGTTGCTTAGCATATGGAGTGTGGGGAGCAGATGGGGCAAACAGAAAGAAAGAAGAGGACAGACATTCAGAAGCCAATCCAGCCGTTTCACAGTTGTCTACCTTTGCATAGCTGGTTATCTGAGATAGAAAAATAGGGATGGATTCCCACAAAAAGAATGCCTACTGACCCAGGGAGGGTGGAATGCCGACACATCTATATGTGAAAATGTAATTGTTTTTGTTTACACATATAATTTTTCCATAAATAGTAAACTTGCTTGTCTAAGTTAAATTCATTTGAAATAGTGTTTACATTCTGGGTTCTACGGTATTTTCTTCATGGTGTTTCCTGCCCTATCAGGTTTCCCTCAGGATTTTCTATGCTGATATACAAGGAAGGGGGAAAAAGTGATATGTATATATACACAAGACAGTGAGGATAAGTGTCCTACTAATTTCTATTAGTTCATTGAAAAGAACCTTTAATGCTTATATATATATATTTTTTTTTGGTTTTTCTCCGGTACCAGGAACCAAACTCATGACCTTGCGCTTGCCAGGCAGTCGCTTTTGCCGCTGAGCTAAATCCCCAGCCCTTTAATGCTTATATTGTTTGATCAATTTTTCATGCCTGTACCTGGTAATCTGAACAATTACTTTGAAGATAATAATGTGCAATATAATAACCATTTTTAATTTTGTGTCATCTTGTTTTGATATGCATTTAGGGACTGCTGGATTAAATAAGATTATATAAGTCTGTTTGTGTATCTGTCCATCCTACATGAATAAAGGCATTTTCCAAATATTTTTATTTTTTAATAAAAACTATGGGTCAAATATTTTCTGCAGCTGGAATTCAGTAGAACTTACTTTAGGAAATACAAGTAGTAGTATAAAATTAAAAGCTCTTAAGGATGTATACTATGTGTAATTAGTAAACAAATATTTAAAATGCAGAAAGTATTTCAGTGTCTAAAAAAATTACATGCAACTTATAAAAATAAAAATGAAAAATGTAAAATATATGCTACTATTGACTACAAAATAACTTCCCTTCACTTTCAGCCAGAAGTAGCAAAAATTTGCTCTTCGGGATAAGAAATGTTTTTGTAGAAAATATTATTCCTTTTGTTATATGTGGAGATGTAAATTGCACAAAGAAATAAGTGTTCTTATTTGATTTCAACTTCACATTTTATTCATTCTGAGTCATTCCAGGGGCTGGTATTTGTTATAGATGAAGTGCCACTATGCCTGTCTCGTCTGGAGAATTCTAAGAAAAGTACTTTCTAGCACTATTCCCAGTGTGATAATCTACAATAGTCATTGTACAGAATTGGAACGCCATGCATATATATAACACACAAACTGATACATACATGACATATACTTATTTACAAACACACCTCATTTTAAATTTGCTAAGTAAATTATGGGGTATTCAGCATGGCATCATTAAACTCCATTTAACATTTCTTGTGTTTTTGTCTTTGTAAAGTCTTAGTTAAAGAGCTATCTAGGACGATATTCTGGGACAGACTTAAATTTCATAGCCACTGTTTTGATGTCTAGAGTGAGCAGTCACCATATGTCACTCCTTCATAGAGTCTAGCCTGAAATAGACTTTCAGACTTCGGTATGCAAAAGTCTAAAGACTATTTGATTTCAAGTATTACTTACACGTTTGTATAGTATCAACAATAATGAAATGTTATTCTGCCTAACCTGATATAATCTCATCGCCTTTACCTATTGTTTTTGCCCTTTTAAGATCCTAATCAAATCTCTCTCTTTACCTTACAGAAAATCCTTCAGTATTTGTTGCGTATTGATCATCATTCCTGGCTCTCACAGCAGAAACACCAACATTGCCCTAGTGTGCACTGTGTGTTTGCTGGAAGCTCATTGATAATATCAGAAATGATGTCATTACAGTTCTGGGAAGACTGTGTGTTTTTCATGAACTTATGTTTCTTTTTCCATGCAGCACTGATAAATAGCAGAATATAAGTAGCTTTCAGACAAGATGTTTTAAAATGCCAACATTTTGATGGCTTGGTATATTTTTTAAAAAGTAGATGTTTTGAGATAGTCTAATTAAGGCAGTTTTAGCTTTGTTTAAAATCAATTTCTAAACTAATTAGTGATGCCCTTTCAAAAAGAGAAACAAAATATGTACTCTTTAATATGATTCATTGCCTTCTAAGGTAGGTGATAGAAATGTACAGTTGTTTCTTTATTTTTTGACTATCTCCTAATTGTAATTTACACATACAAATCCCACAGGCATATGTCGGTAACAGATGGCATTTATTAAAAATCCACATGCAGTCTTGGGTGGTGTGTCATTCTGCTTGAAGGCAAGGAAATGGATTAGATAAACTTTTAAGGTCATTCCATGTATAACTTTCAAGATTAGATTCTGGAGTTATTCTATTGTGTAAAATGTGCTTATTTTAAATATGTATAAGTCAAGCATGTTCGGTTGCAAGTCACACAAAGGTAGTTTGAATCACAGTAAGATGGCTATGGCTCCTATTGGCCTTAAAAATCTGCATTGGGAGGCCACGGTGTGGTTAAGTCCACTTTTTCTCTGTCTTCTCTGCTTTTCTCTGTGGATTGCTTCATGGTCTTTTCAGCATATAGACGTTTTCCACATGGTTTAGACTTGGATCCAGAAGGTAAAAGAAAATAAGATCCCAAAGAAGACTCTGTTTAGGAACTCCAATTATCACTTTAATTGTGACAACTTGAATTCAGAAGTGTGGTTTGTACATTAAGATTGGTTCTCTTGGGTCATTCACCCATCACCATTATGACCCTGTGAGGAGGGTCATAACCCTCCTCACACTGGGATTAAGAAAGCCAAAAGGAGATTCCTGGGATCATGGGATTGCCCTTTGCTCATGAACTTAACTGGAAAATTTGCCAAGAAACAATTCCAGAATTCTGTAGTTCAAATCAAATATTCAGTTGTTCTTATGAATCCATCAGGGTATATTTCTTCCAGTTGTGTACATTCCTGATTTTAGGCTTCTCCAGCAATCCAAATCTTCAAGGTATACCTAGTCTGTTTCCCACTTGCATTTTGCTTTGGGTGCCCTCTAATCTGATTTAGTCTCATACATCCCTCTTCCAGGATTACCAGCCTTCCTCACATTGTCTCCAGTTCTACTCCTTCCCGTGTACATATTCTATTTCTAGGACCCAGATGTTGTTATTAGCATATTTGAGTATCATCTTTAATTTTTCTCTAAATATTCCCATTTCCATTCTTTTTTACTTAAATCTGAGTATCCTTTGACTATATTGAATTTCTTCACAGACATTGAACTATTTATTTTCTCTCACACCTGCAAAGCACATTTTTAGGGATTGATAATGAGGCCCTTTGCTTTTACTGCTATTCCAACATCATTCTGCCCTTATCGTCTCTAAACATTAGCTTTCTGAATAGTAAGTTAGTGCACTAATCATACCTTAATAAGTTGTAATAGAATTCGCTACTCACAACCACTTCTTTTTGTATCCACCAATCACCTGGCATCTTTTTATTATTCACTGATGATTTCAACATATTTTTACTTTTTTTATTTTTTACTATCAAAGCCTTACCCTTCCTTTGCTGACATGTAGACTCATCCTGTTAAAATCTGAGTTTCTTACATCTAGCAATCTCTTCTTCAACATTAACTTATATCCTACTTTGTGGAGCTAATCTAGAGATTTTTATTACCGGGATGTTGTGGTTTATATTTAAAATGGCTCCCATTTTAAAAGATGTTTGTATTATGAGGGTTGGAAGGTGACTAGATTTAGGGCATACGATTGCTGGCTTTTATTAAAATGTGGGCTCTGGTTGGAGGAGGTGGCTGACTGGGGCCTGACTTAGAAGGGCCTATCTTGCTTCATGGATCCTCTCTTCTATCTCTGCTTCCAGGCTGTTATGATGGGAACAGCACTTCCCTAGCATGCCCCTCTGACGTGCTGTTTCTTCTTTAGCGCTTAATCCCATGAGCACTTCCAAATAAGCTTCCTGACAACAAGTCTCCATTTCATGGCTTAAGAGGGAGTCTGGCCTAAAAGTTGATGCTTAGGCCAGTCTGAGATGATAGACTCTAACTTCCAGGATTTTGGGAATAGATCATCACAGCTAGTTACAATGAAGAATAACATGGCACCCAATTGCTCATGGCAAGTACAGTCTGGGAAGTTCTTGGTTATTATATAGTGCAATTTTGAAAAACATTTTCACAAAAACTTAGGGTGGAATACCTGTGGAAATGCATCAGTGGGGAAATATTTCAGTTTCTTTATAGAGGTTTTGGGGAATGGTAATCAAAAAGAGGAAGGAACTTGGATTAAATTTTTGGGACTAGTTGATATACTACATTAAGAAAATCAATAGTTAATTTTGGTAGTCTAAGGGCCAGATGGTAAGAATCTGGAGTTACTACAATTTCCTACAGCTAAAGAACAGAGAACAGTGAAGAAGAAGACTAAGATCTAATTATAAGAGCATCAGAATTCTCAAGAATTTCGTTTCTCAACCCTATTAAGTCTGGTATGCCAAAGTTATAGCCATACTGGAAGGAATATAATCCTGAGACTTTGGACAGGCACTTCTGAACTGATGTACTTAGAAATATTAGATCCTGAGATTGTAGCGAACCACGTAGGTTTGTAGTAGTGGCTAATACCTCTTTGATACAATATTCACCCTTCAGGGAGTTTATTATCGCTAGACCTACCCTGTAACAAATCTTCAAAGGAGTCTTGTATGGTGAAATCAATGATACTAACTTAGAGTTATATGAAGAGACAAAGGTCTCAGTGAAGGTAAATATACAGAAAGCATAACAGATAATACTATTATAGTAATGATTTATAACTCGATTTTAAGTTTTCTACATGATTGAAGAAAAGGAAATTTTAGCCTTAAAGGTAGTATTATTGTAACTTTGGTTTTTAACTCTAACTTTTATTTTCCACCTAATTTAAGATACTGATCCATTAAAATATTATTCATGATTTGGAGCACATAATGAATAAATATGGAACTTTGTGACATCATTAATCAAAGCATGCAGGGAGAATCAGAGTTATTACAAAAAGGTAGTTTTTGTATGTTATTGATGTTCAGCTAGTGTACATTCAAAATAGCATGTTATAATGTTTGTCAATCTTATATTCCTGAAAAAGTACTGGAGACAATCAAATTATAAAGGGGATAGGTTTATTTCAGCTCACAGATTTGAAGGTTTTAGTCCATGGTTAATTGGGCCCATTATTTTTGTGTCTTCCATGTGGCAATACACCATGGTGAGGAGCATGTGGTAGGGAAAAGCTGTTCACCTCATGGTGATGTTGAAAGACAGAGAAGAAGAGACGAGGGTCCCACTATCCCCTCAAGGGCATGCCCCATACCCCAATGCCCTAAAAGCTCCTGGTGGTCCCCACTTGTTAAAGAATTCCACCTACTTCCTATAGTGCCATCCTGAAGACTAAGCCTTTAGCACAAGAACATTTTGGGGGCAGTCCAGATCCCAATCATAGCATATAATGTTGAAGCTGTTACTTATTTTTTAAAAGGAAAGAAAATAATGGAAATGATACAGAATTTCAAATCAAGATGATAGGATATTAACACTTGTTATTATGTTGCATACTGTTATCTTCAAAGTAATTGCTCAGATTACCAGATATAGGCATGCAAAATTGATCAAACTATATAGGCACTAACTACTCCTTTCAATGAACTAGTAGAATTTATTAGTACAATTAATTATCTGACCTATCTTGTGTGTGTGTGTGTGTGTATATATATATATATATATATATATATATATATATCTTTTTCCCTTCCTTTTCTCCTTTCCCTCATCCTAGCTGTCCTTTGCTTTGGAGCAATTTCTTTCCCTTTCACAGCATCTATTGTACCTTTTGGATTTTATTTACTCTTTCAGTTTCTTACACTAGGGAGACAATATGATGTTTACACATGTGAGTCTGAGTTATTTCACTTATGAGTATGGTCTCTAGTTGCATCCATTTTCCTATAAAAGCCTCGAGTTTATCTTTCTTTATAGGTGAATCATACTCCATTGTACGGTAACTTCCAAGGTAATAACTATGGAATACATACAAAAATAAATTAAATATTTCAATATAAAAACATTAACTGAACACAAAAGAATATTAATAAGAAAAAGAGGAACAGAAAGCTACAGGTTATGCAGAAAAACCCCACTGTCTGATTTTAAATCTTACTATCAAGATACAGCAATCGAAATAGTGGGGTACTAGCATGCAGTATGGGTTTAATGTGGCCCACATGGTACATTAATGGAACAAAATAGCTAAAAATATACCTGGTACATATGGTCAAATGATTTTTAATAAGAGTACCAAGATGATTCAAAGGGTACAGCCTTTTTGAAAACTGGGTATCTACACACAAGGGAATGAGATTAGACTATTACTAAGAACAGTATACAAAAATTTACCTAAAAGGAATCAAATAATTAAATGTAAGATCTAAAGTTATCATACTTTTAGAAATAAACATAGGACAAAATCTTCACAGCACTGCATTTGGCTATGATTTCTTGAAATCAACACAAAAGCAAAAGGCAACAAAAAGATATAGGCAACTTAGACTTTGGACAGGATCAACAGAATGAAAACCCACATGATGAGAAAATATTTGTAAACTCTATGTCTGAGAAGAATAACACCTAGGATGTACAGAGCACTCCGAAACTTAACAGCAATGACAAAAACCACCTCATTTAAAAATGGGCAAAGGATTGGAATAGACATTCAAAACAATACACAAATAGAAAAACCACACAAAATGATGCTTAAAATCACTAATCATTAAAGAAATACAAATCAAAACTGCAGTGCAATACCACTTCATATTTATTATGATGGATACTTTTAAAAAGTCCAAGAATAGTAAATCTTGGCAAGGGGTAAAGTAATGGAAACCATGTGTATTATTGGCAGGAATGTAAAATAGCACAGCTATTGTGGAAAACAGAATTGACAATTTCTAAACAATTAAAAATAGAATTATCTTGTGATCCAAAAATTCCTTTTCTGAGCTTAGTGAAAGTAGGATTTTAAAGAGATGTTTGCAAGCCCATGTTCATGGCACTATTACTCACAGTGGGTAAAATGTGAAAGTCACTCAAGTACCCATTAAAAGATGAATGGGTACGCACAACGTGGTGCATACATGCAAGGACATTTTTTCAGCCTTAAAAAAGTAACAAAATTCTGATACATGCTAAAATAGTAGTAAACCTTGAGACTATGACAGGAAGTAAAAAAGTAAGTCACAAATAGACAAACACTGCATGATTCTACTTATATGAGATATAAGATATGAGATATATGGAGACAGATATATGAGATATATGGAGATATATGGAGACAGATATATGAGATATATGGAGACAGAAAGTACAATGGTGGTTGATAGCAGCTGGGGGAGGCAGGACATGGACTTTCATGGATATAGACTTTGATTTTACAAGTTGAAGAGAGATCTGTGGATAGTAATGATATTTGCTCATGATAGATGTATTTAATGCTACTGAGCTTTACATTTAAAAATGGTTAATTGTGCTCTGCACTCTGGGAAGTTGAGGCAGAAGAATCACAAGTTTGAGTTCATCTGGGAAGCTTATTGAGCGCTTGTCTCAAAATAAAGAATAAAACAATAAAAAGGGCTGTGAACATAGCTTAGTGTGAAGGTCCCATGTTCAAACCCAAGAACAGCAAAGACAAAACAACACAAAACAAAAACCATTTAAAGTGGCAATTTTTATGCTATGTCTCTTAACCACATTTTAAAAAATGGACAAAAAAAGACCTAGGGAAGAGATAATTTAAGATTATAATTAAGAAATAAGATTGCATGTAAAGATAGCTCTCACAGTTTAGATTTCTTTATACTTTGCTTTAAATAATTTTCAATAATTGAATTGTTTAGTGTTTCTGATATTCCTTAGGTTCTTTTTTAGGCACGGTAGGAAATACAGAAATTGATCTTTGTTTGTTTTTTGTCCTGAAGGAACTTATATGTTCATAATTTTGTTGTGGATTCAAAATTGTTACAGAATAGTTTGATAAAAACAGAGTTCATAATGTTTATGAGAAAATTACTCATCTAATAATTCATACACACAACCTGGCACTTGAGCAACAGTGGCCCGAAGTCAAGGCACTGCGGCATCTTTACACCGTTTGTTTAAATTTTTGATGTAGTATTTAAGACAAACATAGTCTTGCTGATAATGTCTAGTTATGTCTTTATAGTGACAGCAAATGATGATTTAACCATTTTAACACAAAATGGAAAGAAACGAGAGAGAAAATTGGTCATAGGAAAGGATTTGCCTTTTGCAAGCTCGATCTCCATGTTTAGTTTGTTTTTTCTCATTCCTGCTCCAGGTCTGATATATACCTGATTTTTTAAAAATTAAGTTTATTGGTACATTTTAGATGTACATGATGATCACATTCATCACAGGAAATTTGTATCTGTGCATAATATGTCTTGATTCCTCTTTTTTTTCCATTTCCTTTCCCTCCCTTCAAACCCTCTTCCCCTCCTTATCTCCAAAAGTTTTGCTTCTATTTTTCCTTCTTTTCTCATTTTTTCCTTTTCCTTTCCTTCCTTTCCCCTCCCCCTACTAGCTTCTCTTCTCATTTGAACAGTTTCTTCCTATTTCACAATATCTCTTATACAATTTGGTTCTCATATATACTTTCAGTTTCTCACCACAGAGAGATGAAGTAATACATACATATGTGTGCAGCTTACTTCACTTAAGAATATGTCCACAAGGAACATCTACTTAGCTAGTAATGTCTCAAGTTTATCCTTCTTTATGGCAGAGTAGGACTTCACTGTATAAAAAAACTCACATCTTCTTTATCCATTCATCAGTTTATGAGCATTGGGGCTGTTTCCAAGATTTAGCTGTGACAAACTGTGCTGCTATAAACATGGGTATGCATATATCACTGTGGTATGATGCTTTAAATTCTTTTGGGAAGATACCAAGAAAGGGAAGAACTGGATCAAATGGAACTTTACTCCTAGCTTTTTTAGGAATCTCTACTCTGATTTCAACAGTGGTTGCACCAAACTACACTCCCACCAACAGTGGAAAAGGTTTCCTTTTTCTTTACTGCCCTGCCAGCATTTGTTATTGATTGAATTTTTTTATGTGAATCATTCTTTGTGGAGTAAGATGGGATCTCAGCATTGTTTTAATTTGTAGCTCTTGAATGGCCAATGATGTTGAACATTTTTTCATATATTTATTTGCCTTTGGATTTCTTCATCTGAGAATTGTGTATTCATCTCAGATGTCCATTTTTGGATTGGGTCTTTAAATTTGTGATGGAGGTCTGATTTTTTTCAGTTCTTTACATCTTCTAGACATTAGTCCTTTGTCTGAGGGACAAGTGGCAAAAAAATTTTCCATTCTGTGGGTTGTGCCTTCCCTCTTTTGGTGAGTTTTTTGCTGTACAAAATATTTTTAATAAGATGAGATTACAGTTGTTGACTTTTTGTAATATTTCCCAGATGATCAGGGTTTTGTCAATGAAGTCTTTACCTATATCTATGTCATCAAAAGTTGTACGTATTCTCTATTCCAGCAGATTTAGTGTTTCTGTTTTAATATTTAGATCTTTGATCCATTTCAATTTTAGTCTAGTGCTTGGTGAGAGACATAAGTCTAGTATTAGTCTTCAGCATGTGGAAAGCCAGTTTTCCAGCACCATGTATTACAGAGGCTTTATTCCAGGAAGTGTGTTTGGCCCCTTTGTGAAACATAAGGTGTCTGAGTGTGTTTGGAGTTGTTTCTGCATCTTCTAAATGTTCCACTGATCCTCGGGTCTTTTTTTCTTTTGCCAGTACCTAACTGCTTTTAACACAGTAGCTCTGTAGTATAAGTTCAAGCTTGGGATTCTGATGCCCCCTGCATTGCCTTTGTTGCCCAGTATTGCTTTTGCTGTTCTACATCTCTTCTGGTTTCAAGTGAATTTTAGTATCATTTTCTTTAATATTGTGAGATATGCTTTTAGAATTTTAAAGTTATTATGAAGTTTACTGGTACCATTTTGATACATGTAATGATCACATTCATCATAGGGAGTTTGTACCTGTACATGGCATATCTTGATTCCTCTTTTTCCCATTGCTGGTAATATTTTTGTTATTTTTCTCAGCATTTGGAGTCTAGGTAGAGTGTCTGAATAGCTCCAAAAGCAGCCCCCTTTCTTTCCCCTTTCTGACTTCCTCTTAGGAATCATTGCCAAGGTGCCCTGATATTACCAGCCTCTGTGGGGTTCATGGTCTCCCAGACCCGGGGCCGAATATTGAAAGGACAAAAGATTTTGTAGCAGACATGGCCTACTTATAATACTCAAGGATTTGTTCTCTCTTTGTGTAGAATAACACTGTGTTTCTCAGTACGTAGAGGGCACTCACACTTACTTGTGCGGTCTGAAGGCAGTTCCTGCTGCCCTGCCCCACCCCTGATGGTGCCAGCAAAACTCCCCAGAGTATATTCCCATTTGTGATGGCAGTGGCTTCAAGGATAAACACATCATTCAAACAAATAAGTCAGGAGTGGTTTACTGTCTTTGGAATAGAAATGTATTCTTCAGAAATTATGTGTAAAACAATTATGTAAGTCTAGAACTTCTAGCATCATCATTTTGGGCAGATGAAAGAAACACATGATGGATAAAATTAAAATAAAAGAAATAAACAAATTACATATACACTTTCAAAGGACTTTGGGCCCAGCAGTACCTTCAGCCTGATTCTGCATTGCCCAGGTGTGTGGCAAGTTAGACCTCTGTCACTAGCTACCAAAAGGGTCATGATCAGTGCATTCTTCCTTACTTCCCAGAAGTGCAGCTAGTACTCAAGATTTAAATAAGCCTTGCTAAGAGTTTAGGAACAACAGCCGAGAAATAAAATCAAACGACATCAATTAGATGGCCTGGCTCCTCTGACAGAGCCCTCCCATTTGGCCTATGATGGATGAGCTGATCTGCTGAACAACCAATGGGTCACAGATGAGATTAAAAAAGAAATTAGACAGCTTCTACAATTAAATGAGAATGCTGATACAACATACTGGAACTTATGGGATCCAATGAAAGCAGTCCTGTGTGGGAAATTTATAGTGGTGAACTCTCACATCAGAAAAACAGAGAGAGCTTAAGTAAACAACCTAATGTTGAACTCAAACTTCTAGAAAAAGAACAAGTGAACACCACAGCATGCACAGAGGAGAGTATTATAAAGATTAGAGCAGAAATTAATGCAAATGAGGGTATGGAAACTGTATAATACAAAGAATCAATGAATTGATGAGTTGGTTCTCTGAAGGGTTAAATAAGATTAGTAAACCCTCGGTCAAACTTATAAAAAAAAGGAAAGAACAGAACTCCATGAACTCCATGAAGTTATGCACCTGATCTTGTTTCTTTCCCATCCCTTCCTGCTCTCACACCTCAATAAACTCACTCAAATTACTCATTTCCGTCAGAGTGGGCATTATAGAACAGAGTCCATAACTTATTCTTCTCATTTTCATTTTAGCAGTGTAATGATTTTAAGAGAATGATGGGATTTCTACATAAATCAATGCATGATGACGATATTTTGACAGGCTATATTATATTCACAGCCTAAAACTCCATTCTATAGACCTTTTTAAAAAAAATGTGTAAGTCAATCCTAACCCTCCTGGCACATGTTCTAAATTCACATTGCATTGATTCTCATTTACTTGAATCATGAAGTCCGGAGAATTTTGCTGCAGGCCATGTCTTATAAAACAAGAATTCACCTTATACTTCTTGGAGTAGAACATTTTAAAGGATAGGAACTGCATAGAACCAAGTAACTGTAGCTAGGCAACCAGAAGCAACTGTTAGAAAAAGAAAAAGAAAATTCGAGAAAGGCCAAGTAGCTGTTGTCTATACAATATCTAGTATTAAGAGATTAGAAGTATTATTCTGTGTATTAGTAAGACTTGCTTGTGATATTTAGTGCTACTCACAACTGTTTATGAAACTTATTAGACTGTTTCCCATCAGGTCTTATCTTTGATTGCTTGGGGCTCAGTTTGAGAATTTACTTAACAGCTTGTCTTGGGCTACTTTTGTTAGAAGGGTTCATTAATATTTTCAGCATTGTCAACAGAAGAGGGAAGTACTGGGCTTGATGGGACCATCAAGCATCTGCACAGCTGCTTGGTGGGCAGAATAATTCTACCCCAGACAGTGATCCCTGTCCAGAACCTGACCTCATATTCAGTACTCTGCTCATGGGAAATCAGTTGCACCCCTTCAGAGAAAAAGATGTCCTGGGTCATTAGAGTCTAATGCACTATTTGAACACATTGGCCCAAAAGCAAGATATCTTGCCTTTTAAATTGATGTGGAGTATATTAAAATGCTTTATTTGGGGCTGTTTATTTGCTAGTAATGTTAAACCAATTTAAACCAGGGAAGCATAGGGAAGATAAAAACACTGGAGTTTTTCCAAATTTGAGGAGAATGGGGTTAGATGTTGGAGATGATCCCAACATTGTTGCAATGTCCTTACCTTGCTATGATTTTATTTTCTTCCTTCTCTACCTTGTGAGTTCATGCACCAGCACCTGATAGTGCCCTAACTCTTCATCATCTAATCCACTAACCCAAGGAGACACTGGGTTCCTCACAACCAGTTTTAAAATTTCTGGCCAGATACACTGGTTCATCTAAGGCCAAGTGTGCATCTCGGCATTACCGAACGATGACTGAAGAATGCAAACACAAAGAAGTGTGCAAGCTTCCATAGGAATCAATAAGTACGTGTGCAGGTGTGTGGGAACAGTGTGAATGAAATTCCCTTAGATGTGCGTGAAGGTGAAAAAAACCAGATTCTTCGTGAATCTTGTCACATCACTGTGTTCTTTAGGTAAAGATGAGTCACCTCATTCTATTCTATTTATGAAAAGTAATAGCTGTCCCAGCCAGGGACGTGTTATGTAAAGAGTGTAACAGCCTCACACGGGAATTCATTTTCATCTCCCTCATCAAGTTTAAAATTATTCTTTGTCTTCAGAGAAAGGCTGTCTCACTTCACTGAATAAAGTCACTAACTGACAGGGGCTGGGGATTTAGCTCAGTGGCAAAAGTGCCTGCCTGGCAAGCACAAGGTCGTGAGTTCGGTTCCCGGTACCGGAGAAAAACCAAAAAAA
>NW_004955402.1:16209669-16282590 GCF_000276665.1 Chinchilla lanigera
AAAAAAAAAAAAAAAAAAAAAAAAAAAAAAAAAAAAAAAAAAAAAAGTCACTAACTGACAATGTAGAGCAAAAGCAGCAGACCCATCACGGAAATACAGTCAAAGCAACAAAAAATGCAAGACTTTCATACGTCTGGACTAACAAATTCTACCATTACTATAGCCATAAGTAAGCTGGTATTTCAGAAAAAACAGTATCCTAAGGCAGAAGACTAACATTTATAAACAGAAGAGTGTCTAGACGGTTTAGAACATAGCCACATAACTGAACATTTACTTTCTATTATAGGCAAAAGGAACATGAAGTGGCTATAAAAACTTTCAGTGCATTAGTTATAGTTTTACTTATATGAGTAGGCATAATAAATATATATGCTTCTCAAATCAGTGTGGAATAAGCTATCATGAGATTTTATTTTGCAATGCCACTGTACAGGTTATTAGATATTGATATATAACCTAACATTAAAACTAGCTATGAAGTGAGACTTCTAATCCTAGTTCTGTGAGGAATCTCCAAACTGATTTCCACAGTGATTTCACCAATCTACACTCCCACCAGCAGTGGAGAAGTGTTCCTTTTCCCCACAGCCTCTCCAGCATCTGTTATTGGTTGATTTCTTAATGATAGCCATTCTTTCTGGGGTGAGATGGAATCTGTGTTGTTTTAATTTGCATCTCACAAATGACCAATGATGTTGAACATTTTTCCATATATTTATTTGCCATTAGTATTTCTCCATCTGAGAAGTGTGTATTCATCTCAGATGTCCATTTTGGATTGGGTCTTTGAATTTTGGGGGCTTGATTTTTAAAAATTCTTTGTATGTTTTAGATAGACATCCTTTGTCTGAGGGACAGTTGGTTAAAATTTTTTCCCAATTCGTGGGTTTTCCTTTTATTCTGTTGGTAATTACTTTTGATGTGCAAAAACTTTTCAATAAGATGAGATCCCAGTTGTTGATTCTTTGAAGTACTTCTTGTGCATGTTGGTTTTTGTTCATGAAGATTGTTCCTACTCCTATGTCTTCAAGATTTCTACCTATTTAGATCTTTCATCCATTTTGACTTCAGTTTAGTGCATACTAGAAGTCCCACTTAACCCAGCTATTCTCCTGCTGGGTATTTTCCCAGAAGAATTAAAAACATCATATCACAGTGATATATGTGCACCCCTGTTTATAGCAGCACAATTTGTCATAGTTAAATCTTGGAAACAACCCAAATGCCCATCAACTGAGGAATGCATAAAAAAGATGTGGTATTTTTATACAATGTACCATTACTCAGTTGCAAAAAAGATAAACTTGAGGCTTTTATAAGTAAATGGATGCAACTAGAGACCGTACTCATAAGTGAAATAAATCGGACCTACATGTGTAAACATTGTATTGTCTCCCTAGTATAAGAACATGAAAGAGTAAATAAAACCCAAAAGATACAATAGATGTTATGAAAGGGAAAGCAATTGCTCAAAGGAATGAACAACTGGGATGAAGCAAAGGAGAAAAAGAAAGAAGGAAGGGAAAATTATATAGCTCGATAGCTAGCTAGATATATCTGGGATGAATGTATTGTTGATGTCTAATGGTTTATTGAAAGGAACAGTTAATGCTTAATTTTTTTTTTTTTTTTTTTACCAATTTTGCATGCTTATATCTGGTCATCTGAACAACTAATTTGAAGACAAGAACATGCAATATAACAGTCATTGGTGAATTCCTACCATCTTGTCTAGTGAAACTCTGTATTGTTTCCTACGGGTTTATTTTTTATTCTCTTTAATGGTTTGATCAATCTTGCATTCTTACATCTTGTAATCTGAGCAACTTCACTGAGGATAACATTATGCAGGATAATAACTACTGTTAATTTTTATCATTTTGATCCAAAAACCTGTATTATTTTTATTGTTTTTGTTTTGTTTTGTTTTTGTCTATGTTGTTGGTATTTTACTATTGTTCTTTTTTATTATTATTCTCTTTATAGTAAAAAAAAATTAGCTATGAAGTACAAGATTCTGCTGCCATTGCACAAATCCAGAATTTTGAAAGAATGTTGTCTTTTAGAACTGTGGTTTAAGGGAGACCCATTTTATTTGAGAATACTGAAAGCTTAACTAATCTAGAGAAACGAATGATTGTGGGGACTGGGTAGAGTTAGAGGTTTAGACAGAAGGCTTCTCTTGAAGAGGCACCTCAGTTATATAACTACAAATGCAATCCAGAACAAAATAAGTACATATATTAATTTTCTCTTAACCTCTGCCTTTGGTTTTGGTTGGACTGGGTTATAGGTAAAGGTTTCTTGACAATGTTGAGGTTATAGACAAATTAATGCCTGTATTTTAATCTAAATGTTTCTTTGGGATTTTTCACCTTGCAAAATGGACAGATATGTTTAAGATTACATACTGTACAGCACCCCACACCATCCCACTATGCCATACCATGCCATAAACTATATATTGTGCATCATTCCATGAATGATGTATTCCATGCACCATTCCATAAATGATGTATGACACAGAGCATTCCATAAACGCAATATCCTAACATCATATGCTGATCCCTTGCCTAGAGTGAGGCATACATTTATGTCTGTATGAAAGCCAGTTGTTTCCCATATAAACCTAGGGGAAAGTGTCCAGCATTCACTCATGTCCGCATTCCATTGGCCCTCTGGAGTGTCCACCTGTCATACCTCTGATCACCTAGCTGTTCATCAAGATGAAACCATTTGTCTTCTTCCTTGGTACTAAATCATGTGAGGCACTCACAAAACAAAGCAAGAAACAGCATAAACAACAGAGTTGACGGGGAGGGAAAATCAGAAATTTTATTTCTCCCCTTCTGTTTTATCTGAGCTATAATAGGTATAGATTAGCCAAAGTAGTCACCCTGAATTTTGGTCATCTTGGAGATGGAAGGCAGGGCTTCGAGCATGCTGAACACACACTTCTCACTGAGCTGCACCACTAACTTCTCAATCACATTCGTATTTAATCTGAATTATATCCCATACTTTTCCATTCTCCCATATTTGTGTCAATGCTCCCATGATGCCGGCCTACGATTTTATTGTCAGACCTAAGTCTATCCAAGTCCATGATTCTGTAGTGTAGACTGGACCCCAGGGCTCTCAGTCAAATCCACGTGAAAAGAAGAGTGGCTAAAATGTGCCAACTCAGTTTCTCTGGGTCCTGAAGCGGTGACCCCTTTCTGTTTGCCGCTGTTTACTCCCTCAATGGTAAATACAGACTTTCTTCACTGGCAACTGAACTCTGACTGCAGATGCATATTATTATTTTTTTAGAACTGAGGATTGAACCTATGGCCTTCCAACTGAGCTACATCCCCAGCACTTTCTTGGATTCTGAGATAGGCTCTCTCTAAGTCTCGAGATTGCCCAGGCTGGGCTCGAACTTGTGATTCCCCTGCCACAACCTCTCAGAGTGTTAGGATCATAGGCATGTACCACCATGTTTGGCTCAATTAAGGGTTTATTTTGACATCTCATAAGTACATATTTTCTCATTCATTCGGTCTGTAGGAGGAATGTCTTGGATAGATTATTCTGTCCTATATTTTTTTCTCTTGCTTGCTGCTCACATTCTATATACTCCAGAAATTCCAGAAAGCATCTTCTGTCACCTCCCCACATCTCCTCATCCACTCAGAGACCTTGGCTGAGATTTTGCATGACAATTCAGGTCAACAAAACTCAGATATTGTAATTTTAAGATATATTTCACTTTTAAAGTGAAAGACCATATATGGATTCTCAGAATATTCTCAATTTAAATTTTTATGATGAATTTTCTCTTCAAGGGCACACAGTTTCAATCTGAAAGATCCTGTTTCAAGAAGATTTCAGTAAGCATTTTACATATTTAAGTAGCAGTCCTCTTTATATGAAGGACTACTTCAGTTTAAAATAATTTAGACCAGGGAGGATGATTGACTTCAAGATGCAATAATTCTACCTAGCGCTAGAAGAAACAATAGGACTGCACAATCACACTCCATGGTTACTTTATGAAAGGAAATGTTAAATGTTTAGATTATAGTTTACTATTCTTTGAGTTCTAGAATTTTGCATTTAAAATAAGTTTGGCTTCCTTTTTCTTAGTCTGGCACTCTGGCAGAATTCTACATTAGAAACAGTGATCTCTATGGAGATATAGATTATAGTTCATGTTAAAATGTTTGTCATTGACATCCTTTTGGCTTAAATTGGTGGCACATTTAATGGAAGTTTAGTGTTAGAGAAGCTGTTTAAAATGATTTTGACATCAGAAAAATGATGCCAAATATATAACAAAGAGCTATTTGTATAGATATTAATGTTTTTCAGCTCTTGCCTGCAGGGGTGGGAGAATAGGGAACATTAGGGTGTTGCTTGTTAAGTCTTACACAGTGGCTGGAGCCTCTGCAGTTTTCCTGAAGATAAGACTGACACTAAGTTTTCAAAATGTGCTATTGAAACTAAGGGCTATTTTGGTGATGTAAAATATCCTTAGAAATGTCCAGAAAATTTTGATTCTTCAAAGTCAAATAAATTTTGTTTATACTTAATTTCAACCTCCTCAATATTGCTCTCCCTTGCCTTCCCTGGTTGAAAATTTTTCTTTTGTGGAATGATTTCCATAAACGTCGTATAATAAGAATATCTGGGAACAAGAGCCATCTCGTGGTTAGCTAAGTAT
The DNA here is from genome assembly GCF_000276665.1 of Chinchilla lanigera. Classification (NCBI taxonomy): domain Eukaryota; kingdom Metazoa; phylum Chordata; class Mammalia; order Rodentia; family Chinchillidae; genus Chinchilla; species Chinchilla lanigera. The sequence goes on from NW_004955402.1 coordinate 16,214,378, forward strand.
GAAAAGACCACTGTCAAAAATCTTCTGACATTAATGAGCTCACACCGAAGAAATATGAAGTCACTTTCTCTTGATTATTCTTCAATTATTATTAGAAGCTTCAAGCTTTGTGGAGTGTTTGGGAAGATATGTAATGATGACATTTCCTTTTTATAAAGTTTTTAAATTCATATCTTTCACCATGATAAATTACTTTGATCTTCATTCTGCTTGTTTAAACTAAAATGGAAATTTGAGAGGCAATGATTTTCCTGTTCAGTTTGATGTAGCACGATTTCTTGACCAGCTCTGCTGAAGAATTCAAGTACTGGATAGAATGGTCTTTAGGTTGTCATCAGAACCTGATATCCTGTTATATAATTGAGGCCACAAGGTTGTCAATATCAAATACATCCATAGCTTCCTTAAATTTGCAGGCTGAAACTAAAGCCAGAATTTTAGTCTCTAAGAAGATCACTGATCACACATGGGAAATTTTCAAAACCATGCCAAGGGATTTAAGTAGCACTGCTTCCATTAATCTTGCTGAATGCCTCATGACTAAATCCTATGCATTGCTTTTCAGATTTGCTCAAAAGTGTCTCAGCATACAAAGTAAGAACAAGTGGTTCATTATGACTTTTACTTTACAGCTTTCTGAAACTGTTTATAAGTAATTTAGCACTGACTTTCTTCTCCCATAAAAGACCAGAAAATACTTTCTACCTAAATGAGAGATTTGGTTTTTGATAACATGAACTTTTACAAAGAGCATAAACTAGTTTTTACACTGAGATGAGATGAAAAGGAAAATAGTAATAAACACATGACAGCTGATCCACTGAATGTTTTACTAAAAAAAAGGATATAACTTTGAAATTTTTATTGCTTAGAACAGATTATATGTAATAGATATGTTTGTTCATTATACAAAAATATATTTATTGGCATATATAAAACATATATTTAGTCATATGACGCATTACTGTATATAATGGGAATAGCAAAATTAAGAAGACAGACTAATTTGGTCTGGTATGGTTAAAGAACTATAAACATGAATATAGTAGACAAATGTTATCGGTAAGAGGAATCCTGAGAAAGGACAAGATTTGATGCACAAACGCAGTCTGCTGTGATTTTGGATGATAGTTGGACAGTTTAGGATATAAAATTAAAAAGTTATTAAGTCTGATGGAAGGGCTTTGTAAAGCATGGTAATTTGCACTGAGATTTTAAGGATAATATGGTCAAATCAAAAATTGAGACAGATTATTGTGCTGGTTTGTTGAATGAGGATTAGCATGAGTCGACAAAGAAATCAGGCAGATCAATAAGGAGGTTGTTTTAAAGAGAAACTTAAGAGATTACACAAGTCCAAAGAAAAGGAATTTCTAATGATTATGCAGTGAAAAAATAAATTGAAGAAACTGCCTTGGTGTGGTTAGGGAGGCAGGGAAGTAATAATTAAGACTTTTGCATACTGTGCTGATAGAGAACAGAGATAGAAAGGTGAGAGACAGCGCAAAATCATTAAAGAAGATAGAGATTTCTGCTTTCATTATGAGAAGTTGGGGTTCTCTGAGGTTTGTGAGTAATTGCTGAGTGAGTTTGGGGACTATAAATTAAAATTAGCTCCTATATGATAGCACTGACCAGCTCATCTGGAGGGGAAAAATAAAAAGTAAGTGACATGAAAATTGATGAAAGAATCTTGTGGTGTCTGAGGTTAGAAAAGCAGTCAGGGAAAAAGATGGAGAAAAATGGTTCTCGAGATAGGAAGAGAGCCAGGAAAGAATGAATATTATCATTAAAGCTATGTAGAAATGTTATCAGTGCCTGATGGGGCAAAATGTTTAAGGAGAATGAGGTCATTGCTTTTGATAACTATGAAGTCATCGTTATCCTTACAGCTAGCACTTTCTTTCTTTCTTTCTTTCTTTCTTTCTTTCTTTCTTTCTTTCTTTCTTTCTTTCTTTCTTTCTTTCTTTCTTTCTTTTTTTTTTTTTTCAGCTAACACTTTCAATACGGTGGGGCACAAGACCGGCAGGGGATTTACCTGTGATTGTGGATATAAATGATGAGGAATGCAAGGAGGTGGAGGTAGCAAGATAGTGTTTGCAGAGTGAAGGGGATACTTGAAGTAGTGCCTTGCTTAGAAAAGTACAGATTGAAAGGAAGACGCTTTAGAAAGAAAGATTTGGGAATATTTGGAGGATACATCTGAAGGTGGAGTGCAGAGAGAAAAATAAAGAACATTATTATTTCAGTTGGTTTGAGCTTTAAGAAATTGTTCCATAGTTTCTCCTATGAAAAAGTCATGCAAGGGATAATGGGTTAACAATAACTGCTCAGAATATTACTTGCATTAGTCAGGGTGGCCTTACTGTTGCTTCAGAGACAATCCTCATTGGCCAAAACAGCATTTTAATGAAGTTTATTTCTTGTTCGACATCATGTTTGTCATGTCATGGCATGGATATTCGTAGCAGTCATTTGAGAATCTAGAGTGACAAAGGAGTTATCTTGCCAAGTGATTATATAATCACTACCATGGAAAAAATGGAACATCATAAATGTCATCTAGCTTCTTAACACCTCTCTCACTGAAGTGACATGTGTCACTCCTGCTCACATTTCAGAGGTCAAACTAGTTACATGGCCAGGTCATTCCATGTCACTGAGGCGTGACACTACCCTATGTGGAAAAGAACCTCAGATGACCACAAAGTTACTGGCTAAAACTGTAGAAATCGTAGCATGGAGGAGGTAACAACCTGAATTAAATTAGTTACATTACCCAATGCTATTAGGATTCTTAAAATGCATATAATATTGAGATCATCTCATAGGAACACCTATGAATGGGAGTTCATAACTGTTTCTGGGTACTTTTAATAAAATGAGACAGCTAGCTTCTTCTGATGCATTAGTTATGGTTAGTTTCATCTGTATGAGAGAAGAGAACAGAATATAATGGTGGATGAAACAACGTGAATTTATTTTTCTCTTTTCTCAAAGTCTGGATAGGAGGTTGAGGACACCATGGACATCAGATTTCTTTCACTTCATTTCTCTTCATTTCTTCTTCACCCCCATCAAGTGTTTGACTTCTGTTTTTGTGGTCTAAGGTGCCTGTTGCAGCTCTTCCTGACTCGGGTGTATCAGGCAGTGGGGCATTTCCTTAACAGCTTTCCTGCTGCTTCTTGGTGTTTCATTGGTGGGAACTTAAATGCTCCAATGACAGTTGATCTGTCTGTCTCTATTCCGGATGTCCATGTGTTCAGCTAACATTCAGAAATTCCCTCTCTAGGTAAGAAGAAGAGAAATGGTATCAGACAACTACCAATTTTACATATTTCACCAACCTTCTGTAGAGGGTCCTCTTATTTGAATTGGGGTTTCCTCCTATTTTAACAAATCTTAGCAAGGATGGGAATCAGGGAACCCATGCTCCATATCAAAATGTGATAACTCAGTTGGAATATATACATTTTTTGAACTGGAGTCAGGAAGTTTCAAATAAGAAGCTAATCATTTTGTGTAAGAGAGACTAGGTATCAATATTGGGTATTGTACTGGGATAAAATATGGTTTCCATCTCCCATTTTATGGCCACCTACTAGCTTCATGTAATTCACAACTCTGGGGAGGAATGATATGATCTGGTAAAAGTTTGGTCAATATTTTCAGTTGATTATGAGTTTAAATAATAATGCCCTATGTTGAACTGAGCTCCAGCTGTAGTTCTTGGTATAGAGCTCAAAAGCAGTAGTGAGTTTTTGGAAAGCAATGACGATTTTTCACTTTTGCTTTACTCCCATTGTGGGAGCTGTAAGATGGAACTGAGATCACTGGCAAAAGAGAGAAGAGAGAAAGTGCCGTGGAGCTTCAAAAGCAAGGAGAGGTTGGCAGCTGTGTTTGACCCAGCATTAGACCTGGCGGAGATTTCAGGAAACAGCAGAGGTCTTTTACTTTATACTTTTGTTTTTCCTTTGCTCTTTGTTAGAGCTCTTCAACTTTACACACCAGATGTTGGGCTTATATTATTGTGTTGGTGATAGTAACACAAATTTGAGTGGTAGGAGAATGTATTATTCAACTTGCAGATGAGCCAACTCTTGCCAAACTTGCATGAATTAAACATCCAGTAGTCCAGAGCTCGATGACGCTCCAAGCAAGGAAATGTACGAGGGTAGGTAGGAAATTGTACTCTCTATGATTTGTGACATTAGGTGCCCTGTTTGTTGGTTTTCTTCAAGATTGGATAACGATGATAAAGTAGAAAAGGCCATGTAAAGCTGAAGATTTTCTATCTAATTAATACTTGAATCATCTGATTAAATAATAAATTAGTAAAAATGATATAAATCAATGTTAATGATATAAATTAATGTTAAAGTATGGAAAAAAACAGAACAACATTTATGTAAAAATTAGTATTTTAATTATTTTCTATTATTTTTAAATTTTGTATATTACCAGTTCATCTTATTTATTAAAGAATGATTACTTTCCTGTAATATTTGTTTAAAGTTCTGCTATTATGTCATATGATAAAATTCAGTATTAAGCATTTTGTTTTTTGTATTCTTTACCAAGTCAAATGCTTTTTATAATTTTATAGCTTTTTCATATCAACATATTTATCTAGTTGTTATATAGTTTTTCATTCTGACAAACATTAATCAAGACAAGATCTTACAATTTGACCCTGAACTTGATACACTGCCACTTATTTTTAAGTTGTCATTTAAAAAAACATGGGTGATGATATCTATGTCTCAAAGGAACATTTGAAAACAAGGCATTATTATAGGATGCTAAAACATCATTTAAAGTTCAAGGACATAGTCTTGGCATATTTATTCATCTACAGTATATGTTGATTTTATTTTGAGTGGATATGCATTAATAAAAGATAAATGTTGTTTATGCCAAATAACATTTTTTCTCCTTCATACAAAGAGAAGCAAAGTGATCTATTATTTTAGACAGCTGTTGTTGGAGGGAACATAGATTAGTCACATTACAATATCAGTTTGTAAGAAGTCTTTTGACAAGAAATATTGCACTAAAGGTGATGGTAGATTGTGGACAGTAGATTATAAACTAGTGAAAGAGGTATGAAAAAAAAAAGCAGCAGTCCTCACAAGCTACTGCACTACTGAATCATATCCAGCACCTTTTTCTACACCACATTTTCAGAACTTTGCTCTGTTCTGTTTACTATAGCATGGCACAGACAACTACCTCACTGACTCTGAAAAGAAATATTAACAAGTAGATGGAGAATAAATTTATTCATTCCTTTTGTGAATTTATGAGAATGAAGTATGACAGATCCCTGGTAAAACTGAGCTCTCCTATCTATGCTTGAGTATATGTCTGTGTTTTAGTAGTGCAGCTGGCCTTTTCTCATAAATCTCAAAGGAATTTAAAGATACTAACATTTCAGAAGGAGCCCGAAGTGTAAGACACAGTTACCTTGCTGTCAGAATTTCCATAGGCTTTATATGAGCCAGAGGAATTACTCGTTCTTAATAAGAATGAACTAAATCTCCTCTCTCCCTTGGTCTCTTATTTGAATTAATTGGTTTTGGCTTGCCAGAATCATAGTGCAGAGCATAAAGAATGGAAAGGCTTGGCAGGTACCATGTTTTCTCCACTGCATTAATTGAACTGTAATGAGATTTGGTCAATAACATAAAACACGCTGCCCAGAACGCACAAAGAAGAACAAGAGAGATATTCAAATACTTAGTAATGTGAGGGAGATGACCACAACTTAAAGCCTCCTCCGTAACTCCAAGCAGAGTGCATAATCCTTGCTGATCTATTCCACTATGCCATTGAAAATAGTCTTGGGTACACTAAAAGATAGATGTCAAGGCTTTGATGTACTTTTCTTTCCCCAAAGTTAGTGGATACTCTCTATCATTGCTCATGGCACATTTTGCTATGATTTGATTGGACCTCCACCATTTTTTGGTTTTTGTTTTTTGGTGGTGCTGGGAATCAAACCCAGGGCCTTGTGCATGCAAGGTAAGCACTCTACCACTGAGCCACATTCCCATCCCTTTGGCTATGGTATGAATAGTCCTGCAAATGTTCATTACGTTATCTTGGACTATCGATTTTTGACTTTCTTTTCCCCTTTGATCTTATCCTGTCACACTCATGACCACACCCTATATCTTGCCATAGCTGTGAATCCTGCAAAATTTCCATTAAATATTCCACACTCAGATGACTAAACTCTTGTTTTTCTAGATCATCTAAAGCAGTATCTTTTCTTAAATAATCATTGTACTATCATCAGGACCTAAAACACATTGATCATTGAATTTACTCCTTTTATATTCTAGTTCCTCTTTGATAGTCATAATCACACCTCTACTTGTGGGATTTACCTCTTTGGCCTATTCTTATTACCTTAATATGGGCAACCCCAGGTCTTAAGTCCAACTTTGTTCATTCTGAGGCAGCACCTGCCATCATTCCACATATTGGGAGAAAAAGACACGCCTGGACTGAATAATCCCAGCCCCTCCCAACCCCTCCTTGAAGTCCTTGCTCAATAACATAGATGGAATGTTCAATTGGGAATCACACTGTATCTTCCTCACCCATTCCATTTTCCTTTCTCTCAGGCAACCACTGCATACTTTCTCATCTCTTCAATTTTTATCTCTTCAAAGCTCAAATGCCTCTTCCCTCACCTCTTCAACTGTCAGCACGTCTTACTTCACTGAGATTACCACACTCCATCAGCACTCGGACTCCTTTGTGTTGATGAATCTTATGCCCATTTCTCACTTGATCTAATTGATAACTCTTTTTCTTGATACACTTTCTTCACTTCACTTCCACAGGGCTGCATTCCTCACTGATTACTCTCCCTCAGACTCTGGACTAGTAGCTCTTCGTCTCCCTGTCTCCACATTGGAAAAACCATGCTTTGGTAGGTGGGCTTCTTTCCTTTTCTGCCTTTATTCTTTCCTTTGTTGAATTCATCCCATCTCATGGCTATCAACACAATCTACAAGTGAATTTATGAATTATGCATTTGTTGTTTGAGCCTAGATGCTTCCTCAAACTCCGGGCTTTGTATCTGCTTCCTAACTTGGATTTCCCCCTAATTCTATGATAGGCAGCTGACCTTAATGTATTGAAAACTAAAACCACTTGATCTATGCTCTACCCTCTCAACCAAATAAGACATTTTTACGTGTTCTCCATTTTAGTTCACAGAAATCTCACATTTTTATTTTCTTATGTTAGATGTGTAGTTATCTTCAAGTCTTTTTTCCCCTGACATATCACAGTTCTAGTTCTCCAAATTATTATTCCCAAATCTATCTTCGAACTATCTCTAGAAAATAAGCACTTATTCCTAGTGCCACAGTTTCCATCCCAGCCCACTCTGCTCTGATTTGTTCCCTAGATTACGGCAGTATCCTATTAACTGCTGCTGCCTTTACCACCCATCCCAGGCTGTGTTCATCTTGGCACCAGAGAATCAGGTAAAGTACAGTAGTGCTGAGCTGTTCCACTATTCACAGCCCTGGGAATTAATATAGCCCCAATCCGATGTGCCTCCCATTCCTGCAGACCATATCTCCCAAACCCTCCTTCAGTTTTTTTTTTTTTTTTTTAAATTTGTTTTGTTTTGTTTCCCATACCGGGAATCGAACTCATGACCTTGTGCTTGTCAGTCAGGCGCTGCCCCGCTGAGCTAAATCCCCAGCCCTTCCCAACCCCTCCTTCGACATTCATTCTGTCAGAGCCATGGGAATTGCTTGGTGTCCTGTAACACTCAGGCATGTTCCTGCCTCACATTTTTTGCAGTCTCATGATTTCCCTGCTACCTTGAGAATCTCCATTCTGTCACATTTTGAAGATCTTTCCCTAAAGGTCATTTCTCAATATATTCAGGCTGTGAGAACTAGAGCTATTTTACAATACTTTCTGACTTCCTCTGTGTTTTAGCTGCTTTTCTCTCATTGCTGAGACAAAATACCTGAGGCTAAAAATTAAGGGAGGAAAGGCCTACTTAGCTCACAGTTTGCAGAGATTTCAGTCCCTAATCAGCTGGCTTTAAAGCAGGGTGGCACAGGGGAACTCTTTCATGGAGGCAGAAGATGATGCCAAAAGCAACAAGAGAGAAAAGAAGAAACAAGGCTCTTCCTACCCCTTTTATCTTATCCAGACTGCTGAGATTAGGGCGGTGTCAATCCAATCAGAGGACTGATCCACTAATCACCCACCCTTAACCCCAGCACCCTTAATCCCAGCATTGAATCACAAATCAATCACAAATGTTAGATTCAGCTACCTCTGAAAATGCCTCATTTAAAAGTGCATGAGACTTTGGGCAGACACAAACCATTCCACTATCCTTATATCTCCACTCTATGTATATGCACATTTATTTGTATGTTGATATTTGTTCACTTCTCCCTCCGTGCAAGTTCCACGAGGGTTGAAATTTTCCCTTTTGTGTATGTGTTTGCATTCACTGCTCTGTTCCCAGCACCTGGAAGAAGACCTGTTCTTTAAAAAGTGCTCAAAGTGTGTTCTGCTTGAAGTAATTAAGGAATTAATAGGTTTAATGCTTATATTTATTTTCATATAATCTGGAGAAAAATGAATGTTAACTTATAACCATACTGGACAAAAGTTAATATAGATCTCTGGGCCCCAAACTAAAATATGGACTCATGTTAAAATATTGGGGTTCTAATTCTGTAAACAAGAAACAATTTATGAAGTGCCCAATTTTTATGAAAAGAAATACCTGTGCTCTGTTAATATCAGCTTCTTTGTTGCTTTTGATTCTTTCTCTGCAACATTTTCATAGAACAATATCTTCATTCAGAAACCTTCTAGCAAATAATATCTCTTTATTTGAACTTCTTTGTCTTTTCAAAGGAAGAATTAAATGCCCAAATTTGGACTAACAGCAGATTTGGGACTAGGATTCAGTACCCTTCCTTACTTATTTTTAGGTGCTCTGATTCTAACTGCTCCAAATCAAATTTAGATAAAAATTAGACACATTCAGCAGAGAGCTCTAGAGGCAGACGCAGGAAATCAATTCTTAGTGAAATGATTAGGTGATGATGGCCTGTCTCTTTTGAGGGTGGAAGGATAGCATTGTTCTCGTACCCCAAGTCACTGATCAGCAATAACAGACTAAGTCTATTTTCATCATGTGAGCTAAATAGAACTCATGAAAAGTGGTGACTGTGTTTTCATAAATCGCTGGTCTTGCTGTGGCACTCTTCTTATAATTTGTTCTTCTCTTGTTTGCAGAATTTTCCTCATTAGCCTAATTATCACCCTTCTCATTGTTACTTCTGGACTACTGGCTTTGCACATTGAGTTAGAATCATCCTTTACTTCCGTAGAAATTTTTTTTGTTATTTTTTTCTGTTTTGTGTTGGTTGTTCCTGCTGTTGTTTTGTAATTTTGGAAGGTCTTGGTAACCAACAAACTAAAGATGTTCCCTTTGGTGTTTATTTTTTTTCCAAATTATATGGCATGAATCAGCTTTCCATTGCTATAAGAAGTACCTAAGATGATTTGTAAAGTTTCTCCAGGCATGGTGGCTCACACCTGTAATTCCAGCACTCAGGAGGTTGAGGCAGGAAGATCTTGCCAGTTCAAAACCAGTCTAAACTACAAAGTGAGCTCAAGGCCAGCATGAACTTCATAGTGAGACACTGTCTCAAAAAAAAGAAAGAGAAAAATTTCATTTTGGATCAGAGATTTACAGGTTTCAGTCCCTGATTGGCTGGCCCACTGCACTGGCCCCTTAGTGGGACATTATAGCTGAAGTTCATAGTAAAGCAAAGTGCCTCAACTTCTGGCTAGAAAGTGAAAAAGAGAAAGAGGAAAAAGCTGGAGTCTTATTATTCCCTTCAAGGACAAACTCCCAAGGACCTGAAGACTTGCTACTATCTCCTTCTCTTAGATGTTCCCTACCTCCTGATGACAGGGTTTGGGTGCAAGCCTTTAACACACTAGAGGAGCTTCCAGATCCAAACTGCAGGAGGCATAATCTCTGCTATTAATACACACACACAATAAAAAACAAAAACATGAGATATTTAGATTCATTATCTCCAGACTAGCAAAAGAAAGAAATCCTTTCTCAAGGCCCATCAGTGCTTCATTACCTGCTGTCATTTAACTGTCAAATGATTGGATTATTCTTGTTCTCCCTTGAACCCCATAGCACCCTTGAATCCTGTAATATTCTCTATAGGATGTGAAAGAGGATTCCAATCCTGTACCTGCTTGTACTGAGATCTGTGCATCTTTTTTTCCCCCTTCTCTGTGAGAGTTGATTTGGGACACTTATCTTTGTTACTTACATTGCAACCAGCATAGAATCCTGTGTTACTTGCAGTAATAATCAGCCATCTCATGTGATGGCCCCCTTGAATTGTACAACCTTCCATGTTGCAGAGATTATTTTATTCCTGGTAAAATGATGTCACAGTTTCAGAGATATCAGTTATAAAATGTTCACAGCAATGATTCATCAGGATTATAGAGTTCTAGGCCACATCTTCTTTCAGTGTCTCAATGCTCAAGGTGGCCTTTATCTTCCTAGGTTTTATTCACAGAGTTCCCAGAACTCTTCGAGGTGTCCTGCTGAGAGTTTTATGACACATCTGGCGAACAGAGATGCTTCACTTTGTGCTTCCTTCATTTTTTTTTTAATTTAAACCTCCAGATTTTTAAATTATTCTCTTATGGAGACTTTTTCACCTTCTGAAGTGACAGTTAGTTAATTTGTCATCCAACAACTCATTTGTGCTAATAAAAGAAAGCCACAGGACACAGATTCATTCACCCAGGAGCCCAAAGGCCTCCTTGAGTAACAAGTACAATGCACCAAAGATCTTCTAGCCACAGTGCCTCATTCTTGTTGTCAAAAGTAAAAGTCAAAATAATAAAATCATTTTCAGCATATAATAATAACTTCAACTTTTGGTACTTTCTCACTGCCAAGATTTCTGTGAAATGCTTTATATTATTTCTTCTCTTTTTAACCTTCACAATTACTCTGAAGGGGCATAAACTATTGTAAACTTCATTTTGCTAATGAAAACTGAGATTAAGATGATTAAGTAACTCGCCCGAGGTCACAGCACATTTGACACAACATATCTTTTAATCCCTGCAATTACCCAGTTGGCTGGTGCAAAGAATTTAAATAATTTTCCATGTGTTACAAAACCAGTAAGGTATCAGATTTTGCATTCATCGTCAGTCTTCTTCAAATCCCTTGAATTATTCAAAAATATCAACATCCTTGTTATACCCTACCAGCCTTATAGAAAGGAGAGAGGCTCTTTGATGTCTGCTTGAAGCCGAGATGGTTGCATCAGGTATCTAATGCTATAGTAATGCTGTATAACACCTACAATGTAAACTTCAGTGACATAAATGAAAGCATAATAAATGCTTATTTAGTTCATGAGTCTGAGTTTTAGGTCATCCGGCCTGGGTGGATGCATCTTTTTGCAAGCATCTAAAAATCACCCATACAGCCATGCCCAGCCTGGCTGGGCAGCTCCTAGGGTTGGAAGCTGACTGCACACAGGCAGATCCACATGGCTCAGGTTGGAGGACAGTGATGAACTGGCTCTCTATCACATAGCATCTCTAGCCATCTAGGAGACAAGCCTGAGAATGTTCTCACAAAAATCTTTAAAAGACTAAGAGTACAAAGGAACCACTTTCCAACCCTCTGTTTGTGTTAAAATTGTTAAAACCTCATTGGGTAATTCAAGTCACATTTTAACTCACAGTCATAGTATGTGCCCCTACAAAGCTATGGAAAAGGCCGTAGGCATCTGAGAGGGTGAAGAAATGGGCACATTTTTTTTTAAAATAAACTTCTACAACATTCCAGCATATTTTTAATAGAAACAGAAAAGACCCTCAGTATTCCCTGAGGTTCACTGCTCAAGTAGTCTATATGATAATAAAATAATGTAACATAGTTTTGCTACTCGTGTTGCCACTACTTTAATAAACTAGTAGATCCAGCCTCTAGTTCTGGGCTCATTACTGAGGAAATTTCTAAGCTACCATGGACTAGGCTAGTCGGGGAGTCTTTCCCAAAAGCTAGTCAGTTAGACCAGAGATGAAATGGGGGCAGGAGTATCTCTGTTTTTTTTTTCTTTGAGTGCACGTAAGATACAAAAGGTTTCAGATAGGTTGAAGAAGTGGGTTGGGCTGGACTCACACCTTCCCTCAGAGCTGTCTTCCAAGGAGACACATCCATTCCTGATTCCCTTCCAGCCTGTCCCATGGACAATGGCCACACTGCAAACAGGGTCCTGTCCACGTAGACTAGTGCCTGCTCTGGATGGGACCCACTCCCGCTCCCAGCTCTTGATGGGACCCAATATCACTCCCTAGATGAGCACTTTCAGCAACAAGACAAACCCAGCAGTTTAGCTGCAGGTTCCTAACAAAAGGACAACAATATCTCTAAACAATATCTCTAAGCAAGTAACTTTTTGGCTGTGATAGCACAGGAGAGGGATGATGTGCAGGCTTCCCAGACTGCCATATCTATGCCCTTTGTGGTTTGCAAGGTCTCTCCAGTTCTTCCCTTGACTGTTTATTTCTTTTTTCATAGAAGTTTTACTTCTTGTGCTCCTCAGCTGATCATGTGCCTGAACAATAGCTGGAAGAGTTGCACTAGCATCTGCATTTGTCTCCTAACTGTGTGGTTTAAAATAAATCACATGATTGTGATTTACTGGCTGATCTACTGAGCTCCACTACCATACTGAACCTAGTATGGGAGAACCAACTTTTACTGTTTAAATAGAAGTCACTCCTTCACCCTGTCAATTTAGCAAGGAATAACTATGCCAGTAACAGATTTCTCCAGTTTGAAAAAAAAGTAGAGGATCTACTAAACATTCATTAGTGATTGAAGACGTGATCACTAGTGATGCAACTGTATTTGTCCTCCCAATTATAAAACGTAGAAGGTGCTTTGAATTCGAATAGTGCCAAAGCAATATTGCCTGAATTTATAATTCTCTCCCAATAAAGGGTTGGCCCAACTCGCCTGGTGCCTGCTGGTTTCACGGCTCAGAAGTTTGCTGTCTGGAATTTGGTGCAGCTGTTCTCTCTGAGTGATGGTCCACAGGGAAAGGTGTACAAACACAGAAAGCTTCTGCAAGCCATCCTGAATCCCTCAGAGTCCCTCAGCTTAATGTCTGGGTCAGAAGTATAACAAAGTTAGTCTTGGTAATTGCTCGCGAGTTTTCAGAGAGACTCATTATCAGCACTCGCAACCTGGTTTCAGTCCAGGCGAGGTTTATGAGGACTTATTCCAAGCATAATCAAAATAGATGAGAATAACAAGTTCAGCCTGGAGAAAAGTTGTTCAAAACTGGTTATGTATAAGGTATTTGTAAGATCAATTAACAGCGTTTTATTTCTTTTATTTACCAAAACATAGAGGCATTCAAAACCACTGGGTCTTTTTTTCCTAATTCACCAGCCACGCATAATAGTAAAGCAAGTAGATATAGATTAAGTAGTCTGAAATTATAAGATATACTTAGCCCTGGTGTACAAATTATTTGCAAAAATGATTGGTACCAAAAGCAATCTTTTGTTTCCTTATATAACAATATGAAGATCTTATTCCCATGTTTTACACCTGGTCTTTGTGTCCTTTCTACGTTTTTCTTCTTTCCTCCTCATTCCTAATAAATTAAGAGATCCTCATAATTTTGTCTTGGGTTCTTTTATTCTCAATAAAATACCTCCCTTAAAAATATCTAGTATTTCCATGAGTTTATATACTGTGCATATTTATTCACTCCTTAATTTGTACTAGTGACCCAGTGACATTCCAAGAACGGAACATTAGAGGAATCATCCCAAGGGCAGCCCGGGGAAAGAGCATCACCTGTATAGTTAAGTTAAAGTGACAAAGTTAAAAGCCAATATGATGTCATAATCATGCTTTACTTGAAAGTTTTAGCAATATCTAATGAAATACTCCTCTCTTAAAACAAGATTGTATTAAATTCTAAACCATCACTCTGATGAGTTCCAATAATAAATTTGTAAGCTCAACTTAGTACATTTAATCTCATAGTCCTTGTTGGTGTTTCCCAAAGAAATAGATGCAATAGGAGATTTATTGTAAAACTTGCCTCATACAATTACAGAGGCTGCAAAATCCTAGATTTGCCACCTGTAAGGTGGGGAACCAGGAAAGTCGGCAGTGTACCAAAGTCCAGAGGCCTGAGATTCCTATTCCCAAGAGGTTGATGAGAAAGACAGAAGTCTCGGGTTAAACAAGAAGCAAATGCATTCACCTTCCTCCACCATCTTATTCTTTTCATGCTTTTTGTGCATCTGATGTTGCTTGCCCACATTAGTGGGGACAATTTTTATTAATCTAATATTCCAATTCTATTCTCCTCACATACAACTACACACACACACACACACAGATAATGTTTTATGGCCTATTTAGGCATCCTTCAGCCCAGATAGGTTGATGAAATTTGTCATCATATCTCTTAGTGAACAACATATTCTAATGGAAGCAGGGAGACTCCTAGTTAACCCCAATTTACCAAGGATCATCTACACACATTGGTTTCAAGGGTAGAGCTTGGTAGAGCTTGCTTCATGAGGACTCTCTAAATTCAATCGTTTTACATTCTTTTATTTTTAAATAGTTTCCTTTGAGTATTGGAAGTTAAAATGAATTAAGTGTAAATAAGCTGTAGACTACGGTGGAACATCTAGAATTTCGAAGTGAATTAAGATGGAAATTATCAAGATGGAAAATGAGGAAAACAGATAATCTCTTTTTCATTTAATAAAATGGTCACTAAAAAGTCTTCATAGAGTCAGGGATATAGCTCTGTGGCACAGTGCTGGCATGGTAAGTGTGAGGTTCTGAGTTTGATATCTGATAGCAAAAAAAAAAATTAAAGAAAAAAATCCTCATAGAGAATTATACAGCTTTCTTGAGCAATAATTACAAAATATAATGAAAAAATCTATTAACAACTATGAAATATATAGGTGTAAACAGCAAGAAATATGTAATACTTATACAAAGTGATATATAAAACAATTAAGGCTATAAAATAATGCTAGAATAAGGAAATCAAAATGCTATACTTCTGGGTGGGAAAGCATAATGTTATAAAGTCCTCAAATCAATTCCAATTAATCTATTTGCACAAAGCAAAGCAACTTCAGCTGTTAACCAATATTTTGTTTCATAACAAAGTGATCCTGAAGTTCATTTGAAATATAAGCTATGAAAAACAGCAACTGCATATTTGAAAGTGTATAAGGGATACAATTATAAGGGATATATCACTGTCAGATATCAACTTACACTATAAAACTACTATAAGAAAAAGTGGATTTCTTGGCACAGGAATAAAATATTGATCAATGGGACATAATGAAGGTTTTGAGAAGAGACTTAATACCTACTTAGAAATCTATTTTTCAGTTAAGTGAGCACTTCCAATCACTAGTGAAAGGAAGATGTATCAGATAGCACTAAGGTGATTGCTCTTGTCCTCCTGTCCTGCTCATCGGTCCAGTCTTGTGTTGGTACACAGTCCTGTGAGGTTGGGACTGCCACTGCCTTGCTACTAGCTCATCACAAGATGATAGCTTGCTTCCCTGTCTGGGGCTTCCCTGGGGTTCTCACAGGTACAGTGCCACATGAAAGGGAATCTCAGCTAGTAGATGAATACATCTCTCCTTTGAGATTCCGATGAATGAGGGTCTGAGCCACACACTGTAAGCATCTCTGAACATCCCACACTGAGTTAACTGGTCTCCTGTAGAGGCCACACAGCAGATTATCCTTGAATTGGCTTTCCTTTGTTCTCTGTGGATGTCTGTCCCTAATGTCTGATCCCTAACGACACATTATTAGAAATATGTATAATCACTGACGCAGGCTGTGCTTTTGGGAATAACCCAGTCTAAGTGGATGAACTGTGCAATAAATGGTGCTGAAAAATTGGTTATGGAATGGAAAAAGGATAAAGATCCATGGTAAATAAATCCATCGGTTAAATGTTGAAGAGTTAAATGTAACAATAAAACTAGCTTTGAAAACACCACTAAACTGGAGGCTGCCCCCTTTACCTCAACATCCTGGGGGAAAATTTTTCAGTGATTTCATTGGTTCTGTCTTGCAGATGTTTTCCCAAAATACTGTGCTTGCTAACGGTCTCATCTCATTTTCAGAGCTGCTATAGATTTAACCAGTGCTACACATCTTCCTTGTATTGTACGTGGATTTTGAGTGGACAATGGAAATAAATGAATATATTTAGCCTGCCATCTGGATCCATAATATTTTAAATTTTGCATTAGTTATATCTCATGTTAACAGCATAGAGCTGTATTAAAAATCTAATTTAAGAGTCTGGCAAGTACAATTTTATCAGGCTATGAAGATATCTCTTCTCTAATTAAACTATTCTCAGTTGTCCTGTTGAGACAAAAATGTCATCTCATGTTGCACTGTCTTTATCTCAGCAGTTTCGAGCTAGCAAGTCCTAAGAGATTATTCATCCCAGGATGTCCAATGTATCGCTTGCTGACCAAGTTAGTATATGCATCTTTTTTTCACTCTCTTGAATCTTCCATTCATTAAAAATTCTGTGAATTAGCATTTTTGCACTGGTAGGCCAGTGGTTGCTAATTATCTACCTTGACAGACCACTCAAAATTGCCTACTGGAAGATTGAATTAAATAGTAAGCAGTGTCATTATGTATTTTAATTTAAGGGAATGTTTTTGAAACACTCATGAAAAGTTAAAATAGATACACAAGATATCAAGACATCCAAATACATTTGACTGATGTTTAATTTTATGTAATATGTCTATGCTAAGCACACATCTCTGGTCTCCTCATTATAGAAGTTAAAATTACCTATATACAAATATATAGCTAATTGGCTCAACTTTAAACATTTTATGTCTCTAATAATTAAAACTCTTCATTTGAAATATGTCAGTCTTGTGACCTTAAGAGCAAAACATTTTTAGGGCTAGGGATTTAGCTCAGCAGCACAGCGCCTGCCTGGCAAGCGCAAGGTCATGAGTTCAATTCCCAGTACCAGAAAAAAAACCAAAAAAAAAAAAAAAAAAAAAGAGTAAAACATTTTCCCCAGATTGCTCTTTTAGATCAGTTATAAAGTCTTAATTTTCTACTTCAGAAAAAATAATTTCATTTTTTTGCTTGGTCCAGATACAGATTTTTTTAGTGTTAAGTGACTGAGAGATGTTTAATTCCAGAAGGAAAGGCCCAGAACAATTCATGCTGTGTGATGTTTAAAGTTTTTAATTTTGAAATTGCAAATGTACAAGAAACTGCATAAATGATATGGAATGGTCCTTTTATAGTTTGCCTAGTCTGTAATCATAAAATGTATATCATTCCTGAAATTGATAATTTCATATTCATTTTTCTTTGTCAATCTTCCTAGAAGAGTGTCAATTTTATTGTTCTTCTCAGAAAAAAATCTTTTACTTCTGCTATTATTTTCTTTTTTGTAATTCCATTTATTTCCTTCTTTTATGTATTATTTTCTTCCTCTGCATGCTTTAGACCTTTAACTTTTCTATTTTTTGTGATGTGAGCATGAATTATTTAGATATTTCTAATTTTTAAGTGCAAGCATTTAATGTTATTAATTTTAATATTTCTTTAGCTGCCTGCCACAAATTTGAATAACTGACATTTTCATTTTAATGCAATTTAATGTATTTTTACATTTTCCTTCAGAGCTTTTGAACCAGGAACTATTGGAAATGTGCTGCTTTCACAATTGAAAATGTCTACCATTATCTTTCTGTTACTGAGTTCTAGTTTAATTGCTCTTTTATAAAAGAAGATGCTGTGCATGGTTTGTACTTTTTAAAATTTTAGCAGGTTTATTCCATGGTTAGGATGTGGTCTGTCTTGGCATAAAGTTATATGGTTATGTGTTCCATAGGAGCTTGACCTTTTTCTTTGATCTTGGTGCATGTTATGGTTTAGATTTAAAATGTCTCCCAAAGCCTCATGTGCTGAGGTGATTGTACCCTGGAGGTACTGTACCTGATTTGCTGTTAGAAGGTAGGGGCGGGCCTAAAAGACAGATCATAGGAGGTGACCCGGAAGTGTATATTGTCTCCTTCCTGCTCTTCCCTTGCTTTCCTGTTTCCTGGCTCCTGTGATGTGAGCTACTCTCCTCTGGCACACCATTCAGCTGTGCCCTTTCTGCCTCAGAGTTAGCCAACGTTGGGGTAAAATATGACTCAAAATAAACCTTTTCTCCTTTAAGTTGTGGGTGTTGGGTATTGTGTCCCAGCACTGACAAAGCAAATGAGACACTAGGTGTGTTATAAATGTTGACTAGCTATTGCTGCTTGATGGATAGTTATTGTGCTCTGTATTCCTGCTGGTTTACTTCCTAGCTATACTTTTAATTGTCGGCAGAGAAGTGTTGAAGTTGTCAACAATAATTGTGCATTTATTAGTTTTCATTTAGTTTTATAATGATAATTTTGAGCACTGTTGTTCCATGCATATGTATTTAGGATTTTTAGGACTTCTGAATATATATATATACATATATGAATATACATACATATTTTTATCTGATGCTTATATAGCTACCTTAATTCTTTTTCACTAATGTTAGCATGTTATATATTTTCCTCTCCTTTCGCTTTCAACCTGCCTATCTCATTATATTTGGTACTGGGAATCAAACTCAGGACCTTGTGCTTGGCAAGCAGGTGCTTGGGCCGCTGAACTACAACCCCCTCTCTCATTATATTTGAAGTGAATTTTTGTTGTTGTTCCTTTCATATTTTGAGCAGGACCTCATGATGTAGCTCAGGCTATCCTTGAACTTATTATGCAGCCCTGGCTGGAGTCAAGTCCTTGGCTCCGTCCTCAGCCTCCCAAGAGCTAGATTAATAGGCATGTACCACCACGTCCTCCTTGAAGTGGATTTCTTGTAGACAGCCTATAGCCAGGTCATGTTTATAAAATTTCCTATTCTAATAACTTTTCTGTAATTTTTTATTTAGATCAATTATATGTAAATATAGTTATTAACATTTTGAATCTTACATCAAGCATTTTATTATCTGCTTGTTATGTTTTTCCCCTCTTTTTCTATTTCTTTCCCTCTTGAGAGGTATTTGAACATTTCTGTACAATCCCATTTAATTTTCCTATGTAGTGTTGATAATATTTCATCTCATTTACCTGTGGTCACTGTCTGTACTACACTGTATAAAAATTGCCTCTGTCTTTTGGAGCTCTCACTTAACTAGCTCAGGTGAAGTTTAGAAATCTTGTTTCACTTTACATTCATTTACTTTTCCTTATTTACAACAAAATTTTGTCTAGCAATCTTCTATGTTGCAAATCAGATTATATAGTGACAAAATATTTGCTTCAACAGTCAAATATGAAGCTAATAATTCAATAAGATAAGTCCATTTTATCCAGTCATTTATTTGCTCTTCTGTTCTTTTTAGCTTCCTGATGTCCCAAGATTTTATTTTTATTATTTGTTTCTGGTTAGAGAACTTCTGTTAGCTATTCTTTCAGGGCAGATCAGCTGGAGACAAATTCTTTTTCTCTCTTTTCATTCAACTGAGAATGTTTTATTTCCCTTTATTTCTAAAACTTATTTTTCTGTTTTGTTTTTTTTCTGGTACCGGGAATTGAACTCACGACCTTGAGCTTGCCAGGCAGGCACTGTGCCGCTGAGCTAAATCCCCAGCCCCTTCTAAAACTCATTTTGCTACATATAAAATCTTGGGTTGATAGTGTATTTCAGTATTTGAAACATATTTTACCATTTTTTTTTTTGGTCTCCATGGTTTCTGAGGAGAGATATGCTGCATTTTGAACTACCCTCCCCCAAGAAAGAATTGATGAAGGTATCATTTCTCTAGCTGCTTTCAAATTATTTTTTCCCTTCATTTTCAGCAGTTAGGTTATGAAGCACCTTGGTATGTGCTTCTTTTGATTTGTCTTGTGGGATTCACCCAGATTCTCATATTTATAAACTTAGTATTTGGCAAAGTTGGGAAAATATTTCCACCAATTTTTTTTTTTTTTTTTTTTTTTCCCCCTCTGGTACCAGGAACCGAACTCACGACCTTGCGCTTGCCAGGCAGGCGCTTTGCCGCTGAGCTAAATCCCCAGCCCCCTCACCAATATTTATTTAAAGATTTTTTCCAGCTGTACTCTTTCTCTTAGAATCTGATGACAGAAATACTAAATGTTTTGTTATACTGTATCCCATAGTTTTATAAATTTTCATTTTCGTATATTCACTGTCTTTCCTATATTTTCCTCTGTTACACAGTTTAAATCCTATTTTTTTACTTTCAAATTTACTGAGTGCTGTATTCTCTTATTTTGTTTTTGAGTCCATCTGCTATTTTATTTAATTATAGTACTTGGGAGTCCTAAAATTTCCATTTGGCTCTTTATATCTTTTCAATCTTTCCTGAGATATCCTGTATTCTCATCTGTTTCAAGCACATTTGTAATTTATTGGTGATACACTTTATGACAGCTTTTTACAAGAAACCTCCAGGGGCTGGGGATTTAGCTCAGCGGCACAGCGCCTGCCTGGCAAGCACAAGGTCGTGAGTTTAATCCCCGGTACAGGACAAAAAACAAAAAAGAAACCTCCACTAGATAATACATAATCTCTGTCACCTTGATATTGATACTCATTGATTTTTTTTAAAATTCAGATTGTGATTATCTTGGTGTCTGATATAATTAATTTTTGAATAAAACCTGAATATTTAAGAGATTATGTGATATATCTGATGATTTCAACAGACTTTTTGAGACTTCTCCAGCAAGGGGAGAGAGATGTTGTCTTGTTATTTCCACATGAGGAGGGAAGAACAATTCTCCACCAGGTCTGA
Organism: Chinchilla lanigera; assembly: GCF_000276665.1. Lineage (NCBI taxonomy): Eukaryota > Metazoa > Chordata > Mammalia > Rodentia > Chinchillidae > Chinchilla > Chinchilla lanigera. The sequence goes on from NW_004955402.1 coordinate 16,235,363, forward strand.
ATTTACCTTCTGTCTGTGGTTATTGTTGGGCAGATGTGCTTGTTCTGTGTCTCCTCTAGATTTCTCTTTATATCACACTGGGTGAAGCATGGGTGTCTTCTTTTTTATTATCCACATGGCTTTCTGTGATCCACCTTGGAGTTGATCTCAGTACTCCTGGGTGGTGGTGACCGCAAGGTGGTGGTCACTAGGCCCTCTCTGTCTCTACTTAGTATGAAAAATGAGGAGCATCTCTTCATCTTCAGTAAGAGTGGAAGTCCAGGCTAACAAGTGTCGGCCCTTTTGTTATTATTCCACTGGGATGATAGACCAGATCATTATTCAGCCTTCTTTGGCTCTACTCTGGCATAAGGACTGTGAGTCTTCCTTGTACCTGGAGACAAGTTGAAGTGGAAGTCTCTGTTCCTCATTTACCTTTTCTAGGGGTGGTGTTCCTATGGGACCATGGCTTTTTCCTATAGTATATGGTTGAAGTAGAATAATTATTGTCTGTATTTTCTGTCATGTTTGGCTTCCTTTTTTATGGTTCTTTGAACAAAAGGAACAAGATTCCTATGCGCTCTTTTTGTCTCTGACTGCTGGTGTCTGGGTTTCCTCTTTCTCCAGCACCTCACTTCAGCTACTGGAGGCAAGATGAAAATGAAGACAGCTCACTAATGTGTTGGCTGCTCATAATCATAGGTCCTTAGTTGGCCTGCACTTTTCACCATGTTTCAGTCATCTTGTATTTGTTTATATACAATGTCCAGGAATTTTAACTGGATTTACAAGGAAGGAGACATTTGCAGGAATTATTAATAATCCAGAAACATTCCAGAAAAACAGTAATGACCACCTTGTCACTTACAATATTTTAGTTATTTTTTGCTAATAATGTGGTCCACATAATCATATAGGGAAGTAAAGAGAATGTGTGCAAAAGTCAAATGACATATCCAACAAGCTTTTTCATTTAAATTATTAACAGCTTCTTATAAACATGATTTAGGAACCAAGCCAATATGAATTTCCAACTCCTTTTTGTACTAGTTAGAAATACAAATATCTTTTTTTAACTGGGATTGCATTAAGTCTGTATAACAATTTTGGAAGTATGACCATTTTCACTATATTGGTTCTTCCTATCCAAACAGAAGGGATAGCCTTAATTTTCTGGTATCTTCTTCTATCTCCTTTTTCTTTTTTTTCTTTTTTTTTTTTTTTTTTTTTTTTTTTTTTTTTTTTTTTTTTTTGCTTTTTGGTTTTTCTCCAGTACCAGGAATCGAACTCACAACCTTGCACTTGCCAGGCAGGCACTGTGCCGCTGAGATAAATCCCTAGCCCTATCACCTTTTCAGAGTGCTGTAGTTTTCAGTGTACAGATGTTTTAGTTCCTTTATTAAACTGATTGCTAAGTATTTCATTTTTTTTTCAGTATTATTAGCATACTTCAGAGAACCAAAGAAAACAATCCTAAAATTCACTTGGAATCAGAAGAGACCTAGAATAGCAAAAACATTTCTAGGCAAGGCAGGAGACCTTACAATTCCTGACTTGAAATTATACTACAGAGCTATTATGATTAAAACAGGGTGATACTGACCAAACCAAAATAAAAAGCAAAAGCAAACAAACCCCTGACGATCAGTGGAACAGTTTAGAAAATGCAGAAAAAAAAGTCCAAATACTCTCAGCCACCTTATTTCTCACAAAGGGACAAACATATTCATTGGAAGAAAGACAGTTTCTTTTTCTGGAAAAACTGTGTTTACACACACTGAAGACTTAAAAATAGCCCTATGACTCTCACCATGCACTAAACCAAAATCAAAATGGATCAAAGATCTAAATAATAAAAGAGAAACACTAAATCTGATGGAAGAGAGAATAGATAGAACTCTTAAAGACATAGATGTACACAAATACCTCATGAACAAAACCCCAACTGCACAGGTAATACTACAAACAAGCAACAACTGGGATCTCATCTTATTAAAAAGCTTTTGCACAGCAGAAGAAATCGCTGACATAGTAAAGAAACAACCTACAGAGTGGGAAAATATTTTAGCCAGTAGTTCCTTAGACAAAGGGCTAATATCTAGAACAGATAAAGAATTGAACTAATCAGACACGCCTAAATTTAAAGACCCAATCCAAAAGTAGGCATCTGTGATGAATACACACTTTCAGATGAAAAGTGTAAATGGCAAATGATTATATGAAAAAATGTCCAGCATCACTGGCTATTTGACAGGTGCAAATTAAAGCAGTGTTGAGATTGCATCATACTCCAGAATGAATGGCATTACCAACAAGTCAACCAATAACAAATGTAGAAGGGCTGTGGTGAAAAAGGAACCCTTCTCTACTGTTAGTCCTAAAGCAGATTGGTGCAACCACTCTGGACATCAGAGTGGAGATTCCTCAAAAAACTAGGGCTAGAGGTCCCATTTGATCCAGCTCTTTCCCCTTTTTGTATCTTCCCAAAAGACGTAAAAGCATCATACCACAGCAAAATATGTGCATCCATATTTATAACTGCATAGTTTGTAATAGCTAAGTCTTAGAGACGGTGCAAATGACCATCAACTGATGAATGGATAAAAAAGATGTATTTTTTATACAATGAAGTACTACTCGGCCATACAGAGAGATAAACTTGAGAGGTTTATAGCTAAATGTATGGACCTTGAGGCCATTCTGTTAAATGAAATAAATAAGAAAAATGTGCAAATATCACATTGTCTCTTTGGTGTGAGAAACTGAATGTGTAAATAAGAATCAAAATGTATAATGGGTACTGTGAATTAGGAAGAAATTGTTCAAAAGGGAAGAGGAACTAGGGAAGAAGGAGGGGGAAAGGAAGAAAGGAAAAAAATGAGGAAAGAAGAATGGAAACAAAACTTTGTATATAAAGAAAGGAAGAGCAGTTAGTGGGAGGGAAGAGGAATGAGAAAATGTAAGAATCAAGTTATATCATGTACAGGTGCACATTCCCTATGACAAATATGATCACTATGTGTATCTTGATAGTACCAATAAACTCAATAAATAATAATAATAATATTATTATTATTATAAAAACTTAAAGGTTTTATACTTTTTATCTCATTTCATTAAATTTAAGTTATGAGAATAAAAGAAATAAAGATGTATACTTTTGAGGCTTTTTCTATACCTAGGGATCCGTATGCACAGCTCTGGCTAATGCAATAAAAGCAGAGTACTGATGGACTCTCTGCAAAGTCTTTAGCTTTTTCCAATAACTGTGGGCACTACAGTTCAGTCTAATGATCCCATGTCCCCTTTTCTCCTGATGACTTGAGAAGTCCTTCAGCTGTCATCTTCCCACCTTGGAAGAAAGTTTAAGGTCAGGAAATCACAGAAATTCTATACTGTGATTTAGCAGTTGATAAACATTTATTTTTGGTAGGTCAAAAAAGTAGTATTTTAGGTTCTGTGGCATGCTATTTCTGTCACAAATATTTCATTGTTACACTACAATGAAAACAGCCATACACAACACTTGGTTGAATAGGTATGGTTTATGTTCCAAAAAAACTTTGCTTTGCCAAAATAGAGGACCAGCTAGATTTGTTTAATGGACTGTAATTTGTCAAACCCTGCTTCATATCATTCAGCAGTTGAGCAAGTGTCACCAACTGTGTAAATCTTGAGTTCTTGTTATGAGAAAAAAACAAAGCTTCTCATTGAAACCATTATCATTGGTGGATAGTATTTGCAATTGAATGTACTGCTAATCAAAAGCTTATATTCAATACCTCCACATTTCTGTCAAGCTATTTTGTGAATATAAGGATATGTTGAAATTCATAGCACAGAAAATTAAAAGTAAACTTTGCAAAGACTGTATTAAATAAATGATGGCCAAGATATGTATTTTTTCGACTTTATAAAATAGCAGCGTTACCTCTTAGGAAGAGGTAATGATATTCTGTCCATTTTTCCTGTCTCAGGTAATATAAGTAATTCATAAAATAGACAATTATACTTTCATATCATGGATATTTTTTCTGTGATGGACTTTTTCTGTCTCTTCTTTTTTTCCCACCTAGAAGATAAATGTACAATTTCTACACCCAGTGAAAGGAAATAAAAACTTCCAGAAAGCAAAGTGACAACCAGCAAAGTGGAACTGAAGGTTTGTGAAGGAAACATTCTGTCCCCTTCTTCCAAGTGTGGGCAGTTTCTGTGTGTACTGAGTGCTGAGAAAAGACATTAAAGTTACCAAAACCTTGAAATAGATTTTTATATTGATCAAGTTAGCATGCATATTTTAAAAAGTGTGCTAATAGTCTATACTGTGAAGGTACAGTGGTATTGTCACATTACTTGTAGAAATGTAAATGGGCATAAGTTAAGTTTCTTAAAATCAATTTGGTAATACACACAAACTAAGGAATTTGTATAGATTAAATCACTAACTCTGCTTTTAGAAAACTTTATTGTGGAAATAACCACTACACAAACAAAGGCTTTATAAAATTTTACTATGACATGAGTTTTGATAATAAAAATGTGAAATAATCTATTGTTAGACACAACAGACAACTATGCTGCACACATAAAAGGAATATCATGAGGCTATTTAAATATTTCAGTGGCAAAAGGAATAGTTAAAGTATGATGTTAACTTGAAAACCTATAACATGAGATGTGGGAGAAAAATAGTCTAATTTGGCATTAAATTTTTTTCAGCTCTTGCACTTTGTGATATTCCATATTCCATTGTGATAAAAATCTCAAATTCTCTTTTTTACTTTTAAGCCTACTTCTGTAATTTTCATAGTTATCTGAATGCTTATCTGCATATAAAAAAGGAGGAATTAGAGCTATGTGATAGTGGTGTTTTTTGGATTGTGGGGTCACAAATAGTTTTCACTTCTTTCCTACAAATTTAGTTGTCTTTATTTCATATAATGAACCAACATCAAGAAAATAATTTTAAATCCAATGAAAGCTGGAATTTAAAAGAGATTCTGTGCAAATGAAAGAATGTAGCATGTCAGCCATTCACAAATCTCTTCTCTTTATGTCTCCTGGGGAACTAATCATTTTTATTCACAGAGGACAAGTTCTTAACTTTGTACTTTGCTACCTTAGAACTTTTCTCTGAATTTAACAACTCTCTTCTCTCCGATTTTAAGGTCAAGGGATGGATCCTGAGGAAAGCTTTCCCTTGATATAAGATTCTTTCCATCAAGTTTTAAAAATATCCCAATATTGTCCATAAGAGAAACACTGTTTAGATTCATACTTACTGATGTGCTGCTTCATGCACTTGTCCATTTTCTCCCCAAAATAATTCCACAAGGAAAACCTAAGTAAGCTTGAAAGAACAAAAGTTTCAAAGAATATACTTAAAAATTTTTATCTCTTTTCTTAGAAGTAACTTGTTTTTATTTATATTAAGTTTTCCCTATTAATTAAAAATATTTTTGAGTATGTGTTTTCCTATATGGTGATACAGGTGATATATTATAAAACAAATACGTGGTTCTGTCCTAGCACAGCTATAGTCCAGAAGTGGAGAAAAGGTACCTGAACATGCATGCAGGACACAATTAGACAACAAAATATTGAAAAGATGAAGAATATAGTTTTACAGATCTTCAGGGAACAAACCAAATGAACATATGGTGCTTCCCAACTTAATAATAAATACAGATAAATAAAATACTGTGCTATAATAATTGAACCATTAACCTTGATCTTTCATATTTGAAAAGCTTTTCCTTATTTCATTTAATGACTGCCTTTGTCTTCCTAAGTTTTTAATTATATGCAGTCAAACTTGGTTAATCTGATTTAGTATGCAAAAATCCATTTTAGAACTAAATAGAAATCAATAAATCGAGTCAGAGAGTACTAAGGAAAAGATCGAATAACTGAATCAATATTATCACTGAGGGAGGTTTGTCACCATAACAGCATATTTGTATATTATTTTACTGTGCCATAAAGTTTTGACCCTCACTATTGTTGGTATTTTGACTTGATCATCCTTATTTGTGGCATCTTTCCTGTGTATTGCAGGATATTTAGTACGATCCTTGACATCAGATGTCAATAGCTACTTATTCTGTAGTAGTGACTACACACACACACACACACACACACACACACACACACACACATCTTGACATTTCCAAACATTCCATGGTGACAGGAATTGTTCCAATTTTGAATGCCATGACCTTTCTAAAACCTTAATTTAACTTTAGGTGGGTAGGAAAAATAATATCTTGTAATCCAAAAATCAATGAAAGCTGGATGTGACAACCTGCAAAACTAAAAAACGTTCTATAACGCTGCACATGGCAAATAGTAAGAGGGTCACTGGGATTTCAGTATGATGTTGTGAAGCTTGAATAACACCTTTGTAATATATCAGCACATAACAAATGTCATATACCAAGAATATGGCCACAGAAAGGGCTTAGTATTGAAAGCTTATGAAGTACAAATAAAATTTTAAGACATACACTAAAGATCTATATTGGAATTTTAAATAGTTGTCATTTGGAAGATACTGTTCCTCTGGCATTTCAGGCACTAAAACTATTTTTTTTTAACACTCACATAGTTCTGTGATAGATGTTGGGTGAGGTATATGAACACATCACTTTTTCTCTGTAGATATCAAGCCTCAAGTCAGCTCTTTCCCTTGGAGCCTGTTCCTCAATCAACTGTACAAGATGAAACCTACAGAGCCAGGAGAAAGACCTAGCCACCTTTTATATTCCTGTCTGATATATACATCCTGGTCCTAAGATATAGATTATAGTTATAGATACAGACACAGATACAGATACAGATATAGATATACATATAGATGTAGATACGGATATATGATAGATATAGATATTTAGGTTTTAACATAAATGTTATTAGAGATCATGTGTAAAAAGCAGAGAAAGGGAGAAAAATTGGTCAGAAGTCAAAGTTTGATAATGATTTAATAAGCTATAATCAATTAGAGTAAGCGTATAGCTCAGTGTTAGTATCGTCATGCCAGTCAGTCATTGGCACAGGCTAGCCTCAGAGTGGAATGACCTCAGTCAAGGTGACTGTTAGCAGAGGCAGATCTGAAGGAATAAACACCTCAAGGCTGTCTGCTGATCTCAATTTTTGCAGCTATCAGAGAAACTTTCTAAGAGGGAGATCTAGGGTAGGGCCACGTCTCAGTGTCTACCACACAATTTCATTCTAAACCATACATTCAAATTCTGTTAGTAGCTTTTGAAAAATACCAGTACTAGGGTCCCATTCTAATCTTAATTAAATATCTGTGGTAGGGCATGACATCAGCATTTTAATGAAGACTTGAAGGTGACTCTAATGTGTAACCAGGATTGAGAATCACTAATTAACAGCAACCTTGGGGAAGTAGGTAAAATTTTTGAACTTCCAAAAAAAAAAGAGGATGGGGGAGAAACCCTATACTTGTATCATTTGAAAAGTTATGTGAGCTGTTGAGAAATCAATTCAAGACAAAATATCTATACACATTTTATTTGGTTTTGCTATAGATAGTTTTCATATTCAAAGGTATAAACACACACACACACACACACACACACACACAATTTCATGTAATTTTTACTTAAGTATTTCAAAATCCCCAAACCTGCTTATATGGTGCTGAAAGATATTTCTTATCATTCTGGTCTTTCAGTAGCTCTCTCTTAATGTAGTTCTTCAGTACCATAGAACCTCGGATGAAATTCCAATTATCCATTTATAAATGAAATCCTGACCTCACTGTTGGAAAGGTCATGCCTAGAGTTAGCTCTGAGCCATATGGCAGAGAAAATGAAGCGGTGAGTTTATTCTTCTGAGATATATGTTGATGCCTCAGCTAATTAGTCTTTTCCAAATTTGTGTCACTGCTCTTAGAAGACATAAGACAGTGAAAATCTGTAATACAACTTACTCTGAAATGGACCCAGGTAGATAAACTGGTAATCTTAATTAGGAGACATGTTATTAAAATTCTGTAATTCTGAACTATGAGATTAATCTCTGACGTTCCACTTGAACAAGAATACTTTTATAGCAAAGTATATAGTTGTAATATAAAAACTCCTATATTTTGTAGGTGTGCCTGTTTCTACCCTCATTTTCCTTGTTTCTTGTGGTTGGAACTACATTCATCTTCTGGATGTACTTGTCGGCTTAGCTCTAAGTTAGACTATGAAACCAATACTGACTCAAAGATCAAGGTGCCTATGACAGAATTATTCAGTAAATTTATGATTTAACACTGTTGCTGTCATGTTGATCTTGTTAGAGTAAGGTTTCTGCTCCCTTGGAGCCCTCAAATTTTTTCTCCATTGCTTCACATTGGTACTAACTTTGAGAAGCAAAAGATTATCTGAATTTTACCTTGATTTCCTGACACCTGATTATTTGCAATCATGAGCTCATTCATGAGTAAGAATATTGGCTTTTGCTCTCAGCACCAATTTTGGCAAATAGAACATTTTTGTTCTCCATTTTTCCTATACATAGATATTTGGGGTTTCCTGTTATATATTTAGACGTCTGTTTCTGAGTTCTACTCATGTCCTTATCTCATTTTCTGACACCTAACCTGTGACTGGTTTAGTAGACCATATGGAAATCCTATCAATTTTTACAAGCAGTATATACTTTCCAATTTATTAATGTTAATTATCTTATTATAGTGCCAAACCAGGAACACCATTTTCTGCTGACTTAGAATTTAGTTCGATCTTGCATACAGCAGATCTTAAATCTTGAATTTAAAACTTCAAAAATATTAGTATGCATAGAATAGTTAACTTGATTTGCAATACAAAGGATAAATAACAAATAAAGAGTTGGAAAAGGAGCTCACGGTGATTGTCAAAGATGGGTCAGAATTCAATTACTGACTATTGCTAGTTGGAGAGAGTGGTAAAATATAATTTTCATGAGTCAAGCATCTTTTTAAAAATCTTCCTTATTTTAGTATAATTACATGAGGGAAGATTACATCTACATTGCTCTTTACATATGGAGGTAGTGTTTTGTTTCCTATAGTATAAAAATACCACATAGGTCATATCTGTCATAAAATATTGACACATAGTTTTGGCCAGAAAGAATTAAAAAATATCTTGCATGGGAAGCATTCTCCAACCTGAATGCTGAAATAGCTTTTGAAAGAAAGGAAAAATAATACTTAAAATTGAAATGTAAATACCTATAGAAAAGTATTATGGGAGGCAAAGTTTACTTGAACAACTTTAAATAAAACATTAATTTTTTAATGCTTATTTCTACCTTTTCTCTTTTGGGATTGACTGCTTATTGTTTCTAGAATGAGGTTTTAGCCAGATCTTTAACTCCAACTGTGCCTTAACGTCAAATTAACATCTCTAAGTATGGGTGTTCTTATCATCTATTATTTGGAATTTGAAAAGCATAAAAATGTTCATATAAAACATGTATATGTGTAGGTATTTTATATATGTAAATGTGTATGTGTAACCTACCTACTTATTTACATATCTACATATTTAATACACTCTACTCAAAGACAACTAGAACACACACACACATTGTGTATCTTACAATAAGAGAGACAATTCAACAGGGGAAACAGGTAAATGGGCTTCAGGATAGGCTCACCATATGGGTAGGGGATGTATTAGGATTTCCATGAAATTTTGGATTGGGTGTGTCCATAAAGAGGGGACAGTTCTAAATTTGACCTCATAAATTTTATATGGGACATAGAAGTAGCAGGAAGAGAAAAACAAACTCTATTTGATAAGGAAATAGTAGTCACTGCTGTTAGCTATGACAGGCTACTTTGAAGGTATTGCACGTTATTGTGTACATATATTCTTACCTTGTTTCATACGTGCTTAGACATGATCATGAATTGCTCTTGTTTTTGTCTTGCTCCATCACTCTAACACACTGTCTTTTCTGATCGTTGTGTTCTGGGAGATTGTTTATGGCCAATATGAGAAGCCGTTGTCTGGCTGTGGGTGCAAATCAGTTCCTCGCTGACTGACAGCTGTCAGGGCTTCTTTTCACTCTCTGTTTCTACATGTATATATGTAGAATACATATATACATATGCATGTGTTTATGATATCAAATTTAGGGACATCTATTGCATTATTTTCATATTTTTTGTGCTTGTAATAATATTGGAACCAAATAGGACTAATTGAAATATTAAGGGGAAATTAGAAAGAGAAATTGTAGTAAGGCCAACATAACATAATAATATCAATGATAGGTAGATACTATCTTTATGTGTGCTACCAAAAACAGTATTCTACCTGTTTTGGTATAAAGAATGGCAGATCTTAGATTTGATAAGGCATGTGGTAATATATATATATAGGGTAAATTCAAAAGGATCTAGGACCTAATAAGTAATTATCTTTAATAAGTTTTATATGGGACATAGAAGTAACAGGAAAAGGAACAAAACTCTATTTGGTAAGGAAATAGTACTCACTGATGTTGGCTGTGGGGGGCCACTTTGAAGGTTTTGTGGGTCTAAGTCCTAATGAAGTAATTTATTTAAGTTTATAGTATTCATCAGAGTGCAAACTGATATTATTGACCTGGATTTTACCAGTTTTGCAGTTTTATATGTATTTAATTTGTAGAACTTTTATGTTTCAGTTGAATAAGAACTATAACTGGTATGTATGGATAGATCATGTTATAGATATCATATATATGATCTATATATTATATATAATCTATATAATTGATCAATATATATTTGTCAATTAAATAATACATTTAATAATATATTTAATCTTGATAAATTAATGTATTTAGTTGATCTATATACATATTGGTGATATCAAAATAAGAATTAGTTAATGTGAATGAGACTCTTTTCTCCTTAAACATTTCAGAATTCAAGTCTGAGTGGATCACTTGATTACTTGCCTCCACTTGGATGCACAGTGTTTTCTAATTTATGTGCATTTTGAAAAATTCTACCTGAATAGTCTGCCTGTAATCTCTATCTATTGAAGTCTTAATATGTTCTTCAAGGCCAGGGTCAAATGTCTTCTTTTCTTTCTCATCAGTTTGGTGGAAATTTACACCTTCATTCTCTGGGCTTTTATATCTCTACACCAAAGGTAAGGGACTATTTGGTATTCCACTTGGCTATATTTGATGGGTTGAGGTAGGATGACTGGGAAGCTCTTTTGGGACAAGAAGTTTCATATTAACCGGTACTTTCCCTACACTGTTTCATGTAAATTTTGGCATGTGGCAATCACTAAAGAATTATATTTGACATAAAAATAATTTGACTAGATATGTGAAAATTAGTAGGATTTTATGAAAGTTTTCAGATATCAGGGAGAAAAAATGAAAATAGACAAATGCATATATATACATTTGTATATATATATATACACGTGCATATATATACATTTATATATGTACACACACATACATACACACACACAAGCACACCCACACACATGATAGCTAAGATAATTGTACTATTAAATTCTATTATTCATTGAAAGGAACAGTTAGTGCTTATACTGTTTGATCAATTTTGCATGCCTGTACATGGTAATCTGAGCAACTACTTTGAAGATAACAATATGTCATGGAATAACCATTGTTAATTTCCTATCACCTTGTTTTGAAATTCTGTATCAATTTTACTATTTTTTCTCTGTTTAAAACAGATTATTAATTTCAAAATGAAAAAGTTGAAGTGATTTAATGAAAATCTAAAATTATAAAATAAATTTTAAAAGTGTGTTACTTGCCATAATAGTAGTCATTTTTATTGTTATAATAAACACATGGCATATGCAAATATATATGTATATAAACATGAACATGTCAGGTATTTTGTGGATACTAATTATGTAAAATTCTTTCAATTTTGGCATCAACCCTCAGGGGTAAGCATCTCATTATCTCCATTTTACACATGAGAAATTACATACAGTGAAGACAGTGACCTCACCCGTGGCCCCACTCATAACATTGAAGCCAGTTTCCAAGCCCAGTGTGGGTTCCACACTGAATCACATAATGAAAGAAATTCAATTAAACTGGAACAAGTAGGATGTGAGATATGTTTGAATGCACATAGCCAACATCTGGTAAGAGATCTGAAGGTAGACAAAGAAAATCTCACCCGGGCCTACAGTTTTAAGAATATTCATGCCTTATAGTTCCCTTAAAATTAAAGCACTGAATGTTTCTACATACTTCCTACTTAATTATTTTAGAAAAATAATTATCATATTGATTATGCAAGGATGTTCCCATGTAAATTTGAAAGCTCAAAATACAGCTGTCACACAGTTAGAAGTCATTATTAATCCCTATCAATTTATTTTTATTTGATGGAATTTTGTAGTATTACCTGTTTCTAGTTATGGGGAAGTCCTATTTATTCACACTAAAGCCTATAGCTTTACCATTGTCAGCAAATGTACTGAAGCAGAAAATTTGTATTTCCACACCAGATCCAACATAGAAGACTATTGTTAAAATGCTGGAATTGACAAATTAATTACTAAATGACAAAAATATTCCAAGAAAGATGATAAGGATCTCATTTATATCTGATCTATGACCCAATTTTACTCATTTTAAAAATCATTCATTATATTCCATGTTATGGATAGTAAATTTCAGATGACCTATATTTATCAAAATAAACTTCCTGACACATAGTAAGGAATCTGGCCAGAACACCTTTGAAATGCCAAGTTCAGAACAAATGAAGCTTATGGACTGTCCCTCTCTATACCAATCTTACTTCAATGCATAAATTCATTTGTGAATGGAAAATAGATATGCCAATTGACAAAGTTCAGATTCCCTGGGGCATTCCTGTAACTGCTTTATGAATACATGTGAAACAGAATATTACAGGGATAATTTAAAAGCACGACACATATGCATGATTTTTCCTCAAAATCAATCAATTCCAATTTACATGTTCAAATTGTTAAAATTAAATACTCATAGCTGGCATCTAAATGATATTTAAATCTGGAAACCATATTCCATATTGAAGAACACTGATCTTCAGTTTTTATGAAAACTTAAAAATTGACATTGTTGTTTATTCTTTTCATTATTGCTTTGTATCCATATATGGAGTCATTCCAAATATTAAAAAATAAACTCCAAGTTTTAAATATCTATCCTTGAGAAAATAGTTTGGTAAGAAAAATAAGAATATGTGAATTTCTGGCCCAGTGCCACAAGGCTAATTATTAAAATATGAAGTAGAATTCACTGTCCTTATTTTCTAGACAGTGTTGTTGCTACAATATACCATATATGTCATTTAATTTACAGAAAAAAAGATTAAATTGCATTTAAGTAGAGTAGTTTATAAATTGAGCAAGCAGTTTCAGCTTAAAATAACAGTTTGGTACTTTTTCACTTCTAAGCCATTTTTAGAGCACACTGAAATAAAAATACAGAAATCTAAACTAAATATAATGAAGGGAATATGAAGTGGGCACTATCAGAAAACGGGATATTTCAACATGTTTCTGGAAGTTGGAGAGTGGATGGGAGAGTGGTAGCGGAGAAAATAAAGCAGGGAATACTAGATTCTAGAATATTCTAGATAGGACTCAGGAATCAGTGGAAACTGATCTGTTAATAGAAATATGGAAAATCCTTTGCTATAGCTTGTATCTAGATGTCCCTCCAAAGCCTCATGAGGTCATGCTTGGGGATTTTTAGAGGTGCCTGGATTAGAAGTGTGTGATTATAGTTTGTAATGGTGGTATTAGGGTTGTGATGCTGGAATTAAAGATGTGAGTGGTACCACCCAAAAGAAGGGTGACCTGGATGGGATAAAAGGAAAGAAAAAGGCAAGCCTGCTGTTGTGCTGCTGCTGATGTTTCTTGCTGCTTGCTGCCTTCTGCCTGCCCTGCCATGCCATGGAATATTTCTCCTCTGTGATGCCCCTCTGCCATGTCACCCTGCCTTAGCACCAGCCAAATGTGGACTGAAACAACTACAAACTCTCTTTTCCAAGCTGAAGACTGCAAATGAGATCTCATGCAGCCTTTCCAGAAATGTTTCTTCTCCATGTAAAAAGACTGTAGACATAATTGTCTTTTATGTAATAGCAAAGGGAACTTGCGCTAACTTTCACTTTGAATTCTTAAATACTGGGGGACAATAAGTACCTACTGAAACTTGGATTTCTCATGAAGCTGACTGAGATAGACTATCCTGCAGAAAATGTAAGAGAATGTGATAGGATAAGGAAATGTGACAGTAAAGTGTTAAGTACAAAGTGTTAAGTGGTACTGTGATGTGATAGAAACTCAATTGACCCTGTAGGTAACTCTAATGCTAGCATGATCCTTCCAAGGTTTTGGAGTAATGACTCTGGCTCTTGTTGTTGAGTTGCCTCAGACAAAGCACATGACTTTGTATGGGTCGAGTCCTACCTGGAGCAATTCAAACCATGCACAGATCACTAAGAGTGGCAAGTAGCAATAGCCCCAGCAGCTGAGTATGCACCCTCCAATTTTGAAGAAGGAGTCTTGGTAGCTTACCTTAGCACATTCCAAATTACAGATTTATCAGGCAAAAGTCAAGAAAGAGAAAGCTTAAATTATAAAATGAAACTACTTTGAGAGAAAAAGGAATGAGTTTGAAAATAGAAGTAATTTTTCTGAAAAGAGCTACTGTTAGGAAAAAGAAAGACTTGTTATAGATTCATTATAAATATAAAATTCAATTGAAATCATGGAGCCTAAGTTAAGAAAAGCACAAGAATGTGGGGTGAAAGCTGAGGCTAAAAATGAGTGAAGAGGTGAATAATGTTGACAGTCAACTAAAAGTAGTACAGAAAGAGAGAAACCAGGAAATGGAGGAAGAGAGGGACATAACAGAGTAAGGACAACACTCTTCACACTGCAAGGACTCTTGCTGCAATAAAGAGTCTCTTTATGGTGTCTCAGGAGTGGGACAATAGACTCATAAAGAAGGACATAACATCCTAGAATACTAAATGTGTAATGGTTATTAATAATGTAGGCTGTTGATTGGATTTTGGATTACAAGCCAATTTAGGACTAAGCACAGAAAGTTTAATTAAAGTGTTATAAAGGGAAATAAATGTTTACAACCTTGATAATATAAAAGTTAGACCACAGCTGACTGAGGTAGGATGTGTGCCTGATGGCTGGACTTGCAGCAGCAAAATTAGTTATATCTTATAGAAGCATAAATGGATCATAGTGGTGAGCTTTTGACTGGATTTTACCTCTAGTTCCAAGTTAGGTTTGCTTGTTACTAGTTCACAGACATGGGCAGAAGACCCAAGCTTCCAGAGAGATAGGTGAAGAGACTTATTAAGGAAGTTCAAACTTTGATTATGGATTCTGAGAAATCCAGTGACAGGCTTCGTGCAAGCTGCAATACCAGGAAATCTGATAGCACAGTTCAGTCCAAGTCTGAAGCCCTCAGAAGGAAGGAAGTCAATGATATAACCTTCCAGCGGAGGCCAAAGGCCCAAGAGCATGGGGAGTCACTGGTGTGAATTCCAGAGTCCAAATTCTAAGGAATCTGGTATTCTGACATCTCTAATAGGAGGAAAAAAGAGCAACACAGGATGAAATAAAGAGGATCAAAATCCACCTTGCTTATTTTTGTTCCATCTTGATCCTTATCCAGCGAACAGTGCTTTCCCACATTCTGAGGAAATATTAACCCCCAAAGTGCACCACACACACCCACACGTGCACACACCCCAGTCTCCTCTGGAATCACCTTCACACTCTTTGGATCACCTAATCATTCAAATCAAAAGCAAACCACCTGGGTTCCTCTTTCAGCAAGAAAGAAAAAGATCAGTGCCATTGAACTACTAAGAGTAAATAATGCCTTACTAATTCTAATAAGTCCTTACTTTTGTCCAGTTACACTCAAAATCAAGCATTACAAAGGAGCCAGCAGGAGGCTGCACAGAGTGGATGTACATCAGCAAGGAATACTGTGCTTATGAATCTTCCTATTTCATTGTTGGCAAGTTTCTCCTGCCTTAGAGGGAGACCCAACATCATCCATCAAGGTTGCTGATTGCACAGACAACCCTGGTAAAGATCAGCCAGTGCTTTGTTGTTCTTGGTGTACCAGGAGGAGCAGTGTAAGAAATCCATGGAGAACTTCCTCTCCCAACAGGAAGTTAAGATAGTAATGTGAAAGATACAAGAACTAGAAGGGTGAGCCAATCAAAATTCCAAAGCTAATTAGTAGAACAATGCAAATAACAAGTAATTCTGAAATAGTTACACAGTAATTCCCAGTTTTTCATGATTGCAATTAAATAAGTGTGTTTTAAAGTTGACTAATCCGGGCAATAACAGATTGTTACCTAAAGAAAAAGGTGCATCTACTTTAAAAAGTAAAACCAAGAATATTTAAAAGAGACTGAAGTCAGAGGAAGGTATAATGTGTGGGAGAATATAGTTTTCACCATGTTTTAATCTTTAAAGAAATGCATGTGTGTGCATGCATGTTGTATAGTTTTCTTTGAATGTTAGAACTGAAATACATTTAATGTTATTATTGGAAATAATCCTAGAAACATCATATTCAGTCAATTTTAAGAGACCACTACACATGTGAAAACCAAAGTTAGAACACTTAAGATGTTGAAGTTAGTAGAATGAAACCATAGTTTAGGAAAGAATACTGATTTTCATCTGAGTCATCTGAGACTCTACTGCCATGCAAATTATGAGACAATTAAAAAATTAATTTAGCAAGCATTTCGTGAGTGTTTATGTACTAGACAATGTTCTTGATGACAGGAATATAAAATGAATCACTCTCTGATGGAATTCCCAGTTTAATAGGGAAAGAAAGTCACATGGAACCATAATGATCATGTGTCATGTAAATTTTAATATTAAATTTTCAAGTTTGACATTTTTAATGATTATTCATTTGTATTTTAGACATCATTTTAATGTCTAAGGTTGACTATGAAGCCTTAAATCACCTTTGCATCTTTATAAGTGAAAGAAATATAAAATCTTATAATGCCAGATTTCACTTTATAGACCTTCAGTTATTAGAAAACTAGTTGCAATATTACCTAGGGGAAAAAAATCTTTTGATTTACATAATATTTTCTTTAACCTTGTTTCTGTTAACTTTGGACAAATAGGATTATTCATTTTTCTACATTCCAAATTAGATCAGGCTGGGAGTTTTCTTTGTTATTATTTTTTTGGTGGCATGAAGTCTCTGTCACTTGTCTACAGCATGTGCTGGGTGTTTTCTCTTTTAAAGTAAAACTACTAGGGCAGGGATGTAGCTCAGCAGCACGGTGCCTGCCTGGCAAGCGTGAAGTCGTGAGTTTGATTCCTGGTACCAAAAAAATAAATAAATAAAGCAAAACTACTTAATGTTTGTCATTCAGCAAATTAAGTATATATTTATGTTGGGTTTCCGCCCATATAAAATTCTGCCAAGTCATCATGGCAGTGATCCAGCAGGGCTTAGAGCCAAAACCACGGCATGTCACTCAAAAAACTAACTCCCGCCTCCTGACTTCCTGTTTCCTTTAGTGTGTCCCTGGACACTCCTCCAATCAGTGCATGTTATGTCATTCTGACCACTCATATGAACTCCTCCCCCAACCCAGCCCAATGTATTCTTTGTTTCACAGCTTCCCACTTCAGAGGGTCCTTACGTCTTTTTGGCAGCCGTCCTTTGCCCGACAGTAAAGACTTTCTTTATTTTTGTTCTGTCTCTCACTCATGCTAAACCTAACAATTTAGGGTTTAAAATCTTGCTTGCCTACATATAAGTATAAACGCCATTAAGCAAAAATTGTCATATTGATGAATTTTTTAATGACTAGAAACAAGGGAGGATATTAAGGAGCAACAATTTGAGAAAATTATATTGCACCATGATCAGGATACTATCTATTAGACTACATATTGAAAAGCAGTGAAAGTACTTCTGTATAACTGTTGTATATTAAAATTTTATCCTTAAATGGGAAGCTAGTGAGATAGTTTGGAGGTCAAATGAATTTCTGTTGATAAATAATTTAAATCAATGGAAGCATCCCCTTAATTTGGCTACACTAAACTTTTCCATCGCCTTCAGAGATTTATATAACTACCATAGTAAGAATTATGCACTGTGAAATATTAAGTAAAAATTAGAATGTAAAATTACCATGAACATGTAAATCATGTATTTCATCATATAAACAAATACCACAAGCTTATAAAAGGATGGGTTGTGTTGCATAGTATTGTGAGTGGTGGCTTTTTTCAGAATTCCATAAGCTTTTTGTAATGTTATTGTGTTATTTTCTTAAAAAAAATGAAAGTGCTGCCAACTTTATGCACTGTGTGATAGGTTTAGGGAACATTTCTCTCTCTCACTTTCTCTTGTTAGCGCAAGGATAGAAGGGGTAGACATTAGAAGCTATCTTCCTTCTAACCTACGTGGAAGAGTGGGTGTAGTAGAAATTTTTAGCTCTGCAGACAAGTCTGCATTTCCTTGGGTAAAATTTTCAGATTAAAAAATTATGAAGTCTTTCACATTTTAAATAATTCTAACCAGCTTTGTTAGATTTCCCTAGGATTCTCCCCTGGGGATATTTAAACCTTTGTGAAGTCTTCCCCCTCCCCTGAACCACAGAGCTGGCTGAGGTGACAGAACACTGTGAACGCTACATTGAAGCAAGATCCACCACAGAAGGCCTCACAGCTTCTTCCTTGGGCTCTTGGAATGTAAGTGTTGGTGAGAGATGCCAGCGCTGGTATTACAAGCCACTCAGACAGGCTGCAGCCCAGTTATGCAGGAGCCCAGTGCAGCCCACAGGCGGCATTAACTTGCTGGCCGTTAGCTGAGACACCTCGGAAGCAAACCCTGCCTCTGATGACTGCGGCCCTCTCACTGCTTCCATTGCGATCCATGAAAGACTTCGAGCCAGAGCCCCTCAAATAGGAATTCCTGACTCACAGGACCAGTGAGAAAAAAATAGATGATTATGTTTCCTTTAATCCTCTCTATTTTAGAAAAATTTCTTATGCATCAAAAAATAACTATAACAGAATTCACCTCTGATCTTTAGAAGTTCCAAGGAGCTCCATGCTGTCTTTTAGAGCTTCGTTAAATAAGTTGCCACAGCAGTGACCAGTTAACAATGTTAGAAGCAATATGAGTAAGGTTACATGTGATAAAGCTGGCCACGGTGCGCCTCCGGGATGACATTCCAGGTCCCTGCTAACCTGGTGTTCTCCCATTACTTATTCTGGAATCCTACTGCAGGAAAATCCTGATCTATCAGCATGACAGAAAGATGACATGCAAACAGGTATTGTCTGGCTGATTCTGCATGTTTTCTAATTGAATGCATAAGTGCTATAGTATAGTCATCTTTTTTTTTTTTTTTTTTTTTTTTTTTTTGGATTTTTCTCCGGTACCAGGAACCGAACTCATGGCCTTGCGCTTGCCAGGCAGGCGCTTTTGCCGCTGAGCTAAATCCCCAGCCCCTTATAGTCATCTTTTAGATTTTTTTCAACATGGATTTTGATAAAAAGCATTATCTTTTTTCTCATTTAGAAGCATGGTACTTCAAAGCTCCAGAGTAGTACAAAAATAAATATTAAATCCTATTTAGACAACTCACAAGTAAAATTTCTTTGTTTAAAGGACAAAGTCTTTGTGAGAAAAAGGATGATTCAATTGTGCCATCTAAACATACTTTTCAGGTCTAATTCTATTTATTTATTTATTTATTGGTTTTCTTGGGACAGGGTCTCACTATGTAGCTCAGGCTGGCTCCAGACTTGCTTATGTAGCCCACGTTGGCCTCAGATTCGCTGTGGTCATCTTGTCTCAGCCTCCCAAGTGGTGAGATTACAAGCATGTGAGACTAATCCTGGCTAGACCTAAATTTAGAAATTAATAATTATATGACAATAAATGATAAAATGAATTTTAGTGGTTATGAAATTATGAGATTTTACCATTATTTATTTTAATGTTATCTAGCTACTTGAAAAATATAAATTTGAAAGACAGACATCAAATATTCGGTTTATTAATATTAATGTTTTGAATTTGCTAAATTCAAAAAGTTACAAAAAAAAAGTCTAATTGTAAAGAAATGTGATTTTAGCTATGTTATCCAAGGTACTAAGAGTATGAAGATACATTTTCATGTGTTTGAAAAATAAAGACTATAGAAGCAACCGGAGGCTACCTGTGTTTCTTTTGTTGATAGTGTGTTCTTGCATACAAGCCTGCAACTTTGTTATTTGAAGCCTATTTGTTAACTTTCTAGTATCAGAATGACACTCATTGTCTCCAAAATATATTTTCTACTTTGCCCTCAATTCATGGCTTTATTTCAGACTTATTTGCTGACATACACTCTGTAGCATTTATCAAAATCTTTTCTCTGCCAAAACCAAAGGGGAAGACCAACAGCTAAACAAGAATGTTTTTGGCAGATGAGTACATATTTGAAAACCATGCGAATAATGACTGTAGCTTTAGTGAGTTCAGTTTCTTTCAAAGCTTTCTATTGCTTGCAATCCAGCTTCAGCACACTGCAGAGGCATTAACTGTTACTGTTGGTGGTATTTCCCCGCTTTGTATGTCTAATAAGTAACATCACAATAATACTTTAATTGCTTGATCATAATGAGGGTGGCAATGATTTTGTGAAGAGTTCGCATTTACTAGTCTAAACCAACCTTCCTGCTTCCTTATTCTGAATTAGATACAATGTCTAAAAGAACCACTCTGAAGAATAAGATAGCATAAGCACTTGGCTTCTTTAATAATACTTAATGAGAGTTGATGTGTGTGTGTGTGTGTGTGTGTGTGTGTGTGTGTGTGTATTCATGCATACAAAGTCTATGAATGTTAAGACTGCAATGAAGTACAAACCAAGAGATAATTTTCATATATCTCAAGGGAATTTGAACACTAGCTACATATTTGATTTAGACATAGAATGATTGAAAACTAATGTTTTATTTTCTTCAGTGAAAACTGTACTGTCTTCATTTCTCAAGAAGCTCTCCTTTTAAACAGATATGGAAATTTTGTCACATATCTTTAAAATATATGACTTGATGATTTCTTATGCATATACATTGCAAATACTCATCCAAAGAGAGATAATTAATATAGTTACATAGTTACTTTGTTTTTGTTAAAAGCAATCATCTTAGCAAATCTGAAAATTACAGTATAGTAAGCGGAATATTATACACTGATATCAGTTCTGGAGAGAGGGACATCAGGCATCCATTACCAACTCTAGTGGAGGACAGTAAGTATCCCCCCAATTTCTGATAAGACTCCTAGATCTGGAAGGAGGCTTTGTACAAACACAGGGGCCTGAGTATGAATCCATGAAGAAAAACAAAGAATTCAGGTAAAGTGACTTTATCAGCAGAATTCCAGTGAGCCATCTCGCCAAGCCTAAAGAAAGCTGCACTTGGGAGATGGAGTCTCATTTGCACTTGTATCACTTTGCACTGCACCTGAGAGAACCCCAAAGACCTCTCTTCTGGGTTTTGCACCTGAGCGGTCACTAGGGTTACCGAACTCAAACATCAGGGTGCATCTCCTTGCAGGGATGAAGACAAAGCTCAGGTGGTTCTGCACAGTTTCTCCCTCTCTTGGGAGTTCATTCTCAGTACATCCCACCTGTGAAACCTAAGCAAGATGAAGGAAAGCTGGGTGACCAAGGTCATTCAGGCACAGTAAGTGCCTAAGCAGTAAGAGCCTAAAGCCCTTTTGCATAGTATGTATGGTTACCTACAAGTATAATAACCATGTGGTATATTGTATCTCCAGAATTTGTTCACCTATATATATATATATATATGGGGGGGACCTGACATGGTTACTTTTATGTGTCTACTTGCCAGGGCCAAAGGATACCCACATTGCTAATAAAACATTATTTTTGGTGTCTGTGAACATATCTTTAGCAGAGATTACTATGTGAATCAGTCAGTTATGTAAAGATCTCTCTAACCAATGCAGGTGGGCATCATTCAACCCCCTTTGGGGCCTGAGTAGAACAAAAAGAAACAGGAAAGGCAGAGTTGCTTTCTCTTGTTTGGCTGAGACATCCGCCTACTCCTACCCTTGGACGTTGGTGTTCCTGGTTCTCAGGCTTTTAGTTCAGACGCATATTTACACTGTCAGTGCCGTAGTTCTCAGTCCTTCAGACTTGAGCTCAAATTTATTGCTGGCTTTTCTGATTCTCCAGCTTTCAGATAGCAGATCATGAGACTCCAGAACATACAAAGAGTCTAATAAAAGCCTATGCATTTCATGGAGGGAAGAGGGTAGAAATGAAAAAAGTATTCAAAGAAATAAAAACTGAAATTCTTCAAATTAAACAAAATACACGACTATACAGATTCATGCAGGTGCCAGTGCTGCAAATATAATGAACCAAAAGAAATTCAATTGATGGTACATTGTAGAAAAACTGAAAACAAAACAGAAAAAATATGAGAGTAAGAGAGAAACAAAACCTTATGTATAGGGGAAAATAACTCCAAGAAGGAATGAAACTGCCTTATCAAATAATGCAAAAAAACTATTAAACAAGGCAAGTCAGTATATTCCTATAATCCTAGTAATCCCTGCACTCTAGGAGGCTGAGGCATTAGGATTGTAAATTCCTGCTTGGGGAATTTAGTGAGATCATGTCTCAAAATAAAAAATAAAAACGGCTTGGGATGTAACTCAATGTAAAGGCCCTGCATTCAATCTCCAGCACCTGAGACAAAAGGAAGGAAGGAAAGAAGGAAGGCAGGAGAGAGGAAGAGAAAAGAGGGAGGGAGGGAGGGAGGAAAGAAAGAAAGAAAGAAAGAAAGAAAGAAAGAAAGAATGAAAGAAAGGGAGAAAAAAAGGGAGAAAGAAAGAAAGAAAGAAAAGAACCATCTACCAATAAATATACAGAATGAAAATCTCATTCAGAAAACAAGGGAAAAAAAGCAAGGTTTTTTTCAGATCAGAGAAAGCCAAGAGAATTTGTTGTTTGTAGATTTATTCTGGAAAAATGGTTAAGGATGTTCTCTACAAACAAAAGAAATGGTAGGAGAATAAGTATTAGAAGACTGAAAGAAAGAAAGAGAAGTATTATGGGCAAAAGTAACTACCACATAAAATATGAGTGGGTGGACAGTAAAATGAAGGAAAAACACATGTCTTACAAATATAAATGAAAAAGAAAACCAGAAAGAGCAAAATAAATATCAAAGTATCAAAGAAATCTGCTACAGACAAAGACATCATGAAGTGATAAAAGGGTGAATGCAGTAAGATGACACAATAATCCAAAATGTGGACACACCAAACAGAGGAACTCAAAATATTTGAAAGAATTCGTGATTTCAAAATTTCCAACTCCACCACAATGCATGGATAGTTTCAGTGATCTGTATTGACAATTACATCAAGAAAAATCAGCACCAACTTTAAACAATTTCCTCCCAAATTAGAAGAGGAATGAATTCTTTGTTTTATGAAGCTAGTATTCCTTTGATGCCAAACCAAGGAAAATGTGTGTTTCTGTGTGTGTGTGTGTGTGTGTGTGTGTGTGTGTGTACATGCACACCTGTGTACTTGTGTGTTTGATAGAATATTGACCAATATATCTGATGAATTTAGATTATAACATTCTTAACAAATGTCTTGGTTACTTTTCTCTCGTTGCTGGGACAAAATACCTGGTGCCCAAAATTAAGGAAGGAAAGGTTTATGTAGTTCACAGTTTGGGGAGGTTTCAGTCCATACTTCGTAGGTTACAAGCAAAGTGGCCCATGGCAGAGGGCTACAGCTCATGGCGGCAGAACATAGCCAAAGCAACAAGCACACAAGGGAGGAATGTCTGCAAGCAGCCTCTTGCTCTCCCTTACATACGCAAACTATCCATCCCTGGGCAGGTGTGGGTGTAGCTCTCACACCCATAATCAATCAAACTCTAAAAGCCTGCCCCATGACCACATGAGGCTTTGGGGGGACACCCAGACACAAACCATAACAACAAAGTATTAATAAACAGAATTCAACAACATAAGAAAAATCAAATACTACTCCCAATTGGGGTTTATTAAAGATATTCAAAGCTCTTTCAATAGTAGAAAATCAGTTAACATGATCTCTCACAATTACAGGACTTAGGTGAAAAGAGATATAGAAAAAGCATTTGACAAAATTTAATACTCATTCATAAAATAATACAATTCTCAGTAAAATAGGAGTGAGGAATTTTTTTTTTCAGTTTCATAAGAACATTCACAGAAAATGTACAGGTAGCCTTATACAAAATGATGAAGATCTGAAAGCTATTCTCAAAAGATCAAAGGCAAAGGAAGCTGTTTACATAGAAAATCATGAAAAATATCCAGGAATTTTCATAAGAAATAACAAGTGAGTTCAGTATTGTCACAAGATACATGATAAATATACAAAAATATATTTCTATGTACTAGCAGCGAAAATGTGGACACAGAAATTAAAAATAACCACTCAAATAAATATTATAATAATTATAAACACTCAAATATTTAGAATCATATGTAACAGAACACGTATAGGCCCAATATAGTAAAAACTACACAATTTTGATGAAAGAAAGCACCCTACTAGATGAATGGAGAGGTGTATCTTGCTCATAAATTGGAAATCTCAGCACTGAAGGATATCAATTATCCCCAAAGAGATATATAACTTAATTTTTATCAAAATCCCAGTAAGATATTTTGCCGATACTATGTACAAGATTATCCTAATTTATATGAAAAGTGGAAGGAATAGAACAAAGTAATTTTAGAAAGGAATAAAGTGAGAAGAATCACTGACTTGATTTCAAGACTACATAGTTACAGTAATCAAGTCTGTGTCGTATTGGTTGAGGGTCACAGGAAATGATCAGTGCAATAGGAGAGAGAACCCAGGAACACGGCCACAGAAGTCTGGCCAACTGGGGGCTGGGGAATTAGCTCAGCGGCACAGGGCCTGCCTGGCAAGCGTGAGGTAGTGAGTTCGATTCCCGGTACCGGAAAAAAACCAAAACAAACAAACAAACAAACAAAAAAAACCCCAAAAACCTAGAAGTTTGGCCAACTGACTTTTTGAAGTAAGTGCAAAACAAATCCAACACAGAAATAATTCTCCAACCAATACATGCTGATGAAGAGTTAGACATTTATAATAGTTTAAAAATTGACCTAAGTTCACAAGTTATACAAAGTTTAACTCAAAATGTATTGCAGGCTTAATGCAAAGTGGAAAACCAGAAAGAAATTTAGATAAAAAGTTATAAGACATTATAGGACTTAGAACTAGGTAAATTGTCCTTAGACATGAAAAGTAGAATCCATAAAAGGAAAAACTGCTAAACTGAGTCCCAGTGAAGGTAATTGTTTTTCCTTTGGAAAATATACTACTAAGAGGATACAAACAAAAGCTACATAGGAGAAAGTATTTTTAACATTTGTCTATCAAAGGATTAGTATCTAGAATTTATAAAGAGTTCTCCAAACTCAACAGTACAAGGGAAAAAATCAAAACAATGGGGTTGGGGATTTAGCCCAGTGGCACAGCACCTGCCTGGCAAGTGCAAGGTCCTGAGTTCAATTCTGGATACTGGAAAAAAACAAAAAAAAAAAAGAAGAAAAATTAAAACAATGGGAGTACAGTACATACAAAACACATAAAGAGACCTCCCATGGAACTTGTCTAGGTGGTACATAAGCACATGAAAACATATTTAACATTACTGAGCCACGAGGAAGTGTAAATGAAAACCACATCAATGTACATTTATTTATTTCTCATAGTAATTAATTGTTTAAAAAAGAAAACAGTAATGATAGTGGAAATGCAGAAAAGCTAGAGGATTCATGCATTGTAATGGGAATGAAAGTTGGAGCAACCACTCTAGTCACAGCTGGCAGTTAAAAAAAAACTAAAAGGAAAAATTATCATTTCTTGATGCATTCTTGATAATACTTTCCAAGAAGTGAAATATCAAGTTCCTCAAAAACTTGTACACAAATGTTTTTAGCAGAGTCATTCTAGTAGCCCCAAATAGGAAACAATTCAGATGTCAGTTTTAAAAGATTACATGCTGTAACATATCTTAACACTTTATACATTAATGTAACCTATGTACATTCACAGAATATGAAAACATAGCAAACAAGCAGATTAATTGTTCCTACGGCTTAATGGATGGTGGATGTGTGTGAAGTAGGTCTGATGAAAGAGCGGTGGATGGGATCCTTGGATTGATGAGAATGATTGGAACCATGACTGTACCATCTTGGGGATGAAATTTTAGTCTGATTTTGCTAGATTTAATCACTAAGAGAAATCAGAAATCACTAAGAGAAATCACAGGATCTCATAATATTTTTTTTTAGGATCCCATATCAATTATAAGTAACTCAAAATAAACTGATTAATAAGTATGGCTTTTACTTTTGTATGGTTTATATAATTTAAGTACCTCTATACATGGGTTACTAAAATGCTTTATATTACATCTTCGTGCACTAACACTGATATGCCTTGATTTCTATAAATTTTGTCAAACAGAGTTTTAAGAAGGGGGAGTTCCATGTTAAATACTGAAGAATTCACGATTCAGTTCTGTGCTCAAATTTCAATGGAATACAGCAATAATCCCAGCCTCACTTGGTAGGGTTTCAAAAACAAATGAAGGCAGAAACAGAACAGTCAGATCAGACTTGCAGAGAGTATGTATCCTCAGCTAACTCCTTTCACACCTTGCAGGACACCTCGGGTATCTGTGATAGCACAGTGCTTCGCTATTCCAATCAACCATTTATAAGTGTGTCTTGATTTCACTATTTTTTTTAATCTTCACAAGAACTGCCAGCAGTTGGTAAGGCATAGATTATTATCCTCATTTTTTCCCCAAGAAAGAAAACAGGATGCCAGAGCATTTAAATGAACTCACCTATGTCTCCACGATTAACAAGCATGGGGACAGGAACTGGAATTTTGACTTTGACATTCCTTCTGCAAGATGCCGCTTTGTAAAGTTACCTGTCTTTTGTTCTCATCACCTTCTCACATAAAATAATACCTTTTTTTCAGACTGTAAAGAATGTGAATCTACTATTTTCTGAAAGGTGCCATTTTTAATATAGGAGTGTTCTCTGTTCTCTAAGCAGGATAAGGTCAGCTCTAGCTATAAATTTTCTTTAATCTTAGTTCTTGAGATATAAAAGTGAATTAGTTCTTCACCAGCCAGGGGAATTCAAATATATCCAATAATTTCTACCAAAAAATCAACTAGAGATGCCATGCTTGTTGTATTTCTATTTAACAGAGGTTCCAGGCAACAATTAGTATTTCTAACAAAATAAAAATGAAATTTATTTTGAACTGAAACAGATTGCACTGAAAGAAATCTAACATTGCTTCTCATTCATAACTTGACAAATTTTTCTCAGAATTTGAACTAAAAGTCTTTTGCCCAATCAGGGAAAGCCATTTTTTTCCATAACTAATATATGTCTTGTTGGTATTCACTGATCTATCTGAACAAAATACCTGCTTGCTTGACTTGTCCAAATTTAATTACATTTCTCTCCTACCTCTCCCACACCCTTCCTTTTAACTTTCATAGTCAGCATCAGAATGAAACCTGAAATAAGCCATCCTTTTCATAACCCAGGGGAAGGTAAATCTTGCTTAGCTCTGCCCATACCTCTGGTTCATTCTTGTTCTCTCTACTGGGTATTTCCCAGCCTTGTCAGCTTTCCCCATAGGAGAATTTTCTTTGCCTAACATTGGAGACTCTGGGAGACCATAGACGAGAACATACTCCTGTTCAACGTCCCCTTCCTCTTATTGCCGGGGTCATTTCTAGCAAAATATCTTCTTACCAAGTCTGGATTTATCTTTGACAATCAGCAAGGATGTGAAAGTCCCCAAGACAAATAAGAGGAGACAGTCATTCCCAGCCCAAGGCTAGAAGGAATAAAACAAAAATCACTAGAGCCTGTGTGAGAACTACTTCGATGCAAAGGGTCACACTTGAGGACTTTCCCTATAGAAGGATGAAATTTTGTCCAAACCAGAGTGCAGAGAAGAGGCGGAATACGGAGTAAATATCTCACTCTCTGTTTTGCCATTTTTCTCTTTCACTGGAGATTGAACCCAGGGCCTTTGCACTGAGGTATATCCCCAACTCTTTTTAAATTTTTTAGAATTAATTTTGAGACAGGTTCTTGCTAAGTTGCTCAGGCTGAAGGGGAACTTGCAATCATACTGCTTAAGCCACCAAAAAGGTGTGATTTCAGGTGTCTTCCTGTGGCTTGATGGTTCTTCACCTAGCCTAACCTAGGGGAGTAAGGGGAATTGTCTGAATGATGTCGTCCAGAGGTTAATGATCTACTCCACTCCAGGAACAAAGCAGGATGCTAAAGAGTAGCTACAGCTCAAGACTGAGAACAACTTACACAGTTCTTTTCTCTTAATCAGATACGAATTGGTTTTGTTATTATATATGAGATTTTATTGTTAGCTTTCCTGTTACTGTATGTGGTTATAGGTAGAATGTATCTAAATCTGTCAATTCACTCAAGAGTAGTGAATCAAAAAATTTTAGAAATTTTGGTAGCACTTTATAATATGTGAAAAGACAATGCTATACCTGAATAATAACTTGCAGTTCACTTACTCTCACTTATGATTCTGTTCACTCTATTCATATTGTGTCCTGCATGGGAAATTGTTCTCTGGTTTATATTAACAAGATAGAAGAATATTTAGATTTGGTTAGGCACTGAATTAGTTTTTAATTTTGTAATGGGGATCAATACTAAATTGATCAGGATTCACACAGGTTCATTAAGAAGGTATATGACTAACTTGATTTGCTAACTCTTCCATATCTTGTGTAGCTGTCGGTATCTTCCGTCTAATTACTTGGAAATTTTGTCAATTCTGTTGGCAAACTACATATGGCAAATTTCTTTACTTAATATATCATAGAGACAATAAAAACTTATGGATGAAAGATTTCAAAATATGAAAGATATTAGTAAATTCACTCACTCAGTATATATTACTGAGCATCTATAATATTGTAAGTGCTGAATCGGATATGGAGACAGATAGTATATAAACTATAAGTAGTTTAGTTAAATTGTAATTTCAAATGAAAAATGCACAACTTTTAACCTAAGTGTATCCCATTCAGGCTAATGTGTCTTTGGAAACTTTTTCATTTGCTAACATTAAAAAAGTGATTAACAGTTTTTAAATGTAGCTATAGGGCTTTCATGCTATTTGAAAATGGAAAAGACATACATGTTCTGTAATGATTTACTTATTCCAACAACTCTATGGTTATATAGCAATAAATCCAATGTCATTATTCCTATTCTCATGAAACATTACAAACTATGAATAAGAATTTTGATATTCAATTGTAAGTTAAAATATCTAGGCACCAAATTATGACAATAAGAATTAGGCAGTTGAAGTCATGTTGAAGTAGCAAGTATGCCTGGAAAAGCAGCAATGTGTGCCGAAGTCCTAAGCAGGACGCATATCAGTACATTCAAGGAAGTGAGAAAATATCATCGTAACTTCAACTCCAGGGTCAAGGGGGATAAAAGAGGAAAGGAAAAGTGAAACTTCAAGAATTATAGCATGGGCTCCAGTGGAATGGAACAGAAGCTGCTTAGCACCAGTACCATGGAATAATATCCAGCCAACTCTACATCATGAATTCCATATTCTGACTGTGTCAAACGTACAACTCCTAGCCAGTAGTTTGATTTCCCCTGCACACAGGGCCTCAGAAGTGCCTACCATCTGACTGACCTGATTGCAAAAGAGCCAATGCCCCAGGAAATAAGGTAAGCCCCCAAAAGTCAGCAGATTCAGGGAGAAATAATGGATGGGCCAGCAGCACTATCATTTGAAACAGCTCACCACAGTTGTAAATTGCAAAAAGCAGTGTGAGGTTTCACTTCAAGACTGACTCCTTCATGTTGGGATGGAATTGGAAAAGAAATCCAGTACAGCACCCGCCATACTGCCAAAGAGACTTCAGTCCGGCACCAGTTTGGGAAGGAGTTATTTGTGTGGGACTGAGCCACAGATATCTACACAAAGTTTTACTCTAGAATTTTCACTGTTATCCTCCCACAGTGACTGGGTGAGAGCTAGCCACAGGAAACAGACGTATAGAGGATGAGGTTTAGATATAAATTTCTTGAGAAGTTCAAGCTCAGGGCAAGAAGAATATGGGGCCCAGCACTCCATCTGAAGTTGATGGCTTTGAGTCTAGCCATCTGTTTGAACCCCTACCATTTGCCTACACCCAGCATATAACAGTGGTCTAATTGACTCATGGTTTATCAATATGAGCAGGGATGTACCTCCTCTTGGAGAGTTGCCAGTGTCTGGAGTTAATGGCCAGAGGGGCATAAAGAGATGGTTGGCGGTTCACAAACCCACAGGCTATAAAGCTGGGTGGAGAGGACCGTGAGTTGTTGAATTCCAAGACCATAAGTCCTGGAAGGAAACCATTCATTTGGAAATATCAAGAATCATTTTTCCTTCGAATTCTTTTTCTCCTTTTTTTCTTTTTTCTTCTCTTGTTTGGGGGGTATGTGTATTTACTGTTTTACTTCTCTTTTTCCTTTCTCTCTTTTTTTTTTTACCATTCTACTTATCTTTTTCTTATTTTCCTTTAGTTTGATCTCTGTTTTTCATAACCACCTTTATTTTGTTTGTTCAGTATGTAATTTTTACCTAATAATATAAATTTCCTTTTACTACTAAATAGGATCCTTTATTTCTTCTTTTTAACTTCCTTTTTATCTTCCATTACTTAATCTTTTGAATTTTACATTCTTAGTGCTCCTGTTCTCCACTTCCTCTACTTTAGTCGTATAAACATTAAACTTTGTGAATCTATTGAGAGTCAACCCTATGCTATTGATGTTGAATAGTGTTCTTTTGTTTGTGTTTCATAAGTTGTTCCATTTAGAAGATATTTACTGTGGCTCAATATTTGATTTGCCTTAGAACTTCAGAGAAGATCCACTGCCAACACTCTTCAAACTCTTTAGTGAAATCAAAAGTGGAGGAGTATTGCCAAAGTCCCTTCTGGCAGCTAATATTGCCTTGATTCCCAAGTAGACAACGATCCAATTAAAATAAGGAACTACAGGCCAATCCTTTAAATGAACATAGACCCCCAAATCCTCAACAAGATACTGGCAAGCAAGTGCAGCAAATCATTGAAAAGATCACACATCATGACCAATTAGGCTTTTACCCTCAAAGACCCAAGGATGAATGAACAAGTATACATCAATAAATGTAATTCATCACATAAACACAAGTAAGGACACAGACTACATGATCATCTCAATTGAAGCAAAAAAGCTTTTGAAAAATCCAAAATCCTTTCATGATAAAAACACAGAAGTAGGTATAGAAGGAATTTACCTCAATCTGATAAAAGCCATTTATGACAAACCTGCTGTCATCATTATCAAATGGGGAAAAGCTGAAAGTACTCCATCTAAAATCAGAAAAAAGACAAGGATATCCACTATCATCATTCTTGTCAACATCATCCTTGAAATATTAGTTAGAACAATCAGGCAAGAGAAAAAAATGAATAGGATATGTATGGGAAATGATAAAGTATCCTTATTTGTAAAAGACATAATCCTCTATTTACAAGACCCAAAAATTCCACCAAAAAATTCCTAGAATTAGTAGTCAAATTCAGCAACATGCCAGGATACCAAATCAATGTGCAAAAGTCAATAGCCTTCTCATATATCAATAAGCTTACAGAGAGATTAGAGAAACGATACCTTTCACAATAGCATCATGTAAAATGAAATGCTTAGGCATTAACCTAACCAAGGAAATGAAAAATTTCTATAACAAAGGGTATAGTGCTCTAAAAAAAGATCAAAGAGGACATCAGAAAAATGGAAAAATATCCACTATTCCTGGACAGGAAGGACCAATATATTAAAAAAGGCCATACTTCCCAGAATGATATGTACATTTAAAGTAAATGAAATAAAAATACCAACAGAATTCCCCACAGATCTAGATAAAACAATCCTAAAATTCATATGGAACCAGAAGATAATTAGAATAGCAAAAATAATTCTGCCGAACAAGAGCAAAGCAAATCAGGAGGCACCACAATTCCAGATTTAAAGTTATATTAAAAAGACATAGCAATAAAAATAGAACAGTACAAACTCAAAAACAGGCATGTGTATCAAGGGAAAAAATACAAGAAGTAGAAAACAACACTGGTATATTCATCTATTTCATCTTTGACAAAGGAGCCAAAAGCATACACTGGAGGAAAGATTGTCTCGTTAACAAATGGTGCTGAGAAAATTGGCTATCTATGGCTTGAAGAGTGTATACACATTCACATATATCTTCATGTACTCAACTAAAATCAAAATGGATCAAAGATCTAAATGTTAAAACAGAAACAATCTGCTAGAAGATAAAATAGGCAAAACTCTTGAAGACATAAGCATAGCCAAGTATTTTCTGAGCAGACTCCCAATGGTATAAGAATCAACAAATGGGATCATATAAAACTGAAAAGCTTCTATAGAGCAAAGAAAATAATCAATAGAATGAAGAGAAAACCTACAGAATGGGAAAAATTTTGTCATTTGTTCCTGACAGTGGTTTAATATCTAGAGTATATAAACAACTGAAAAAATTAAACCCTCCTTAAATAAAACACTTTATCAATAAATGGGTAAATAAAATAGATGCTTCTCAAAAGAAGAAGGACAAATGGCCAAAAATACATGAAAAAACGTGAAATGAAAAATATCTCTGGTTATTAGAAAAAAGAAAATTATAACAACATTTAGGTTCCATCTTATTCCAGAAAGAATGGCTACCATGAAGAAATAAAATAACAATAAATGCTGGTAAGGCTGGAAGAAAAAGGGACCCTTATACATTGTTGGTGAGAATGTAAACTGGTATAAACACCATGGAAATCAGTTTGGTGGTTCCTCAGGAAAATAAAACTAGAAATTCTATCTGACCCAGCTCTTCCTTTTCCAGGTCTCATCCTGAAATTCCTAAAGACATCACATTACAGAGATGCACACATGCTCCTATTTACCTCAGCCCAATTCATGATGCTTAAACCCTAGAAATGACTTATATGTCATTAAGAGATGAATGGACAAAGTGCAGTATTTATACTGAATGGAGTACTGCTCTTCCCTAAAGAAAGATAAAGCTGAGTAAATTTTAAATCAATGGATGCACCTTGAGATCCTACTGTGAAGTGAAATAGATCAGACACATGGTTTTAAATGGTTCATGGTTTCCCTTTATAGGAGAATCCCAAAGTATGAAAACAAGCTAAATAAAAATAAATAGTAAGAGTCAGAGAAATCTTTTCCCTGTGGGAAGAGGATGAATATACAGAAGGAGATGAGAAGGAGTGAAAGGAAAGGGGATTCAGAGAGAATTGAGATGCACTATGCACATGGTCCAACTCCCCACAAGGAATGTTATTGTTGTGTAACACAAACAAGCACTAATACAAAATAAAAACCGAGGCCTTAGATCTTTGCTGAAAATTATTCCTAGGGAAGATATAGACTTTTACTTTTTTTTACTTTTTTACTTTTTTACTTTTTAAACTTTTATTCCTAGGGAAGATATAGACTTTTACAAATATGGTTGTCCATACAGATACAGGGGAAATTATTATTATTATTTTTTGTACCAAAGGTTACAGAAGTGTGAATTGATGAGGTAAGTGCTGGATATGAAGAAAAGTAGAAAGAGAAAACAAGCATTGCCAAGCAAAAGTGAGAAGACTCAGAAATTAGTTGTGAGAGATGAGGGCAAAGAGGGAGTTCAGAATGCTTCTCAAGTTTATGGTTCGAACAAAAAGATGCAAAAAAGTCGAGGTTGAGGAGCAGCCGTGTGTGGGTTTGGAACTCTAAACTTTATGCTCCCTAAAAGCCACATATGTGGAGACAATAGATAGTAAATTGGATAGATTAATCTGTTGTTTAGAAAAAATAAGTTATGGCCCTGGAATTTTAGCAGATAGATGATTTTCCAAACTGTTGATCTATTTATCATGAAGTAATTTCTGAGAGGTGGTATGTTACTCACATCATCAAGTATTTCCATGTATAAAATTCAAATTTCAAAGATATGTGTTTATTTTTAAAAAGTATAACTAGCATATCAAATCTAGAATTTCTTGGAAGACTTTGTGATGTGTGAGGATAATTCACACTAATAGACCACATGATTTACAGGTTTGTGTTCCTGCATTATTTCATATTTTAGCTTTGCAGAACTGAATCTTCGGCATAATCGATAGAGATTATGGATGACGTGTATGTAAATCCCACATGGGAATTCTTAGGTGCTGAATGCCGTTGTGTGAGTTCCTGTCACAGATGTAATAAATGATCCCTTCCCAAATACTGAGAATACTATCATTTGCAATTATGAGAATTATGTCTATGATACAAATTTTCACTTGAAATAAAATCCATTCTCTGTAGTATAACCAAAGAAGTTCTTATCACTGATAGTTTATAAGAATTGTGAAGAAGTAAAAATAACAGCTGTGTTAAAAACTGTTAAATTCTATGACTGTGAATCATGGTATGTTAAATTGAAAAGATTAAGAAGTACCCAGCAGAATTAGTAAAGCACAGTTCAGGGCGTTTCTGTGGATGACTGACCCAGCCAATGAGTGAGAAAAAAACCAAAGGATGTGTGGGTCTCAACAAGCAATAGGTTTTCAGCTTGTGGGGAATAAAAAACAAAAAGTGAAGGAAGTGTGGGTTTTTAAAGAAGAAACCTGTCTTTGCCATCACCTTTGACATTCAGGCTTGCTCTGGCAACTCTACAGTGAGCTTTCCAGCCTTCAGCCTTGAACTAATGCTGCGTCTTTCATCTCTTGTTCTGCACTTTCCATGTTCTCGGCTTGAACAGTGTCTGGGTGCTTCAGCAGTCCAGAACGCACAGCCATTGCATGTTCTCCTGCCTCTACTCCTGTGAACTCATCTAATAAATCCACTTGTACAATTGTACATATGTTTTCCATTGATTCCTTTCCTTCAGAGAACCCGAATGCAATCCTTATAGTTCTTCTCTTGTGAATATCTTTGCAGTTGGCAAATTGCTAGGATTTTTTTTTTCAAAATGGTAATAGGTTCTCACTGGATATTTAGAAATCTCAGAAATTCTCAGCTTCCTTTTATCAGCTCTCCGTGAGCATCCAGACAAGCTTGTATGAATATTTTTTGTGCAAAAATAATGACCTCAAAGTGCACCCAATATTTACCTTTGTTCATGCTGAGTATTTTGTCAGGTTTTGGTTGAAGAACATATTCAAGTGAAATATAATGGATAAGACATGAATATTATTTGAACAAAATGAAGAGAGACTTGAAATAATAGAGGTACCCTTTATAATTATTTTCCCTAATAATATGTCATATTAAAAGAAGGTATTAGAGAAACAGAAATGATAGTTCAATCTTACTGATAAATATAGATACCAAAATTCTAAGTTAAGGATTTGCCAGCAGAATCTCATAATTTATCAAAACACTATAACAAAGAAGATTTATTTCAGAAATTCATTTAATAAGAAAAGACAGTATTTATTTTAATCAAAATGTTACAGGGAAAATAATAGAATCATGAAAAATATACTCAAGAGGTATTGAGCAGCATTCATAAAATATTCTTAATAAAATCTTTAAGAAAAATAAATTCCTAAAATATAATGTACACAAAATTCCTACAACAAATATTACTCTAAAATGCTGACATCATTATATTAAGGCCAGAAAAGAACATGAATAATATCATTAATACCACTTAATATTGTTTTGGATGTTTGGAATAACAAGCAAGGAAAAAATGCTTAAGTTGTATATTTCTTCTCTCTCTCTCATAACTATGCACACAAAAGTCCACAGAAACAAGCCAAATTTACCTAAAATTATTAAAGAATTTGGGAGAATGAAAAGACACAAGATCAACATAAAGTCAAGAACATTCTCCATATTAGTCATGCTGAAAATAATAGAATGTGAAAAACTATTTCACCCATGATGACAGTGAAAGCAGCCATATATTTATGACCTGGGTTTAGTGTCGTGAGCCTGTGATCCCATCACTGTAGTAAGCTAATGGCAAGTTCAAGCTCAGCCAGGTGAACTTAAGGATTTAGCAAGACCCCGTCTAACAACAAACAAAATGCTAAGGATATGGAGGTCCTGATTCAAACACCGATAGTAAATGAAATGATATTTATGGACAAATTGGAAAAGAATGGTGCACTATAATTATGAAGACAAGCTATTAAGTCCTATTGATATACAAGACATAAAGTAAAATAGCAAATACTTACATGTGCTAGCTATAGGCTACTCATCATACTTATGGTTTGATTCTCATGGAATCTTATGATTAGACAACATTATCATTTCTATTTTTTTAAAAAAGAGCAATAAATATACAGCAATTCAAGATAACTTACCCAGAATCACATAAGTAGGAAGTGTCAGAATCAGATAGTAACTCCAGGCGCTGTGGCTCCAGGTTCACAACCTTAATACTAAACTACACTGACCTAACCAGAGGACATTTCATCTTGAATGGGAAGACTTAACACTGTAACAATATCCACTCTCAATGCTCGCCCATAAACAGTGTTTCCTGAATAGGATGTCTTAATAGCATGCCAATACCAATACTCAAAAATTGAATATAAATACAATATGTGAATATTGGTAATATGTAAATATATAGATTCCCATTAGGAACATATTCAATAAATAGAAGAAAAATTAACTAAGGACAGTCAACCGTGAGTTTAAAAACAAAAGACAGTGAGAAAGCTTAATTTAGGGACTAGCAAAACTGCCTGTATGTACTCACAGGAGCCTCTGCTAACTTTCTAGCACAAGTTCTTCATTCCCTGAAGCAGCACAAAAAGAATCAAGTTTTTGATGTGTTAGTTAAGGTTTAGCCTGCCAGTCTTGTCAGAATTTTATTCCCAGAGTAGAGGCATCTGTATAATGATTCTACAAAACTGTATTTTGTAAAAAATATACACCAAAGAAAAATATATACCAAAGAAAAATATTTGAACATCTCTTATACTTGAGGAGCAAAATCTCTACTATGTATTTAGAATAGACAAATGTGAAGTTTTATTCTAAGTTCCCTCTGGCTTCTGCTGCATGAATCACGATTAGTGCCTTTTGCATCTTTATTCATTGTCTTTGTGTTCTGGATACCGATTAATACTTCAAATGTTAGTGGAGCCCCTAGCCTGTAGATTAAATAAATACATAATTTATATCGTGCTATCCACACTAAGGATTTTTAAAGTTATATATAATGAGACTAGATAGGTATTGTGAGAAATAAAAGTTTACTTTGTGTCTGCTTTAAAGTGACATCTTAGTTAAATAGCATTAATTAAATCTTTAGATATTCCCATATATAAGTGTAAAATCTTTATATAATGCTGCAGTGTGGTCTGGTATTATGTTAATCTGTTTTCTGTCACCGTTTCAAAATATCTGAGATAATAAATGAGAAATTTATACTTTGGCTGGAATTTCTAGAGGTTTATATGTATGTCTCCTGGTCTTGTTGGGTTTGTCCTTTTATGTCATGATGGGAGCAAGTGGTGGAAGAAGGCTGCTCACCTTATGGCAACTAGAGAAAAAAGTGAGGGGAAGTTTCCAGGGTCCTAATTTTCTCTTTAAGGACACTCTCCCAGAGACCTAAATTCCTCCAAATAAGCCTCACCTCTTAATGGTTCCACTATGACAGGCAAGTGACCAATCCTTCAATACTCAGGTCTTTGAATACTTTCCATATCTAAACTACTGTGGGCATAGACTTCTAACGCATCTGTTCTTCAATATTGGTGGAAACATCTAGCCAAATAGTGAGACATTTCCATTGGTCAAGCATTTAGTCCTTTTATTCAGTCCTCTGTGCCTCCAAATTATGCACAAATTATTCTGTTTTCCAGACCACATTGTCACAAGTTGGGTTTTGTCTAATGCAGTCTGAGACAGAGTTTAGTATTCAGGGCATTTAATAGGAAGCACTCTCAGGATTGATATTTGTGCCAGAGAGAAGATAAGTAGAATTTGTTTGAGAATTTGAGCTCTGAGGCTATCCCTACAAAGACGTCATTGATCACCTGGGGGCCTTTGGAAGTTAATATGGACCAAGCGTTGTCTTAAATTGGTGCTTATCAACCAATAATTGCCTGAGGGATGCCTGTGGAAATAGATGTAATCTTGCTCAAAATAGTTTTCTTAAGCTGCAGCAGTCCCCAGAGTGACAGCTGAGAGAAGCACTTCTGGATGAGTCCCAGTAGATGAAGAAAGCCCTTATTCCTGAAGTGGAATCCAGATACTGCTAAGGGCACCTCACACAACGATTAAAATGACATGTGGTTAATATTAGGATTGGGTACTCATTTTATACTACTATGATTTCTGTTCATAGTCTCCAAAGTTCAAACCTAGAGGGAGATACAATGTGCAGAATAATCACAAGCTTTAGAAGTGTTTCCATATAAAAAAGAAGAAATCCTTTCTTTGTAAAGTACCCATCTCCTGTGAAAAATTTACCTTCAAATCCTTTCTGGGATGGCCTAGCAAAATCCTTCTTTCTGGCAAGTTCAGGAAAATTCTTTGACAAAAGGCACATTCTCTCTTGTGTTGTAACTTCCTGTCTGAGTATTCTCTGCTGAATCCCACACTGTGCCTACGACATGGCCTAGAAACACTCTGTTACTTCCCACGTCTTTTGAGAAAGAGTAGGTGCTGTTTTGTGCCATTTTTCTGGGATTTGGCTGTTAAAAACAATTTAAGCCATAGTAGATATTAGGCTCATTTTACAATTATAATACAAAATGGGTAGGAAGTCTTTTAGTTTTCATTTCGGGTGCTGGCTGGTAATGTAAAACTATATTTTCTGACGGTTGTAGCTCTTTTTGAGGTCATTGGTCAGTGATCCAATTTTACAGTAAGAATGTAAAAAATATTTCCTGAAACTTACAGCTTTTTCTTAGGTCATTGGTCAGTTAGCCTGAAATCAGTTTATAAAATGATGCCAATCATTTTAAAATTTTACCTCAAGACCAATCATTTAAGTCATAGTGTGTGTTCAGGTTGGTTGCTAAAGGCAGAGGACTTGATGCAGGGCTACGAGATATAAGATAGATGGTCAATTAAATTTGAACTTTAGATCAGCCATACTTTTCCAGGTTATGTCCAACACAGTATTGATACTAAAATAATAATAATAATATCAAAATACTTGTTTATTTGATAATTGAAATCCAACTCTGTAATCTTCATTTTTATTTGCAAAATCTGATAATGCTGCCCAGAAATCAAATAATTCCTTTTCATTGACCCTGGCTTCTGTGTGTAATGTTCTGTAAATCATACCTCATTCTATACAGTGCAAAGAAAGCATGTTAGTAGCTGGCTTCAAGGAACATTTTTTGTTTTTTATTTTGTTTTGTTTTGGTGCACTAGGGTCTTCATAGTTGCCTTGACTTACTTGTGCTACTTTTCATCTCTGACTTTTGCCAGTTCTCATTTCTCCATAGTCTGCTCATTTTCCATAGCGAGGCATATTTCCAAATTCCTACTGTGAACCTGAACTTGGATTTTTGTCATTATCTCACATTCAGTGTGTTTTACACAATGCATCTGTCCTATCTCTACCTCAGCCAATGCTTCTACTCTTCCTTTGGTCCAAGGCAAACATTTCTAACCCACTAGTTCTTGGAGAGTAAGCATGCATAGGAATAAACTGTTTTTCATCTTAAAGCATGGATTCCAAGGTTCTCTGCCTTGATAGTAAATCTGGAATGGGCCCAAGACTCCTGACAAAGCTCCCGAACTTGGATATAGTCACAGGCTGTTAGTTTCCATGATTTGGTATCTGTCAAATTTCCAGTCTATCTTTAGCAATAGTTGTTGTTCGGCCATCTCCTCTGTCTCCTTCCTTGCCAGTACTTAAATAAAATATATAGCCATGAGAATGCTTCTTATAATTGACTTTATTTCAGTATTGAGTACAAACATGGACTTTTGTGTTTGGCCTAAACTAAGTAAAAATACCAGTAGCTCTTGTGGGCATTGTAGTTGGAAGCCTTATGAAATCTGTAAATCTAAATCATAAGGCAATCATGGGAACTGCAGTGAGGATTTTGATTTTTGTTTTAGCCATTGACATTATTTACTCTATAAACCAAAGGCTAAGAAGTGCCTCCACTGACTTTCTGGTTAAATTTCAATGAAATGTGTAATTTATAAATGGATGCACATTAAGAAGTTTAACCTTATCTGCTACCCACAAACTCTTAATTGTTAGTAGGTTACTGCTATTAAGATTTAGGCACCCCTCATATTTTGCAGGAGAGGTGGCCTATGGAATAAAACAACTGACAGCAGATGCAGTTGGGAAGTTACCTAAAGAGCGATGCAGTCATCAAACTACATTTTTGAAAAATTTTCTCTTAGATAAATAGTGACATAATGTCTACACTGTGAAAATATTTTCATAGTGCAAATCATTTGAAGTATAAAATAGAAAAGAAAGATATTTATAATTATTTTCACCTTAAGTATGAATTTACAAATATTAAAATGATGATGCAAAAATCCTGGGAATTGTTCATAGATAGTTTATGAATCATTCAAGTACAGAAAAGGGTATATTTATATGTGTTCAAGTATTTACATCTATCCATCCGTCCATCATCCATTTAGTCATCTCTCTCTTTGTCCATCCAATCAATATATCACTGTTTATTTTTTTCTTAGAAAAGGATGATGGAAAGAAGAAAATCAGGAATTATCCTTTTGGGGTTACAAGATATTCTTCACATTGTAATCCATTTTCTAATTTTGTCAGATAAACCCATTTTACTCATTTAATTTTGAAAAAACAATCAAAGTTTATCTCATCAAACTGAGTAAGAAAAAAGTTTCTAATGCTTTATTACTATGTTGTTGCTCAATACACAAAAAATGTTAGTAAGCACTATTTCTTCACTTAATCATACATTAATGAATTTTTGACTGTCAGCTCTATGCTAGGCATACTAGTAGGTAAGGCAGTAAAGAGAAGAATAAAATATGATTCTTACTTTTGGTTGCCGTATCCTCTAGGAAAATAGGCATGCAAACAGAAAAATCATTCCTCAGAAGGTGTCAACATTCTGATATAGTTAGATGAATGTTGAAGAGGCATCAACCAAGCCTACTTGAGGGAATTAGGCAGATTTCTAAATGGAAAAATTCCCAAATGAGATCTGGAGAACACTGCAGTCCTCACTTTGGGAAGAGTGGCATTTTTAGAAATCTGTTTGGAAAGACATGGATTTTAGTTGTTTCTTTAATCAGTTCCTTGCTGGGCCGTTGAACAGCTTCTTATAGCTCACTATTATAAATGCAGTGATTAGCATTCTTAAAGCTATTTTTTTTCTGCATCTAAGTTTATTTCTAGGTGAAAGGAGGATTCTAGAAGTAGAGCTGCACAATTTATGTCTCCGAATATTTTACGACTTTGGATAGGACTTGACAAGTTGCAATTTAAAATAATTGTATGATTAACACTCTCACTTTCAAGAAACAAAAAGCACAAAATTCAGAGAGTGAAACATATCAAATATGTCATAAGTCAAAAAATCCCTTGGAATGGATTTATAAAAATAATTAATCTTAAAAAGAGGAAAATCAAAACATTTTGAAAAAAAGAAAGTATATAAAAGGGTTGAAAGACCAAACCAAAAAAAGATCTGTTTAACATATCAACCCCCCACCCCCACCCAATGTAATTCTTTCAAACTGTTGAGACTCTATGTGGCAGGATTTTCTCTTTGCGTGCCCATTTGCATGCACCTTTTCCTCAATATTTTGGTTTGGAATGGGCTATGACTCAATTCACTTGCTATTTTTTGAGCGAGCTCTTAAACATTCTTTTTTCTTTTTAGGCTAATTGTGCCTCTGAAATCCTTTGACAACTTCATTTGGGTTATGAGTGGTTGGCGTCCAAAATATATCCTTTAACTGACTCACATGACAACAAATTCATGACTCGCTTTTCATTGTACGCCTTCCACTCCCCATCTTTCTTGCAGTTGCAGCTTCATATTGAGGAACTTCATTTCTCATGCTTTGTTTTGAATAAGGGCTTTCAGCTTAGTATAGTGTACTGAATGGCCCAACAGAGAGCAAGGCTGGAAAATGGAGCAGTTAACACGATGAACTTTAGTGACAGAGAAAGGACAGTTTGCATCCATGATATGCCACTGGCAAATTGTGTGGCCTTGGATAACTAAACTCTCTGCTGAAAACTGCATATAATCTTAATACCCATCATAGTAATTTGTTATGAGGAGTATGGTAGGTAATGTAGGAGCCCAAAGCATAGCATTTCCCATAGATTGAGTACTCAACAAATGTTGGCTGTTACTGTGACTTGTCAGGTTTCTCAATTTACAACTGAATCTCTTTGCTTTCCTATCACTTCCTGTTCCACATGAAGGACACTACTCTTTCATGGTTTCTGTAATTAATGTATCTGTCACTATTAACTATTATATCTCACTTTCTTCCTCCTCAAGTCTCTAAATTTTATTTTCTTGCGGAACTAATTTTCTCCCAGTTTTTCAGAAAATTCTAAGCAATGCCCTATGAATTGTTTTTACTTATTCCAGGTTTTACCTTAAGACATGTCAAGTGGGAGAGCTTCAGAAAATATTTTTCATCATCTTGTGATTCAATCTTAATATGGATATTTAGTTTTATAAAGCAAACCCAACAATTTTAATTTAGGTGTAATTAGAAAAAAATAGCCAACAATGAGGAAAGATACCCCCTTAAGGTTAGGCTCTGAAGTAACTACAAAAGATACAAAGATTGACTTTTACCTTTATCATACAATATAAGCAGGCTAACCCCACGGTACAGGTGAAAATTGTCTCTAATGTTGTTCAGTAATGAGGGACAATGAAACATACCACTTTACTCAAAATAACTTGGGCTCCATGGTATGAAATTGTATTTTAATAAGGGGCATTAGATGGCAGGGTAGAGAACCTTTTCACTAGAATGTTATCTCTAAAACATAATTACAAGGAATAAACACTGTACAAATTAGTTTATTTGGTTTGGATAGTGATCATTTAAATCATTTCTCATGCTGGGTCTAGGAAAAAGAGAGAAAGTGACCAGTTTTAGGTAGTGACAATGTATAATTTTGAGAAGTGAGAAGACATGTAAAAAAAGAATGATTTTGTGGTTTGATTGTTTTGCCTGTTAACATAGAAGACAGCAACGTGGCAATCAAAACCCCTACCACAATATCAAAAGTATCCAACGTG
The DNA here is from genome assembly GCF_000276665.1 of Chinchilla lanigera. NCBI lineage: Eukaryota > Metazoa > Chordata > Mammalia > Rodentia > Chinchillidae > Chinchilla > Chinchilla lanigera. The sequence continues at coordinate 16,278,876 of NW_004955402.1, forward strand.
CCTCATCAATTCAGAAGCTCATCAATTTTGTAAATTTACTCATTTTTTCTTCCAAGACTGTAAGCTTCACAGAGACAATGTGACAATGTTTATTTTGTTCAGTGCTACATTTCCACCAGCTTTGGGCATGTAGAAGCAGCTCAATAAATATTTATTGACTAATATCAGTGAAATGAGATGAGGAATGCTATTTTCTTCTCCTTTCTCATTTTTGATAATTTTTCCATAACAACCTATGTTTGTGCATAAATCCAGTTACTTTTTGCCAGTCGATGTTGACAGTTGCTGTGATCGTCATCACAGCGGAGTGTGAGGAAGCGTTCACAGCGGCTGGGTTGCTTTCCAATTTCCAGCTCCACTCAGCCTTCTCCTCTATTGTATTCGGAACACCACTCATATTTCTTGCTCCTCTGCTTCCTTCCCATTCCAGTCTTTTTAAAATTTCATATCAGATCATGATATTCTCCCAATCAAGGCAGGTATTTTCTCTTAATAATATAAATGCTGCGCAAATTGATTTCCAGCAGATTTCATAGTTGGGTGTTATGTGTTCACTTACAAATACATTCTTTAGGGCTGGGGATGTAGCTCAGTGTGCAAAAGCACCTGCCTGGCAAGCACAAGGTCGTGAGTTCGGTTCCCAGGACTGGAGAAAAAAAAAAAAAAAAAAAACCACACACACACACACAAAAAAAAAAAACCAAATACATTCTTTATTGCAACTACATTAAATAGTTACATATTCTCATTTTCTTTGATTTCCATTCTCTCTGGAATATAACTTGCTTATTTCTATTCATACTTTTAAGCATAGTTCAACTTACTACTGTTAGTTATATATTTTTTTTTTATTGGACTCTATGTATATTGTGGAAAAAAGCAAGTAAATTACCTTAAAGTTATCTGGAGGATATTAAGATTTCCAGCAAGGAACAAAAGATAGGCATGTGTATAAATGAAACAACTCAAGTTAAAATTATAACATTTTAAATTTGAATTGGAAATACTAGTGTAAATTCAGGACATATTTACTTTCTAAGAGTGGTATTTTATAGTGGTGAGAACATCCAAAAACAATGAATTCATCACAACAAACAGGACACTCAGCCCTTGTGCTATGGGGCTGATTCCTGGTGGAGCTGGATTTACCATGAACAGAAAGAACCATACATCTCTGTATTTTCACTTTTGTGTCCCAGACCCTATTGTGTTCTCTCAGGGTCATACTCCTTTCCCCAAAATGCTCAGAACTGAAATACTTTTCATTGCAACTAGTTTCACTCTGATTCCCCCTTTGGCATCACTCTTCTTTTGTTGGATAGTTCTGGATTAGCCATTGGGACTTTGGAGAACTACAAAGTAACATCTTTTGTAGTTACTTTGATGGGGTACAGAGTTATTGAAATAAACCCTTGTAGTTAAACTTTCCTTATAACAATAGTTATATTACTGTTAATTGCCCTGATTTAGAGTGCATTCCCCCAATTTCCAATCACTGTCCTGCACAAAAAAGATACAAGGCTGAGTTCATATGAAAATACGAAAGTGTCTGAGTCCCCGTTACAGCATGAGGATAACCAATAAAGAGTCAGCAGCTTATTGTGAAAATTCTTTCAAACCTTGCAGTGTAATTGTGAAAGAAAACAGCTTCCTCCAACTTGATAACAAATCTTGATGTCATTTTAATTAACTGTTATAAAGAATAAGTGAAATGAAATCTGTTCAGTCCTCTATTAAGAAGATTCAGAAATAGTTGTTCTAGGATGAAAATTCAGGCAAAAATGAAAGAAAAACATTTCAGAAGTATTTCAGTGATTAATAAAAATTTTAATCCTAATTGAATTTTGACATTTATATAATGTTTATTTTTATATTAAAGAGAACAACATAGACAAAATTAAGCAAAAACAATAAAAATGATACAGTGTTTCAGAACAAGATGATAGGCATTAACAGTGGCTGTTATTTTACATATTTTTAATCTTCAATGAAATTGCTCAGATTACCAGATGTAAGAATGAAAAATTGATCAAACCATTAAAGAGAATAAAAAATAAAAACAAAAAAACCATTAGAAACAATACAGAGTTTCGCTAGACAAGATGGTAGGAATTCACTGACGGTTGTTATATTGCATATTGTTGTCTTCAAATTAATTGTTCAGATTACCAGTTATATGTATGCAAAATTGGTCAGAAAGAAAAAAAATTAGGCTTTAACTATTCCTTTCAATAAACCATTAGACTTCAGCAGTACATTTTCCCAGGTATTCTTCTGTACACACACACACACACACACACACACACACACACACACATATAATTTTTTCCCCCTTCCTTCTGTCTTTCTTTTTCTCCTTTCCCTTATCCCAGTTGTTCCTTCCTTTGAACGATTTCTTTTCCCTTTCATAACATCTGTTGTACGTTTTGGGTTTTATTTACTCTTTCAGGTTCTCACACTAGGGAGATAATATGATGTATACACATGTTGGTCTGATTTATTTCACTTATGAGTATGGACTCCAGTTGCAGCCATTGACCTACAAAAGGCTTGTTCCACAGTGGTATATGTGAACCCATGTTTATAGCAACACAATTTTTCATAGCTAAATCTTGGAAACAGCCCAAATGCCCATCAACTAAGGAACGGGTAAAAAAGGTGTGATATTTTTATACAATGGAGCATTATTCAGCTATAAAAAAGATAAACTCCAGGCTTTTATAGATAATGTTTACTGTGGAAATAATATTATTTGGTGTGATTTATTGGGCATTCTATACAAATATTTATCTCAATTAAGTTGTATTTTATTGATAAGTAAATATATGAAATCTACCTAATTTTTTTTCTCAATTTTGAATTTTTTCTTTTTTTTTTTCTTTTTTTTGGTTTTTCTCCGGTACCGGGAACCGAACTCATGACCTTGCACTTGCCAGGCAGGCGCTTTGCCGCTGAGCTAAATCCCCAGCCCCTTTAAATTTTTTCTTAATGCTGAACTTCGTGTTTTATACTCAGCTTCTGCACAGTTTGAATGAATCTGCTACCAGGTGTAAAACAGGAAACAGAATCAGTGATCGCTGGGTAAGTGATTGTGCTAGAAAATAAACTAGGATTAGGACACCACTTATCTTGTACCAAGAAAACACCGTAGTGTGCTTAAGAGAGCTCCGTCTGGCCTATGGTGGAACACTTCAGCATCAGAATGATCAAGTGATTCTATGATACATTAAAAATCATAGGAAAAGAAGACACATACACACACACACACTTGGCATTTTATTTTTATTTTTTTATTTTAAAAATAAAAGAAGGAAAACATTAACAGATAGACAACCTTTTACAAAATAGCAAAAGAACAGTACAGACAATACAGAGTTACAAACAAACTAGTAGGAAATTAACAATGCTTGTTGTATTACATATTGATATCTTCAAAGTGGTTTCTCATGAACACAAATACAGACATGCAATAGTGATCAGTCAAGGACTCATTAACAGTTTCTTTCAGCAAAGAAATAGAAGACAGTAGATCAACTATGTTAACTATCCTGTGTATACATACATGCAAACTTTCTCCTTCTTTCCCTTCACTTTTCCCACATCCCAGTTGCCATTTACCCTTGAGCATTTTCCTATCATTTCACAATGTCTATCATACCTCTCAGTTTAAATTAACTCTTTCAGGTTTTACACTAGTGAGACAATGCGGTGCTTG
>NW_004955402.1:16285871-16315879 GCF_000276665.1 Chinchilla lanigera
CCATTTGTTCACAGCTTTGGTTCAGATCTGTTATTTCCTTGCTGATTTTTTGTGCAGTTGACCTATCTCTTTATGTCAGTGGGGTATTGAGGTCTCCTGTAACAATAGTGTTATTAATTATATGGGTTTTCATGCCTGTTAAGATTTGTCTTATATAATTTAGAGCTCCGATATTTGGTGCATACATGTTTATGATTGTTATCTCATCTTCTTACAGTTTTCCCCTGACTAGTATGTAGTGACCTTCTTTATCTCTTTTGATTGTTGTCCGTTTGATGTTTACATTGTCTGCAAATGGAATAGCTACACCTGTTTTTGTCTGGGTTCCTGTTGCATGGAGGATTGTTTTCCATCCTTTGACTTTTAGTCTATGGATTTCCTTTTGAGTAAAATGTGCTTCCTCTACACAGCATATCATTGGATTTTGGTTTTTAATCCACTCTGCCAGTCTGTTTCTTTTGACTGGAGAATTGAGGCCATTTACATTTATAGTTATAACCAATATGTGTTGATTTATCAGTCATGTTATTTACTTGCATTGGTGTCCTACTTTTTCTACCTGTTTACTTGCTTGCTCTTCTTGACGTTTCATTTCTACTGTTGTTCTTGAAATTGCAGTCAGATTTTTCTCTGTCCAGAATATCTTTTAGTGTTCTTTGTAATGCTGGCTTGGCACTCATGAAGTTCTTCAATTGTTCTTTATCATGGAAATATTTTATTGCTCAGTTGAATTTGAGAGATAGTTTGGCAGGGTACATCAGTTTTGGTTGGAAGCTGTTCTGTCTTAGGACCTGTAATACTTTGTTCCAAGCTCTTCTCAATGGTTTGTGCTGAGAAGTCTGCCGTGATTCTGATGGGTGTTCCTTTATAGGTAGTCTGTTTCTTTTCTCTAGCAACTTTCAATATTCTGTTCTTTTGCTGCAGATCTGGGAACTTGACTATTATATATCTGGGTGTGGTTTATTTTGGTTGTGGTTGTTTGGAGTTCTATATGCCTCATTTACCTGTACATCAGGTTCTGTTTCCACGCTTGCGAAATTTTCTGCTATTATTTCTGCAAATATTCTTTTTTATGTCAGTTGTATTGCCTCCTGCTGTTTCATTGACTCCTATAAGTTGTACATTATTCCTCTTTGCCTCATCTTGCAGCTATTGAATTGACTTTTCCTGGATCCTTGTTGATTTTATAAGATCCTTTCTTTCATGGTTGTAGCTGCCGTGCTATCTTCAAAGTCTGAGATTGTATCTTCAGCTTCATTCAAGTGGTTTTGGTAGCTTTCAATGGCAGCTTTGTTTTCCTGCAAGTCTCTTTGAATCTGGTTCATGCATTCTAAGTCCTTTCTATATTTTTCATGTAATGCTTCTGACCCTTGCCTTTGTTCATCTATTTTCTTATATGTTTCTTCTCCAGACTTTTTGAGCAGTTCTTTCATTATTATTGTCATTTCATTTTTTGCCTGAGAGATTATTTTTTATCTCATTTCTTCTATGGTCTTATGGAGTTGTTTCTTTATTTCCATTGAAATCATTTCAGCTATTTCAGGCATGTGTTTACCAAGTTCTCCTATGTCGATGTCTCCTGGACTTGTTCTGAGTGGGGTGGAGTTCTGGGATTGTGTTTTAGTCCTTTGTTTTGCTGTGTTTACTACCAGATGCAGAAAGCTCAGTTTCCCTCTTCAGTGGCTGCACAGCAAAGGCCACTAGTGTCCCTAGTTTTCCTGTTGGTCAGGTTTGCACCTCAGTGTGCCCTGAGAAGCACTACTTAGTCTTGGGTTTTCCAGGAGTTGTTGATTTGTATCTAGTTATCCCAGGTCTCAGACATGGGCATTGGTGTCAGCTGATGGCAGACCATGTGATCCAGCATCCCCTTGCAGTTCAGGGCATGTACACAGCTCAGACTCGGGTTGCACTGGTGTGAAAATCCCGGTCCAGTGGACCTATGTCCCCAGGCAGTTCAGGGTACAGGCAAAACCCAAACACAAACTGCAGGGTCAACAGTTTGTGAACCACCTGATTCTGTGTCTCCAGTCAGTTCAGGACACATACAGGAACCAGATGCAGGCCGGACAGGCAGCAATCACAGACTGCCCATACCTGCGACCCCCCAGGAGGTCTGGGCACAAGTGAAGCATGGACTTGAACCACGGGACCAGCAGGTCTTGGAGCACTCACCCACTTGGCACAGGGCGCTCGCCAGGAGGGCCCACAGGCAAACCCCAGTGAGAGCAGTCCCTGGGGCTTCTGAGTGAGGACTTCCTGTCTGCTGCAGGTGCATGGAGGGCAAAGACTCAGATTGTAATGGCGGCAGCATCCTCGGTCACCCACTCTGCCCCCAGAAAGTAGATGGGAAATACCTGGCTCTCTGTGAGTTTCAGCTGGGAACTGTGGCAGTGGGTGTAAAGCACGGACTTGAACTGTGGGACCAGCGGCTCTTGGAGCACTCGCTCACTCAGCACAGGGGGCATGCAGGGAGGGGCTGCCCATGCACCCCAGTGAGAACAGTCCCCAGGGCTTCTGAGCGAGGACCTCCTGTCTGCCGTGGATGCACGGAGGGCAGAGACCATACTTGGTGTTTTAGAATTTGCACCAACTCATTACTTTGAAAATGACTGAGAAGAACATAACAGCATAAAGAACTTGATAGGATGACAAAATCACCTGTTTGCAAGTATAATAAAATAACCCTGTCGATTATTATCATTCTACAATAAAGTGGTTGAACATTGATGAGGAAGTTTTAAGTTGATGAGGGGATTTAAGTCCTTTGTGCTGGGATATCTTTCCCTTACCACATCACCAATGCTGTTGTATTTTAAGTAGGAAAATTTATTAGAGAATAAGAATGGGGAATGGTGATTAAGAATTGTGCCTGAGAGACAGGAGGGGTCCCAAATGAGGAGGTTGCCCTGCTGTATTTTAAAGAGTCATATCAAAAGTCATAAAATTGGAAAACTATTCTTAGTTTCCTGAGTCCATGAGAAGACTCTTATCTTCATAGTCTTTTGACCATTTGAATTGGCAAAGACAGGGATGAAAACAGGATTTTGATGCATGCTTAGGTAAGAAATCCTATGTGGAGGTTAAGTTCATATTTTTAAATAGCTGTTTATCTTTTAGAAACTGTTGGCAGTGCTTAAGGAGACCCTAAAAGCTATCTTATCTTTTAAGTCTTAATTTTATACACATCACTGTAGTATCCACCTTTCATTTTATTTATATTTCTAAGTAACTTTCTTTGAATCACAGTTTATGGTTCGTAACCTGTCAACCACAATAAAGAATTAGTGTTATACTTAGTATCTGTTTATTTAACACATGAAAAGGAGAAAGATGTAAGAAAATGGTCTTTTTTTAGCACTTCAGCATTTGCTAAAACAACACTTGTAGATGTTATTTTTTCTATGCTTAGTTAGTTGGGCTAATTTATCTTCAGCATATAGAGTCATAATTAATAACTGGCTCAACTATTTTAAGAAATTTCATAGAAAGCCCTTCTGATAATAGAAAGCTCAAGAGAACTGCGTAAGAATAGAAAATCCCATTTCCACCCTGAGAGCTTTGCTTAGCATTGTTTAGACACAGCCTGATAACAATGATCTTCCTTCTTGTCCCAAGGGGCTGTCAGTCCACCAACTTTGAATTTAGACTTTTAGAGCAAATTGTAACCTATTCATACAGGAAGTTCTAAGAGAACTCATGGGATAACTGGGCAATTCTGGACACAACTGGGTAATAACTAACCATAAGGCAAAAGAAATCAAAGCACATGTGGTATGTGTTTTGGGAAGGTAACTGTGACCTACATAATTTAACTTCAGATGCAAGTTAACTACTTTTTGATAAAAGCTAGAATCTTACAGTAAAAAAAAAAAAAAACCCTATTACATAATCAGTATCCAATATAGATGGTAGCTATATTTATACTAGTATTTTAGTGGTAAAACCAACAATTATTTCCTGGTAGTGAAATTCCTTTTTACATTTTTGATAGGTTTTATCAATCAAACTTTGCCTGATTATGACTGCTTAAGGTGTTTAATAAAAGTATAGATTTTTGGCAGTGCACTGGACTTCCTAAATCTGAATTTTCAGGGATTGTGAGGAATATTTGGAATGTATATTTAATGAACACCATTATTTCTACTCAACATGGCTTGGGTAGAACTACTGGTGTGTATAAAATTTTCAGCAACAAAATGAGTCACAAATATGATTCTACAGTTCCTCTAATGTAGACAACCATGACCATACTCTATAACTTTGAATTTATTTCTACTTCTACATATAGTCACCTGTGTTCTTAAAAGTATTATTTCTCAATTTGAAACTACTAGTAGTATATAGTGGAGCGAGAAAGAAAAGTGAAGGGAGGTCAGTAATCTTAAACAGAGAACTAGGAAAGGTCAGAAAAATAACAGTTTTGACACAAAATATGTTTATTGTTTGTTCTCTGGCCGCATTCAAAATTAACAACTAGGTTTATTATTGAGTATTTTTAAATTGTCCTGATTTTATGTGTTCTTACAAAATATACATTGGTTTATATTCAATATAGCTTATTTTATGTAAATAGTATTGTGATATACATTTTTCTTCTTGCATTTTGTACTAAAATTCCATGTTCTTAAGATTCATCTGAGTACCATGTGCGTACCTATTTTTCTTCTAATTACAATACAATACACTGCACATTGTGCTCTAATTTGGGATATCCAGGTTGCTCTAAATTTCTCACCAGCGAAAATGGTGCTGAGTAATGAGCAGAGGGGTTTGGCGAATGCACATTTTCAATGAATGCGGGGTCATAAATTCCTTCCTGTACTACTCACCAGTTTGTTGCTCAGCACAGCTGGGCTGTGCTTCACTTCCAGCAGGACAGGGGGCCCTCTAATGCTGAAAACCCCTAACTTACCTGCCATAATTCATTTCCCTAACCTTTGCCAACATTGTGTTGCAAGACAACTTTTTCTTCTTAATGTGCGCTTTTTCAACATTGTAGATTTTCAGCATTTTGTATGTGATGTTTAGTGTTAGAGTTTTGTTTCATGAAAGTGCATTTGTGAAGTACCCTGGAATCTGATATCAACTCCATGCTTGCAAAGAAAGAAGTCACAGTGGGCATTTTGGGGTTGTTTTCCTGAGTTCCCTCACCTGCCTTCTCCATCGACATTTACATCTGAGATATTCTTATATAACCTAGTTTATAAAAGTTCTTTCTCAGAGAGATACAAAGTTGAAAGAAGAGATCCTATGAGCACAGAAAGTGCTTCAGGCACATCTTCTTCTGGAAAAAATAGCGGAGAATGAAAGGGAATATGTAAGTTAGCGTCCCATTAGAGGTGATAAAAGCCAGGGTAGAATGAAAGTATTTTAACTATATTGAGTCAGCCCTAGGATGCCTCCCAGCACGAAGGACATGTGGTATCACAGAAATAGCTGGGATTAAGTATGAAAGTCCATGGAAAAACGTATATATTCTTTCCATGCTTACCCTAGTCATTTCAAATGTTGAAAGTGTTTTTTTTTTCTTCTTTTCTTTTGAATCTAACATTAAGTGAGAAACATCTTTAAAAATGGTTGAGAAGAACTTCAGAATGTAGTGTAGGTATTATAAATAACTAAAATTGACCTTAGCATCCTAGATGGAAGCAAAAGAGCGTATCTTTTAGGCCAATTTTGCAGTCCATTGATGAAGAAAGAAAATTGACTAATATTTTGCCAACTTTATTTGTATGAAATGCCAGCAGTTGTCTTGTGCAAATTCTTTCTCAAGTTTTATTCATTTAACAGGCATTGCTAATCTTAGAGTATAATGGCTGTCGAGACTGATAGGTTGCATTTGGTGAGATTTGCACATGTACACAGCACACATTGATAAACATAATTTGGCGGGGCTGTGTGGGTAATGTTTTTTGGGAAGGAAACATTTGTAGACAAGGAGATCAGCTAGCTAGGCTTTGGAAGCACTAACGGAAACCAAAGCAGGCTATGAATTAGGGCACTGCTTTGCCCAAAGGGGAACGGGTTATAGGTTTGAGACATTCCTTAGGCAAAAGCAACTCAGTGCAGCAGTCAGCGTGGAGATAGTGAGGGAAAGTCTACGAAAATGACTTACAGAGGAATAACAAGTTGTTATGGGCTTGTTTGTCCAACTTACCTTGTCTCCTGAAGGAATATAAAAGCCTAAGGACTGAGACTGTACTGTACATAATTTTTCACTAGAGGCAAATACGAGCAGAGTTGTAAAGGAGGGGAAGAAATGCCACTGGCCATAACAAGGATAAAATCTAACCACCCAGCATGGACCCTCATAACACTTACGGGGCTTTGACCCAAGAGGAGAAAAATTTCAAAGTGAGAGCTGAGACTGACCAGAGGCACACATCTAGTTTGCCTACAGTTGAATTTCAACACTGGCCAAAGAATCTTGGAGAAGTAAGATAGCAAACAACCCCTAAATTTGTTCACTAAAGTTTAGATTACTCAGAAACAGAAAACTAATTTTTTTTTTCCCTGTGAGACAAAAAGTTGGTGAAGTGAAAACTATCAATAGGTATTTGATAGCCGATCTTCTTTATATCAATGGTAGTATAATTTTAAAAGTTTTTACTTAAATTTTTCCCTGAGGTGAAAGTAGCATTGAGTCATTTTACTAAGTATGTCAACCATAGAAAAGTAAATAGCTGCCAGAAACAACCACTTTAAAATTTTTGTTATATTCCTTTTCATACATAAATGCAAACTATTTTTACACAAAAGAGGACATTTTATGTATGCTGTCTCTTTTCTGCTATTTCTCTTTGAACATTTTACTTTCCTATATTATTAAATATACATTGCCCAGGTCTTCTTGTCTATCATCATTTTCCTTGTCTTTCAAGCTAAAGTAGGCTCAAACATCAAATTACTTACTGTTGGAATTGTAACAAATGTTCTGTGTATTTCTGGAAGCTCCTGAAGAGTTTATTTTTCTCTAGGACAGTGAGTTCGTGCTTCCTGTGAATTTTTCATGCCTTTTCTGCATTTTACCACACTTGTGCACATCCTCTTCTCCATACTATGGTACTCTGAACAGCTTCTAAGAAATTTATTTCAAATTTACTAGCTCAAGACAGTATACTTATATGGTTTGCTAAAGATTTAGCACAGTACGTGGCAGTATATCATTGGGTAGCACAGTAGACAATGAAAAATGCTATATGAGGTATTAATTTCTCTTAAAATCTTTTAACATAAAGGTGTTTTACTAAACTCAAATCATTCTCTTCCCCAGAAGAATTCTGCTTATGCTTAAAATAATATATTATTACCTACACAAAGATAAATAAGCCATATATGTTTGATAAAGAACATTTATACCATACCACTGGGTAGATATAAAGAAAGTTTAGACAGAATCCAATAAATTTTGTAACTGAGGCCCTGTGGGTGTTTGGGGTGTATTGTGGAACTGCACTTGTCAGAAGGACTAAGTCATGATTACTCTAGACGTGAATCTGATGGAATGAATAAGATTTATCCAGAAAAGAAAAACTGAAGCATGAATTTGAAGGACTGGAGGTTTTGGAAATCAAGGCAAGAACTATTTCAAACAAGGAATGCTGAGATCCTGAACTGGAGTAGTCATGATGCAAAGATGAGAAGACAAATTTGAAACCTGGGCATGGTGGCACAGTCATCCCAGCACCCAGGAGCCTGGGGCTGGAGGACTCTGAGTTTGAGGCTAGCCTGCATTCCCTTGGGAAATCTCGTCTTTAAAAACCAATAAACACATCAACTTCATGCACTATAGATAGAATTATAACATTAACTTTCTAACAAAAGAACAAGATTGATGGTGAGATGGCTAGTTGAGAAATGCTGCTCTAGAGCACTGTCTGAATTCCCAGGATATTATGCAAGACTTTTTCTTATCTGATCCCACCTCCCTGCAGTAGTGGCTGTTGCTATCCTCTCTTCATCCTTTTCCCTCTTTGGTTTTCTCACTCTACACCATAGGTGCCTTCCCTATGCTCTTTCCTCTACCATGAATCACCCACTACAGCATGAACCCCAGTAATTTCTATTCATTCTACAAATCTCAGGGCTTAAAGTATTCTATGTGAATAATTTTCACTCTTTCTACCATGCTAACCTAACATTTCCTCTTGTAAATATTTCAGTACCAAGAACATTGTATGGTAAGACTTTTCTGTTGGTATCCTTGAGAATCTATGTTTTGCTGTCTCCAAAGTCACAAAACCAGCATATAAGACTGACAGAGAAATAAGAGCATATAATACAAGATTTGAGTAAAAGTGCAAAATTGCGTGGGAAAATCTTTAGTTAGTAATTTGGCAGTAGACAGGAACTGGAGGTACACAGGTCTCTCTTTGGGCTGGTTGCCCATTCGGTTAACATCTTCACTTGCTTCTTCTCATGCTTTGATGCTAAATTTTCCCTGAGAATTTGGCCCAGAGGTTAGCATGTTTTTCTCTAAACCGCTAACTAGTAATTGGCAATGAGCCAGATTTGGACTGTAGGCTGTAACTTTCTAATCTCTGGTCTAGACTTAGGGTTTAGATGAAGACATCCAGACCTGGAACAGATTGTGTTGGCTTTAGGTTAATATATCTGCCAAAATGTGAGGTAGTGGCGAATTTGGATAATCCAGGACTTTGTGGTGATCAGTGCGTATGTACAGTTTCACCCATGACACAGCTCCTTAAGAGGAATTGCAATGGTGTGTCTTATTGGAATTTGGAAGGTAAATCATCCCAATAAAGTTTCTGTGATAGTCACAAGCTAGAGGTGGTATTTTGAATGCTTCTGTGTTATATTATCAACTCTGAAGCCAATCCTGGACTACACCATTGTCTCAAGCAAAAATGATCTGTCTCTTAGAAACCACTTTGGCAAAACTTCCTCCTCGTGGTCAAGGGACTGCGTGTATGCCAGCTACTTTGATAACTTTCTGAGTCCTTTGTTGGAGAAGTAGGTTATTGCTAGATATCTCCCAAGACACAGCAGCACCTCTGGCAGTCACTGTAGTTTTGTTCATCCCTTCAGGGATGTTTTAACTGTGTTCTTCCTCTAATTCCAGTGAGTCATTCCACTTTAAGAATGAGTTTTAAGAAAGTTTGCAGAATTCTAGGAGAATACATAGGGATGATTCCTTCAAAACTTTCAGATATCCTGTAATTACTGAAGAGGTTAGGATGTTTTAAACTACATTTTAAAGACGAGTTTTAAGAAAGTTTGCAGAATTCTAGAATACATAGGGATGATTCCTTTAAAACTTTCAGATATACTGTAATTACTGAAGAGGTTAGGATGTTTTAAACTACATTTTAAAGACGAGTTTTAAGAAAGTTTGCAGAATTCTAGGAGAATATATAGGGATGATTCCTTTAAAACTTTCAAATGTACCGTTATTACTGAAGAGGTAAGGATGTTTTAACTTACATTTTAAAGATGTGTTTCATTTAATGAAGTAGTAAGCACCAAACATTTTTGCTGATGGAAAGCTCTCCATGAATGTTTGTGCAGTGATCCTAGCAGCTAGTGTATTTATTTAGAGAAAAACAATGACCACATTTATTTATTTATTTTTTTGGTGGGGTGGTTTCCGGTAACGGGAATCGAACTCACGACCTTGCGCTTGCCAGGCAGGCGCTGTGCCACTGAGCTAAACCCCCAGCCCCGACTACATTTATTTATTTACAGGAAATGATGTCTTTTAAGCAGTGTGTGAGCCCTACATTGGCAATGCCAAGGACATACTACAGTTTTATTCATTTATGATCCTCAGAATTAAATAAAATCTCACGGAGAATGTCCCCAGGAATTTTAGTCTTCTTAAATTTATCCCATTAGTTGTAAATACATGTGCTTTTCATATGTTTTCTTCTGAGACTTTTTTCTGTACCTCTTGTCTGTCTGTGCGATGGCCATTGCTTTTCTTATGTCTGCAGAAATGAAGTAAGTTTTACAAAATGCTCTCCTTGGGCATCACCTTTGCTGTCATCCTGCTTCGGGACTGTTCCTGCCGTGGTGAGTGAGCACCTTCCGAAGCTGCACCTGCCAAGGAGCAACTGTTTTTGGAGACCTCGCTGTGACATCCTCAAAAACAGATGAGCTGAGGAAAGGTTATTTCACTTGGGAGGACACACTCAAGGTAGGCCACAAAATTTTGTGAGGAACCGAAGCAAATGGATGTGAATTAGGAATTCTTCAACTTTAACAATGTATTTCTTTGATTATATTGTCACACTTTGGGATCAGTTGTGTGTACTTGTGTTAAATGAATCCAAACATCTATAATTCTCCCACATGGTACTCAATATTGTGAATAATTTGTAAGGAACTATGCTGGAGCTTCTTAAAACTGCCAGTTACTTTCTAGTAAATGTTCATCACCTTAAAGCAGCAAGAAAAGAGGACAGAGTATCATCAGTACAGAGAGTTCACCTACTGCGGGGTAACTTCCTTAGTTACCAACACTGGCTATTTGCAACTGTAGTAAATAAAATGATGTTATTCTTAGGATTTATTAGTGCCACTATTTCAACACTATAATTTGAGCATGCTAGTCTTCTTTAATTAGGGACTTACTGGCTTTAAAGAATAAAGAGTAATAATTTCCAAATTTCATAAGAACTTTTGTATTTCCTTTAAGTTTAAAAAAAGGAACCTAGTTTTTTTTTTTTTTTTTTTGAGGAACCTAGTTTTAGTCACAATTTTAAGTGCTTGCACATGCGTATCTGAGGTTATATCTTCTCAGAGTAAAAATTGATTCATCTTGATGATAGTAAAGTCAAGAGAATAAATTTAATATTTCATTCATTATTTGTCAGATATACAACAGATTTCTTAGTATACATCAGATTTTTAGTATATACTAGATGTTTTGGTATTCTGCTGCCTATGTGTCACACAGGTTATATAATAAAACTTTTGCTTTATTTTAAAAAAATAATTTTAAAGCAAGTTTTTCAAGAAGCCTGTGAGTAGTATAAGATAAAATGTGTATCAAATCTACAAATGTGAAAACTGATGCAAGAAAAGTTCAAGTGACTCACCTAAATCCACATAGAGGATTAGCATCTTTCTCAAAACTGAAAACCTGCAGGGCATGGTGGCACACGCCTGTAATCCCAGCTGAGGCAGGAGGATCCTTGCAAGTTTGAGGCCTTCCTGGGCTACAAAGTGAGCTCAAGGCCTGCCTGAACTGCATAGCAAGACCCAGGCTCAAAAAGACAAAAAAAAAAAAAAAGAAAAAAAAGAAAAAAGGCCAGAAATCATTGTTACTGACTCCTAATCCAGGGCTTACAGATCCACTTTCTTTCAGGCAGAATCTTGAAGCTGTGCTACACACATTTTGTAAGAAATGTATACAAACTTCATAGTGATATTTACTTTCCATCAATAGATTAAGGGAATAGAAATATATATGTGTATATATATATATATATAGTCACACACACATAGAATAGCTAACATAGTTGTACTACTGACTTTGACTGCTCTGTTCAAATGAACAGTTAGTGTTTAAGTGTATGATCAATCTTACATGTCTATATTTGTTTATCTGAGTGTCCAAATCAAGGATATCAATATGTAATACAACAACCACTGTTAATTTCCTATCACCTTGTCTGAGATTCTGAATAGGTTTTATTGTTTTTGTGTTATTTTATAAGGGTATGTGTATTTTTAAGATGTTTTAATTCCTTTATCTTTAAAATAAAAAAAAAAAGAAAATAGTAAAAGTGTCCGTGTTCCTGCTCTGTGATGATTTCTCAGTAGATAATATGTTCACTTTTAAGTTTTGTGTGTATTGACCGAGCTTTCTGGGAGATCAGTTCATCCTATTTCCCATTTATACCATTCCTGGACAGCAGAGAGGTCATTCTAATGCTTGGCCATCAAAGACATCCAGAAGATCAGCAATTAAGCAAAATTCTCCTGGGAATAACTGAAAGAAATACTTCTCTTTCTGACATTTTGTTCAAATCGTAAAATAATAAAGGCATTTTTTGAATATTTCTTTTACTTGGGCAGTGAAAGAAGAGTAAGTTGGATGTGTATGTATATTGCAGGATTCGAGGGAAGGAAAGAATTCACATTGTAATATTTATTCTTCCTTGTTTTGGAAAAAAGATGTTATATTCTTTTCCTATGAGATGTTTTCCCAACTGGACAATAAAGCCCATTATCACAATTATATTACTAGGAAATAAAAGCACAGTAATAATTTTGATCTAATCATAACTAGCAATTGAAACATAGAAAATTCTAGAAAATACCAAGTTAATCAATGAATTAGTAATGAACCTGGAAAAGAAAAAAAGCTCTCAGGATTTCTGACTCCTAATTCACTCCCATTCAGAAGGAAAATTGAAATGTTAATGAGGAATGTTAACTGGGCCATTAATATAAACATAATAAAGAAAATAAAGCTCAGACATTTGCAAGGAGGCCTGGAAAATGAGTCTGGAGTAGAAAAATTCTCCTGAAATAAACCAATCAGAAGGGAGAAATGATACCTTTGTTTGGAAAGAAGAGGGCAGCAGGGAAATGGCATTGTACTACTCTGAGTACTTGGAGGTCTTCTGTGGGAAGGGAAAGGATGACTATGTGGGTTTGATTTTAGGAATCTGTGAACGGATGAAGACATTGGATTCTGTGGTTGATCCTTTTGGGGGAAAATTTTTTGGTTTTGACAGTCTGGAGCCTTCATTTTTTTAACCATTTTTTCTCTGAGCTGCCCAGCTGAGTGTGTGTTAGTCTGGACCTGCGTTTCTCTTTGCAACCAAATCCACAGACATTGACAAATTGAAGGGGATTAATGGCATCATTGCGTTTAGCCTGCAAAGCCTGCTCCCATACCTACTTTTAACATTTCCAATTCCTCAGAATGTGGTTTGCTTAATCCATTGAACGGGGAAAATGCCACTGGTGAAAATAAGAGAAGCAGAGCAGAGACTCAGGCTTGTAACCCAGCCTGCTGCCCTTGTCAGCTACCTGCGTTTTAACTGATATTTTATGAGTATTACTGTGTTCATTGCACCTTTCCAGTGTGACGGGAATCTGTGACGATCCATAAAAACAACTATTTTCACTGGTTTTGCTCTCAAAGAATTTAATCATGTTTTGCTGCTGCTGCTCTTAGGTGGAGTGTGCAAGGTACCCCCTTTTTTATTCCATGTGCCAGGGGACCTCTGGGTTGGTGCAGGACTCTGTTCAAGCTGCTTCATTTACAGTACTGCATTTGGACCAGTTTTGAGGTTTACAGCTCTCTAGCTCTATTACTGAAGCAAAAGATTCCTCTGTTTTAGCTTCAAAGTCTTATGGATGCCCTTGGATAGACTTCAGATAAGCATGAATCAAATCTAAGGAACTTTTGAAGTTTGCTCATTAGTCCACTCAAAGGAAAAAGAAAAAAGGCAATTTCCATATGAAATTGGGTATCATTTCACAACCACGTTATACTGGATCTTGTGTCTAGCACATTTGCAGCTGTCAATCTTTGTGAGTGACTCCCTACTAAGAATTCAGTAGTTGTGCCCCAGAAATGGGCAGAGAACATAGACTTTCCTGCCTAATGAAAGCCCATTGTAGAGGACCTTTCATAACATAATTGAAAAACCTTTTAAAGCTCGGCACCTCCACCACTAATTGCTAGGCAAGGCATTACCATAAGAGGCCCAGACTGCTGTTTTAAAAGGTTTTTAAATGATGGTGTGAGGCAATAAAGCCCCGTCATCAGAAAGTGTTTTCAAATGCCCTCTTCTTCCTTGTGCTGGAAGCAGCAGTTTGGACTTTGCAGTCAGGAGACTGGCTGTCCAGGGTCTGCTGCTCCAGGAAGGGACAATGCATACGGGTGAAAGTGAACGAGGGCCTTCTTTGTAGTGTGTGTAGCTTGCTTTAAATTGGAAAAGACTACTGACAGCAATGCACTGATACTAAAAGCCAAAGGATGGCTTTTCCTTACTCCTTGCTCCCTGACTCCAAAAAACTGGGAAAGAGAAGAGAAGCCAGACTGCCAGGACCTTTTAAGGGCAATAAAATAAATTTCTCCAAATGCCTTCACTAACATGGGGGAAGACTTCTTCAGACTCTAGTCTAGAATAATTATTGGAATAACATAACACAATGGATTTTAGAAAAATATTTTATGGTACAGTTTTTATTTTTTTGTAAATGAAGTGTTCAAATAGCTGCCAAACAATTGGCTTACTAGATTCATACAATAAATGAAGTCCCTGAAATATTTTATTATTATCATTTATTTCATGGTAATTACTATTCATGAAGGCAAATTTCCTTTAATAAGCATTACTTCCTGGTGTACTCAAAGTTTGCTCTTTGACTTATCTCTGCCTATTTTTTGGTCCTTTATTTTGAAACATTCAACATAGAAAACTGAATAGTCATCCATTAGAGGACAAGAAATTGATAAACTTTTAAAATACTTTTATTCTAAGGCAGACACAGACTAATGGGTATGCTTGTCAAGGTGGCATTAGTTATTCAGTCTATCTGCAATGGTCTATTATCCAATGTTTGTAGTTTATGCAGATTATTAAATATTGCTAATGTTTTTTCTTTTAGAGACTATAACACATTAAGACATTTTCTATATTTATTACTTATAATTCAACTGTTTCAATAATACCTTTTGAAGTAACATAATAGAAAGTAAAACAATAATTAATAAAGTAAGAAAAACTAGGGAAATAATAGAGTAAATGTTATATTTCAGGAGACAATAGTTTGTACAAATGAGTGTTAAATGTAGTTAGATCAATCCTGGCTACTACATCCAAAAGAGCAAGCTGAAATTCTCTTTTAATATACAATAAAGGAAAAGAAACACTTTTTTAAAAGGAATGTCTTTGCAGCTAACTAATAGCAATAAAGTGATTAACCTTGGTGTCCTATATCCTGCATTAGAATTTTAGGCTAGGATCAGATATATAGAAGAAATGTACGCTTTCACCTTTACAAATAAATTTTTTATTTTTTGACTTTTCTCTTAGCATCTAACACCTGACATCTCAGAGACTTGGAAGCCAGCTGAGTTAGGAGATATATTCAGTGAACATAACATTCTTGAGGTAACTATATTTAAACCATGGCAAATGACATAACTCAGCAAAGCAAAGCTGAACAAGGAGCTTCCTATAGTTCTAGTGAATATTCTGTACTCCTTAGGACCTGCCGCAGACTGAAATGTTCCTTTTCTTCTCAATAAATTTTATCCTCTTGTTAAAATATACATCAACCGAGCACTGAACATAGAAGGGGAATGTGATCTTGCTAAACTCTCAAGGTCGGATCTCATCTGAAATGCAAATAAATCCACTCTGGTCAGCAGAATAACTGAATCTTTTAAATATAGTTTTCCTAGAAGTGCATGATGCCTTCCAAGCATTTGCCACTGAATAAATTACACTAACCCAGTCAGCCTAATACCGTCTACTCAAAGTCACAACACCTGGTTTCCTGAGCGCCTACCCTGTATAACAAAGCACAGAGAGGCGCTCAGGGACGATCAGCGGTAAACATTGCCTCTATCGGTGGGGATATTTAAAAAGAGGGAACCTTGTTGTTTCAAGTCTTAGTGAAATGTTTTTTTTCCAGCCCAGAGATTCGATACTACTCTGTTGGAGTAAGTGGGATGCTTGAAATCAAAAGACTCTGCTATACTAGTCCTGTTAGTGACCTTTACAAAAAATCAAATGGCAGATTTGCTGAAGTCAGGCTATTCTGAACGTCCTGCATCACCATTTCCATCATTCAAAGAGAATGTCACTGGCTTCTGACACGGAGAAGGGAATGATGTAGACTGGAGAAACTGCTTATAATCAACTTGGTTTAAGGCTTTCTTATTTCCTCATTCATTAGCTAAGATACCATCTTCTCTGTTAAATAAGCATGATGACATTCCTTAGCCACCTGGGGTCAAGGGGAAGATATTTCTACACTTTCTTTTGTTTACCAGAGATTATAAAATAGCCGTAACTGCTTTCTCCTGTCTCTGTCTAGCCAATTTAGTCTTATTTTTAACTGTACATCAATGAAGAATCGAGATTTATAGAAAATGCCCACTACATAGTCACCTCAGTTCATGTTGCTGAGAACTATGTCTAACAAAAATCTGTCTGGAAAAAAACCTAGTGAACACTGTGAAAAGCGTTTCTATACATGAAGCTATTGCATGAACAGAATGAAGGCTTCTTGTCTTGAGTCTTTACTCTGGTTTTTAATATGGCAGAATCAGTTCCCAGGAGACAGCTGCTTGCTTACGTCCTTTAGACTACTGTGCTGGTCAGTTCAACAAGCATCAGGTTTACAATTAAAAAGCTTTGACTTTGTTACTTCCTAGCCATGTGGTCACAGAAAAGTCACTTCATCTCCTCAATCTCCACATATCTAACATACATACAGCAGTCTATGCCTCTGAATTTTCTGTGCCAGATAAAAATATGTGTGTAGGATTAGGGATGTAGCTTAATCCTATAGCACTCGCCTAGCACGTGTGAGACTCTGAATCCAGTCCCCAGCACCCCAGCCACAGTGTAAAATATCTAGTATCTGTAGCAAGCCTTCAACCTATAATTGGTCTATTGGCTGCCTTTTCATACCTTTGTATAAAATTTATTAAATGTAATATAGCTGCACTTTCCTAATATGGCACAGTATTTGGATATCTGGAAAAGTAAATAGATATTTGAAAATAGAGATTTTTCTCCGACAAGTGGCACTGGGATATATAGTTGTCTGGGGAAAGATGTTTACTTTGTCTCATGCTCTAATTTCCTACAGTCAGAATGCATATATGTATCATTTGTGTAAAGATGCCCCATAAAATCAATGGGATCGTGGAATCAGGTTATATAAATGCAACTCGGAAGTAATCGATGCATTCCACAGCTCTCACTTTGCTCTGTATTTCTTCGTGTTAAATACTGAGCAGCTGGAAGCACAGTGACCAAATATGCAGGTGTTTCTTTGACTACTGATTTTCCTTAATGTGTAATGCAAAATTTCCTCACTTTACAAATTGTAGATGGTGTCATATAACACCCGTCCATCTGCCATAGAAAAGAAGTAGAAAAAAAAAATTTTGCAGCTAGATCAATATGGTATCCAAGTTAATGATGGTTCAACTGGTAATCCTTTGTCATAATTACGGTGAGAGGCTGCAAGAGGTCTGATCCTTTCTCCTGCTGCTCCCAGCAAGCCATGCGACTACAAGCAGTGGCCTCTGATACATAAAAGTGGGCTGACTTGCTAACTATGGTGTTCTGTAGATTGGATGTATTTAATGCATTTTTGACTTACCATGATTTTGATTTCTGATAGATTTATCGGGACAAAACCCCATTCTAAATTGTGGGGCATCTGTAATACTTTATTTCAGTGATGATTTCAGTTAAAATACAGTTTCTGATGCTAAGATTATTATAAGAATGTTCTAAAGAAATAAATATGTGAACATAACTGACTTATTTAATGTTGCCTTTTATTTATTTTTTAACTATAAAATATAACACAAAATTGGTCATATTAGCCATTTTAAGCATAAAATTCAGTGGGATTAATTATAATTACAGTCTAGTATAATTATCATCACCAAATATAGATTTTTCTTCACTATAAAAGCGTTTTCATTACCCCATACAATAAGTTTGAAACTGTTGAGCAATAACTCTCCATAAATTGTTCCCTCAGCCCTTGACAATCTCTAACACTTATCTCTATAGATTTGCCAATTTTAATTAGTTCATATGTACTTGATAAAGATGATTTTTGCTATTGTGTATGGTGTATTTCACTTAGCATGATGGTTTTAAGTTTTATTCATGCTGTAGCATGTATCAGACTTCATTGCTTTTAATGGAAAACAATATTCCATTATCTATTTATATGTGACATTTCACCTGTCCGTTCATCTACTTTCTACCTTTTAGCTACTGGTATAACATTGCAGTGAACACTGACATACAAAAATGTTTTTGAATACTTATTTTCAATTATTTTGGATATATACTCAGGATTAGAATGAGTGTGCCATAGAGTAATTCTATTTTAGTATTTCTAGAAATTGTCAAACTCCTCTGGATGGCAACGAACTGTTTTACATTCCTACCAATAAGGCAGAAGTGTTTCAATTTCTCCATATTATCACCAACAACTGTAATTTTTTGATATTTTGGTGACAGCCATTCTTGTAGGCATGGGATGGTATTTCATTGTGCATTTGGTTTGCCTTTTCCCAAATGTCTAATGATGTCGAGCATTTTCCCTGGGGGATTAGTGGCCATTTGTATGTTTTCTTCGAAATGTCTGTTCAGGCCAGCCCTTGCTTTTTAACTGAATTGTTTATACTTTTGCTGTACAGTATATTATTTTCCCATTCTATAGGTTGTCTTTTCACTTTGTTGGTAATGTTCTTTGATACACAAAAATTTCTAATGTAGAAACTAAATGAATCTTTTAGCCTTTAGAGTAATTCCCATGGTAATAAACTCCCCCAGCCTTTATATTTTTGGGAGTATTTTCCTTTCTCCCTCATTTATGAAAGTAGTTTTGTTGTATACAGAATGTTTGCTTGATAGTCCTCTCTCTCGTATTTCAAATACGTTTCCCATTGCCTACTTTTCTCTGTGGTCTCTCTGATAAGAAAATATCTGTTAACCAGTTGATGGTCACACTCGCTGCCCCTAGACTCTCTCAGTCTGGCTCCCTCCCTTCCTCCCTTTTCCTCCCCTCCCCCCTCCTCCTTTTTTCCCCTCCCCTCCCCCTCTCATTTCTAACAGTTTGAAAATAATATCCTTTCAGTGTGGATGTCTTTGGGTTTTACCTACCTGCTGTTGTGTGTGATTCCTAAATTAGTAGATATATGCATTGAATCAAATTTAACAAGTTTTCAGACTGTTTTTTCAGTTATTCTTTCTGTGCCTTTCTTTCTCATCCCTCTCAACTTCCGTCATCATATGCTGATCCATGTGATGGCATTCTACAGGTTCTTTAGGTGCTGTTAACTTTGTTTCCTGCTTTTATCTTTCTTCTATTTTGATAAAACATTAATTTGCCTACTTTCTAGTTTGTTAAAATTTTCTGTGGTCTACTCAGTTCTACTTTTGAACTCTGGTGCTGTTCTCATTGCTATTATTACATTTTTGAACTTCATAATTCCTAATTGTTTTTTTAAAATAACTTATATCTCATTGATATTTCCATATTGTTCATACTCCATGGTCCTGATTTCCTTTAGTTTTTTGTTCATTTTTCTTTATCTCTTTGAACATAGTTAATCTAATTGTTTTCAATATCATTGATAATTCTGGTGTCTGGACATTTTCATGAGTAGGTTCTTTAAACATATTATAACTTTTTTCAGTGAGGCATGCATTTCAGTTTCTTTGTATGACTTTGTATGACACTGAGGAAAAGAAGTTCAGCAACAAAAAATACATATGCTATGATTCATTTTATTTAAATTTCTATTAACAAACTAGTGATACAAAGTAGACATATAGTTGCTGGGGGTGAGTTTACAAAGATGACTGGAAAACAAATGGTTTTGAACAAAGTGGAGGGGATAATGGAAACGCTAGTTTTGTTCATTTTGGCAATGTTTTCATGATGTATTCATGTGCCGATATTGAGAAATAGTGCATTTTAAGAACGTTCAGTTTATTATACTTTGATCATTCTCCTAATACCTTAAGAAAATGGAATTTGCAAGAAGGCGTATTTGTGAGGAAGTAAATATATGGAGATTGAATTTAAACATTGTATTTTAAAGATCTCTTCATTTTATCTATGTGTGTGTGATGAGTGACATGAAATGATCAAAAACTACAGTGAATTTTTAAATTTAGGAAAATGTGTTAGAGTTGGACAGTGCTATTAATCTCTATCAAAATATTCACCCTACTCATTTCAAACACATTTATGGTATCATCTCTTTCATTTTTTATGTAATTCTGGAAGTCCTGTTTTATAAGGAACTGAATTAACTGCTGTCTAACTGTCATTGCTGCATAAGTGCCTTACACGGATTCAAAATATTTACCTCTTTGGACGTTTTGCCTTTGGGGAAGAGCCAAAAGATTCACAGTGCTAGATCCAGTGAATAAGGTGGATGAGACCAGACTGCAGGTTTACTTGATCTTGCTGTTCTGCTGGATGGCACAGGGCAGCAGCAGTCATTTTGTTTTGATCACACTTCATAAAGACACAAAAGAGGACTTCATGAACTGCCTCAGAAAGTGGTGAAAACAAAGGAATTTGTTCAAGGGGAGGGAGAGTGTTTTGAGGGCGATTAAGGGCAATATATCCCTTACTGTAATAATTGTTATAATTTCGACATCCAACATATATTTTCTTTACCCCATGTGTATTATATCTTTTGTACATGTTGTGAAGCAACAATTACTGTTTTGAGTAGAATTTGGTACGTTTTGAGACACATAGCACTTACTGATTTAGCCTTAATTGAAATAATCCTGAGAATTGAAGAAGAGTAAAATCAGGTTTTTACCCAGAGATGGAAAAAATGGAAACCTTATTCAGGGGGCATTTCTGTAGTTTTATTCACACAGAAGACGTACGTTAGACATCAATATAGTAATGATGGGATTCTTCAACACCACCCATTTTAAGTAGGACTTGAAGGAAGAGTTTTCTTTTGATTATATTTCAATTGCTTTCCTAGTCTAATTAAAACTCTTTGGGACGTTTCCAATCCACTATCTAAAATAGTTTGTTACTGTGTGCTCACAATACACAATAAGTACATTTATCCTGATGTTAGTATATTTACATATTACACATTGACCCTTTATATTTCCCCTTCCTTCCCTTCCTCCCCATCTCTGCTCATCCTCAGATTTCCTTCCCACCTGCACAAAGTCTTCTTCCCTGTTTCTTGTCATCTTTCTTTTATCTTGTTCTTTTTTTTTTTTTTTTTTTGTTTTTGTTTTTTTTTTTTTTTTTTTTTTTTTTTTTTACAGTTTTTTCAGGTACCAGGAATCGAACTCACAACCTTGTGCTTGCCAGGCAGGCGCTGTGCCACTAACCTAAATCCCCAGGCCATTTTATCATGTTCTTTACATTATTTATCCCTTGGGTACAATATTTAACCTTCTGTGTCTGATTTACTTTACTTAGCAATATGGAGTCAAGATACATCCACGTTTCTACAGATAAATAAAATTCATCATTCTTTAAGGCTTAGTAGTACTCCATTACATATAGGAATCCTATTTTTTAATCTCTTCATCTGTTTATGGGCATATAGGCTGCTTCCAAGATTTAGCTATTATCAGTTGTGTGGCTATACACATGGGTATTCTTGTATCTTTGTATTATGATGTTTTTTAACTCTTTCAGGAAGATATCTAGAAGAAGTATAGCTAGGTAAAGTGGAATTTTTAGTTTTAGTTTTTTCAGGAATTCTGATTTCCATAGTGATTGTAGTAGTTTACATTTCCATCAAAACTGCAAAAGCGTTTCTTTTTCCCTGCAGCTTGGTCAGCGTGTGTTGTTTTTGAGTTCATGATGATAGCTATTCTTTGTGGAGTAAAATGGAATCTCAGTGTTGTTTTACTTTGTATTTCTCTGATGGCCTAAAATGCTGAACATTTTTTCTTGTACTTATGATCCATTTGTATTTCTTTCTTTTGAGAAGTAGCTACTCTTTTCAATTGCTCACTTTTGTTCCACTCTTTCACTGTTGTACACTTTGAGGGATTCTTTTTATATATTCTAAGTATTAGTTTGCTGTCTGAGCATTAGCTAGCAATATTTTCCCACTTTGTAGCTTGCATCTTAATTTGTTGTTTGTTTCCTTTGCTGGGGGTAGCTTTTAAATTTGATAAAATCCCATTTGTTGATGCTATTGTGTGATTTATCTTCCAGGAGATTAAATATTTCTGTTGTTATATCTACATTTTTTATAAATTTCAATTTAATGTTAATAGCAGGTGAGGTATATGAGTCTCTCTTCATTCTTCTGGAGGTGTATAGCCAGTTTTCCCAGCACCATTTGTGAAAGAGGCTATCATTTCTCCATGTATGCTTATGGCCCCTTGGTTGAAGATCACGTGGCTGAAGGTGCCAGGGATTGTTTCCTCATTCTGAGTTCTGTTCTACTGATCAATGTATCTGCTTTTTTTGTGCCAGTACCATGCTGTTTCTAATCTGTAGCTTTGTAATATAACTTAAAGTCCAGAATTTCGATGCCTCCCATTTTGCTCTTGTTGCTCAGGATTTCTTTGGACATTCTGTGTCTCTTCTCCTTCCATATAAATTTTAGGATTGTTTTTCTAATTATGTGAAGAATGTTGTTGATACTTTGATTACTATTTAGTTAAATTTATATATCATTTTTGATAACATGGCCATTTGATGATATTGGTTCTGCTTCTCCAGAAATAGGCAATATCTTTCCATTTTTTGATGTCTTTTTAATCTATTTTTTTCTAAGCACTATACTTTCATTGTAGAGGTTTTTTATTTTATTGGTGAGGTTAATTCCTAGATATTTAATTTTCTGAAGCTATTATGAGTGGGGTTGTTTTTCAGATTCTTTTCTCGGTGAGTTCGTTGTTGGCATACAAGAAATCAACTAATTTTGGTGCATTAATTTTGCATTCGGCCACTTACTGAATTTATTAATTGTAAGAAACTTTTGGTGGAATATTTTTGGTCTTGTATGTAAAAGAGCATGTAATTTACATATAAGAAGAATTTGAATTCTTTTCCTACATGTACCCCTTATATTTCTTTCTTTCACTTGATTGCTCTGATTAAAGTTTCAAGTAGTATATTAAATAGGAGTCATGAGAGTGAAATCTTGTTTAGTTTCTGATTTTAGAGAAAATGTTTAAATTTTTCTCCATTTTTATATGAGCAAGTGTTTGATATAAATGGCTTTTATTGGTTTGATAAGAGGTGTTTCTATCCATACTTTTCTCTGGATTTTAACATGAATAGCTGTTGTATTTTGTCAAAGGATATTTCTGCATCTGTTGAGATGATCAATTGACTTTTATCCTTGTTTCTGCTTATATTATGATGTATGTTTATTGATTAGCATATGTTGAAGCATCCTTGCATCCCTGGGATGAAGCCACCTTGGCCATGCTTCGGTGTTCTGCATGCTTCTTGCACTATTTGAATATTGAGTTATTTTCCAAGATTTGGAAATTTTTCTGCTATGATTTCAGTGAACATATTCTCTATATTTTTGAGTCATTTTTCATTTTAAAGAGAAAAGAACATATACAAAATAACAAAAACAAAGACAAAACAAAACAACATAAAAACTGCAAAAAAACCATACAGAATTTCATAACAAAACATTGTAGGAAATCTACAATGGTTGTTGAAGTACTTATTGTTATCTTCAAAATAGTTGCTCAGATAACCAGATATAGGCATACAAGATTGATCCAACAATTACACATTAATAAACCAATAGAAATTAAATCAATAAACCAATAGAAATTAGCAGTACAATTATCTTAGCTATCTTGTGTGTGTGTGTATATACATTTCCATTTCCCTTCCTTCTTTCTTTCTCTTCTTCTTTCCCTCATCCCAGTTGTTCTTTCCTATTAAGCAGTTTCTTTCCCTTTCACACTATCTATTGTACCTTTCAGTTTTATTTATTCTTTCAGGATCTTATACTAGGAAGACAATATGGTGTTTACACATGCAGGTCTGATTTATTTTGCTTATGAGTATGGTCTCTACTTACATCCATTTATCTATAAAAGCCTCAAGTTTATCTTTATAGCTGAGTAATAGTCCATTGTATAAAAAGATGACATCTTTTTTATCCACTCCTCTGTTGATGAGCATTTGGGTCGTTTCCAAAGTTTTGCTATGACAAATTGTGCTGCTATGGAACATGGGTGCACATATATCGCTGTGGTATGATTTTAATTCTTACAGGAAAATACCCAGAAGGGGAATGTCTGGCTCAAATGGGACCTCTAATCCTTGTTTTGTGAGGAATCTCCAGACTGATTTCCAAAGTTGTTGCACCAGTCTACATTGCCTCCAACAATGGAGAAGCATTTATTTTTCCCACAGCTTTCCTTTATAGGCAATCTGTTTCTTTTCTCGAACAGCTTTTAATATTCAGAGCTTTTGTTGAGTTTCTGGTATCTTGATCACTCTATGTCTGGGTGTAGATTCATTTTGGTTATGACTAACTAGAGTTCTATATGCTTCACTAATCTGATGTCCAATTCTTTTCCATGCTTGGGAAATTTTTTGCTATTATTTCTGCAAATAGTCTTTTTATGTCATTTGTGTTGACACCTGCTGTTTCATTGATACCTATTAATCTGACATTATTTCACTTTGCTTTGTCTTACAGTTTTGAATTGTTATTTCCTGGTTCCTAAGAGATCCCTCCTTTCATGTTCATTACTGGCAATGCTGGCTTCAATGTCTCAAAGTCTCTCTTCAGCTTCATTCAGGTGGTTTTGCAAGCTTTCAATGGAATTTTTAAGTTCCTGGATATCTGTTTGAATCTGTTTCATACATTCTAGCTCTTTTCTGTATTGTTCACTCAAGGTTTCCATGAGTTGTCTATGCTGTTCTATTTTCTTGTCAATGTCATCTTTGGATATGCTGAACATTTCTTTCATTATTGCTGTCATTTCTTTTTTTACCTGAGACATTATTTCAGATCTGATTTTTTCTATGGCCAGATGGAGTTGTTTCTTTACTTCAGCTGTATGATTTCAGAAATTTCAGGTGTATGACTTCCAGGCTTTTCTGTGTTGATGTCTCCTGAACTTGTTTTGGGGGATTTCAAGGTCTGAGATTGCATTTTTCTCTTTTGTTTTGTCATTTCTGAAGATCCAGAGGTTACCTGTAGTGCAGCCTCACTTTCCCAATTGTGTGTTAGTGTTAGGGTGACAATCTGAAGATCCACAGTGATCTCACCACACTTTGCTGGTGAGTGGTAGCAAGGTGGAGTCTCAGAATCTCCCAAATTTTCCTGCATTCAGTTGGCTCCCAGACATGTGTGGGAAGGGTAGGGGAGTCTCACTGGAGTTCCTGAGGCTGTCTGGGGCTTAGCCCAGCTTCTACAAGAGTAAGGGTATGCACATCATGTTTCCCAAGGCTTCAGATATTGCCCAGGACAGATCCTGCTTCCCACAGTGGCAGGGGAGGGGTGAAGGTGGACTCCCCAAGGGCCCTGACTCTGTCCAGGTTTCAGCTGAGCTCCCAGGGGTGTGCAGGTTTTTCTGGGAGTGATCACCAAAGCCCCAGAAGTTGTCCAGGGCTCTGCATGCCTCACACACTAGTGGCAGAGGAACTGGAGTGTTTCATCAGGGTTCCTAAAGGTGTCTGGAGTTCAGCCCAGCACCCACAGGCACACTATGTGTGTGGGGAATAGCCATCAAGGCCCCAGAAGGTGCCCGAGTTTCTGTCTGCCTCACACGCTGGTCAGGGAGGTGCAGCGGGGACTTACTCATCTTGGCTTATTTTGATCATAGTATTTTCCTGCTGTTGGTTCCCTGCTTTTCCCCTCTATTTCATTGCTTGCCTTACTTTGTTTCTTTTTGTTGTTGTTCTTGGATTTGTGGTCATTTTTATCTCTTTCTAGAATATCTTTCAGTACTTTTTGTAGCACTAACTCGGCATTCATCAATCTCTTCAGTTGTTCTTTGTCGTGGAAGTATCTTATTTCTCTATTAATTTTGAAAGATAGTCTTGCAGGGTACATCAGTCTGGGCTGGAAGTTGTTTTCTTGCAGCACTTGAAGTATTTTACTCCAAGCATTTCTTGACTTGAGGGTCTGTGTTGAGAAGTCCACATGCCTCATACACTAGTGGCAGAGGCACTGGAGTGTTTCACCAGGGTTCCTAAAGGTGTCTGGAGTTCAGCCCAGATTCTGATGGCCTTTCCTGTATAGCTGATCTGTTTCTCTTACCTGACAGCTTTTAATATTTTATTTTTGTGCTGTGTTTCTGGAATCTTGATTATTATGTTTTGGTGCAGTCGTATTTTGGTCAGGAATGTTTGGAGTTCTAAATGCCTCATTTATTTGTACATCAAATTTTTTATCTGCCCTTGGGAAGATTTCTGCCATTATTTCTGTACAGAGTTTTATTTTTAATGTCATTTTTGCTGTCTCCAGATTTCTCATTGACCAAAACCAGTCTTATGCTATTCTTTTTTGCTTCATCTTGTACCTGATGGATTGATTTTTCATCATCTCTTGCTAATTTAAAGATATCTTTCTTTTCATTATCACTGTCTGTAATTCTGTTTTTGAGATCTGAATTTCTATCCTCTCCGTTCAACCTGTTGCATATATGTTCAATGGAGATTTTAATCTCTTGTATTTCTATTCGGATCTGTTTCATGGCTTCCATTTCTTTCCTATGCTGGGCAGTACTTGTCTCCATCATTTTTCTAAGCTCATGTATTCTTTTATCTGTGTCTTCTCTAATGTCTTTGATTTTAAGCATCATTTTTTTCTGTACCTAAGAGATGATTTTTCCCATAGCCTTGTCCACTTTTTGTTTTTTCCACTTCTGCTTCTTTCATTTCAGAAAATTCTAGTGTTTGATTTCCAATTTCATGTATTTCCTTGAGTTCAGGGCTTGTCCTGGGTGGGCTGGGGTCTGGGGTTGTATTTTGCTTTTGTGTCTTGTCATTTTCTCTTTTCTCTTTTCTCTATTGTTTTCTACATTGATATGTGCCAGTTTCTTATGATGTAGAGCTTTATTGGCAGGATTTAGTTTTCCCTAAAGGGTATCTGTTCTTCTGGGATGTCTTCTAGATATAGGTGGTTTCTTATAGCTGTCCTAAGGCCCTAGCTTTCCAATTTGTAAAGGATGCAAGATTTCTATTTGGTTCAGCTCCTAATACTTTTATACTGGGCTGTAGTGGTGATTATGACCTCATAGAGTCACAGCATTATCATACAGGGGAACAAAACTGTTTATAACATGTGTGACATCTTGGCTAAAGTAGTACAGTTACTAATAACAATAGTTTCAAGTGCAGCTCAACTACTGCTAGATTATGGTAACCATTAACCTGTTACCTGTGACCACAGGAATAAACTCTACAGTTATATAATAAAATCAAAAGTATACTCTGCAGTTATATCAAATGATTCTCCCCTTAGGTGATTTTACCCTTCTGTCATGAGCAGTGGGTTAAGACGGTTAGGAGATACGCTAAAGTGATGAGTGAGGTCAAATACAGCAGAGTCAGGGCTGGAAATTAAAGGATGATCCCCCAAGTTTTGGGAAAGTGGAAGACACAGGATGGAAAGAATAAAATGGAATGTAAAGGAGTAGTCAGAAAGGGCAGAGACAGTGTTTACTTACTTGAAAGTTTGAATTCAAGAGATAGTTGAGTAAAGAGAGAAAGTGAGTCTATAGAAGGGAATGTAAAAAAAGGTAAGACACCTAAACATTGAAAAAAGAAGCCAGAAAGAGAATGAAGATTAACTGAAAAAAAGAGAGAAAAAGGAGATGAGAGAAAGAGAGGACAGAAAAAAGAAAAAGAAAAAATAAAAACCCCAAATACAAAAGTAACTACTGAATACAGAAGAAAACAAGATGGTATCCAACCAGACAGGAGAGCTATATCCAATTAGACAAACACGGGAGAATAAAAGTAGTAAAATACCGGTGGTGCTTACAGTTCTGTGATAGTATCTATATTTAATCCCAGAAATGTGTTAGGTATGGAGCTGATCATTGCCTCTGGTTGTGGGGCAATGGCTCCTCGCTGCTGCATCTGACACTTCCATGCTGCTGGTCTCACCAATCACTCTGCCTTCCAAAGGTGTGTGTGCTCTTGTGCTTGCTGTGCATCTGGGGCCCAGCTGTTGTCCTGGATCTCAGGTCTTGGTGTTCCTGTCAGTCTACTCAGCAAAGGCCTGAGTCCTCACACTTCTGTCAAAGACCCCACTGTCCCTGAGACAATGGAGGAAGCCACAGGCACAGACTCACTCTGCTTGCAGGCCCTGCTGTCCTACCTTGAGTCATTTTTTTCTATTTTTCCTTTATTTCTATATTTATGAGGGTCTTTTGGAGAGGATTATCCAAGAGTTGTTGGATCTGTGTTCCGTAGTGTCCTATCATTTTTAGGTGTCACTGATTATGTGATCTTATACAGTCTTGCTTGCTGCTTATTCCCTCACTTCTTCAGATTGTCCATTTTGTCATTTTCTTCTTTATTTTAGTTGGAAGAAAGAGAGATACTGAGTACAAAAGCAAAACAATTTTCATTGGATTATTTGAAATTCTTATGTACATTTCCAAATTCATACTCCCATCTCCTCTGCTTCTATCCAGTAAAGTTACTAAAGAAGAATATATTAGGTCTTCATAGTGTTTTTCTAAAAATATGCTTTTGTTGTTTTTTTACTCAATAATATTTGCTTATATACTTGGGGTAAAAAATATTTCCTGAGTAGAACAATATACATTGCTTAGTTGAAATAAGTAAGAGGGGCCTGGTGTGGAGGCACAGGCCTGTAATCCTAGCACTCAGGAGGCTGAGGCAAGAGGATCACCATAAGTTCTAGGACAGCCTGGGTTACACAGTGAATTCAAGGCCAGCCTAAATTACACAGTGAGACCTTATCTAAAAACAAATAATTAAGGGGGTCTCAAAATTCCATATTTTGTAGTGTCTTATTTATTTATTTATTTGGTCCTGAGAATCAAACTCAGGACCTTGCTCTTTCCAAGCAGGTGCTATGCTGGTGAGCTACATCCCTGGCCCTCTTTTGCATTCATTTGTTCAAAGTACTTATAAGCAAGTAGCAATTCTAGATAATATGTGTGATATGTGTGTCACACAGATGAGTTTCTGTTCACTCATGGAAGTCACACTTTGTGGTTGGAGGTAAAAAGCCCAAGCAAGAAAATATAACTATACATTGTAAAAAATAAAGCAGAGAAAGAGTGGCAGATATAATTTAAATAGATGGGTGAAAGGTGCTGTGAAAAAGTGACATTTGAGCAGAGACCTGAGTAAAAAGAATAAAATGAAAAAATGTCTCAGGCTATGTGAAAAGGCTTTGAGTTGTGTTGGTCAATGGGGCACTGTGACTGGGTCAGAGAGATGAAGGAAGAATTAATACCTGTATGATAAATGGATGAAGTCATTAGCCAGACTAAGCTTGATAAATCACATTAAAAATTTTTTAACTTCATTCTACATGTTGCAGAAGGTCCTCTGTGTGTGTGTGTGTGTGTGTGTGTGTGTGTGTGTGTGTGTGATGTGTAGTGTGTGGTGGGGGGGTGACAACAGAATTTGTACTTGAAATGGAGGATGTGGCTGTTAGTTTGAGAATAGAATATAGGGAAGTACAATGGAGAGAGAAAAGCCAGTAGGCACCTTTGCAGTAGTCCAGGGGAGTAGCATTGGTGGCTTGGATTAGTATAGGAATTGGTGAGAGGGGATCAGATTTTAGATATGTTTACAAGTAGGGCCATTCTTGCTTTTTCTTTTCTTTTCCAGCTTTATTCCAATCCATCTTGGCAATGTTGGGTGTGAGAGAAAGGGTTGTTAAGTCAGAGCAATTGGGTGGATGGTCAGACTGATAATTCCATGAAAGGAAGGTTTAATTCTGACGATTTGACTTCCAAGAAAGATATAATTTAAAATTATATTTTATTTTTTGTGTAAAAATTTATAAATCCTTTTTCTTTCCTTTCATTTCCTTTAAATTCTTCTTAAGATAAATATCTATATAATTTTATATTCAATAATCTACTTATTTTTTAGTCACCCATGTATGCACCCATTTATCCAACATTGGCTCAAACTTTTGTTGTGTACTGAAGAAAGAAAAGAATGAAAATTTGTTGCTGAGAGGGAGTAAGGGATGGTAACACCCATGCAGAACTCTATGACAAGCTGCAAGATGATTTAGCAGGAGGAAAGTCCCTCTTTCTTTCTTTCTTTCTTTCTTTCTTTCTTTCTTTCTTTCTTTCTTTCTTTCTTTCTTT
>NW_004955402.1:16315979-16321658 GCF_000276665.1 Chinchilla lanigera
TTTCTTTCTTTCTTTCTTTCTTTCTTTCTTTCTTTCTTTCTTTCTTTCTTTCTTTCTTTCATTCTTCCTTCATTCCTTCCTTCCTTTCTTCCTACCTTTCTTATTTTTCTTTCTTTCTTTCTTTTGTATTTCTTTCCTTTTCTTTCTCTCTCACTCTCACTCTCTGTCTCTGACTCTGTCTCCATCTCCTTTCCTCTCTCTCTCTTTCTCACCCTTTCTTCCTTACTCTTTCTTTCTTTCTTTTTTATTTCTTTCCTTCTCATTCTCACTGTCACTCTCTGCCTCTGACTCCATCTCCATCTCCATCTCCATCTCCATCTCCATCTCCATCTCCATCTCCATCTTTCTCTCTCTCTCTTTCTTTTTTGAAATTGGGTATTGATCTCAGGCGTTTTTAAATTTTGAGACAGAGTTTCATCAAATCACTAAGTTGTATAATCTGGGCTCGAACTCACCCTTCTGCTTCAGCCCCTCAGAATGCTGGGATTACTGGGTAGGTGTTGACCACACCTACCTGAGAATCCTTTTTCTATCCACAATGGTAACATCTTTTAAAATCTTTCTGTTAAGTCTGAGGAAAGTGAAGTTCTACAAGGAGAACTCATAAAGAAGAGAGAATAACTAGAAAAAAATTGTTTATAAAAGATAATTTTAAATTGATTGCATGTATTAATATTTTATGTCCAAAATGGCATTGATCTATTTTACCATATTTATATTAGTTTACTAATTTACTGTTGAATTTTTTTTAGAAAACTTCATTAAGTATCCTTTGCGGACAGAGTTATCCTTTCCACATTTCTATAAGAAAACTTCCCCTCTCTGTTGTGTCTATTAATTTGACCACATTTTAGAACCAAAGTCCAGGAGTCAGTCTTAAGAAGAGAAGACAGATTGGACAACAACCCATTATATAGCCACAGCAGTACCAACCTGCAAAGAGGGCTAATAGGACCTTTTTTTTTTATTATAGAGTATTGGTTCTTACATTATCAGGGACGTTATTTCCCTTCAAAGATCTTTGTATTATTCTTTTATTTGTGAAACAAATTACTCTCCTTTATTTCCTCTATTTTATTTTGCATACATCATATTCTGGCAATGTGAAGCTTGATTGTCATCTAAAGAAAAATCTTTTTGAATATTCTCCATGAAATCATAAACCCTGTTGAATGAACTCCTAATATGAACATCACTTTAGAGACATTGTGCAAGACTTTAAGTGAAAACTGTATTTGATTTACCATTTTAAATTAAACAGAAAACTCTCCTGTTTCACATCATTAAAGTTTTACTGCTAAATGACTATCTTAGTCAGCTCAGGCTGCTGTAACAAATTATGCAGACAGAATGCCTTAAATAAACATTTATCTATCACAGTTCTGGAAGTTAGAAGTCCAAAACCAGGATGCTACCATGGTCAGGTTACTGGTGAGGACCCTTTTCTGTGTTGCAACTGCTATTTCTGCTGTAGCCTTATAAGACACAGAGGAAGACAACTCTATTCTCTATCAGTTTTTAAGTTATCAGTATGTATTTGTGATACATAATAATTATATTCATCTTAGGGAATTAGTACATATACATATCACAACTCAATCAGTTTTACTTTTGTGATGTCTCCCGTCCTTCCTTCTCCCTCAATCTCCAAACCCTCAGTCAAGCCCCACCTCTGTGACCTCATATGGCTATAATGGCCTCCTAAAAGTCATGTCTTCAATTTCCACCACTTAGAGATTAAGGCTACTGAATCTGGAGAAAATATAAACATTTAGTCCATAATA
Source organism: Chinchilla lanigera (assembly GCF_000276665.1). Taxonomy (NCBI): domain Eukaryota; kingdom Metazoa; phylum Chordata; class Mammalia; order Rodentia; family Chinchillidae; genus Chinchilla; species Chinchilla lanigera. The sequence continues at coordinate 16,317,764 of NW_004955402.1, forward strand.
GGGTGCTTCAAACAATTGTGCTCTGAATATTACATATGTGGAGATGAAAGAGTCCAACTTTTCTTTTGAAAAGGGAAAGGACAGCCACATTGATTCATTTCATGTAATTTGTTGAATTCAGAATAGTAAATTTCCTGCCATTCTTTCAGTTATGATTCATTTATCGGCATAGCTTTAGAGCCATACATATGTGAACATTAGGGCTGTTTAAAAAAAGATGGGGGATAATAAATGCTTTTGAAATTTGCTTTGCTGAAGCAAACTAATGATTGAGGAACATATGGTGAAATATATTTTTAATTACTTTTCAACAATGCTAAATGTTTTTCCTTAGTTTTATATTTAATGTTCTTGATCAATCTTACTGAAAAGTCTCAGAACACAGCATTTGTATAATAATACATGGCTAACTTTATAGACAGTATATATCAGCATATGTAAGCAATGTTTTGGATGCAAAAGATTAGAACTTTGTTTAGGATTCTCTGTGTCTTCCAAGCTTGACATGTTTATTTCCTCTTACACTAAAATTATCACTATTAATTTTTTTTCATCAACTGTAATTTGAAGGTGGTTTGCTGTTTTTCAAAGGAAGTCTAACATAAACATCAATAAGACACAGGGTGTCCGAATTTAAATATGAACTTTCTAACTCTAGGGTATCCAGTTTCATTTACTTGAGGAGGATGGACTATAAAGCTAGAAACTTTTAATATAACTAAGTTGAGGTGGTAAGCAGTCTCTGGTTAGATTCATGTCACAAAATGTCCCTGCTTTGTGACCATAAGTAAGCAGAAATTGCATTCGGTGGAATCAGAGAGATGAGGAAATGGCTAAAATCACCTTTTGTAGCACATGCATGTACGACTAAAGCGAAGGGTAGGCTTTCATTCCCGTAGATCATTCTCACAACCCATCTTTCATTCTTCTGGCAGCCAACTGGTTTATGCCCTGCATACCTGCCATTGCCGCCTCCATTATTAAAGAAAAAGAAACAGGGAATAATATTGCCCAATGTGTCTTTATTTGTCCTTCTGTTTATTGCTGCCTTATAGTGTTCATCTGTTTCCAGGAATTGAAAATTGCCCATTATCAGCAATGATGAAGGAAAAGGCTGCTGTCTATAATTGTCAGCGCAGGGTATATGCTACCTCTTTTAATGAAAAATGAGTATGCACAAAACAGGGACAGATTGAAGTAATACTTTTCTAGAATTCAAGCTGCATGATAGATGATATTTCCACATCTAAATGTCCAAATGTTTTGGTAATGAGCAAAATTTAGCAAGGAAGGCTTGTGACATTCAATTGAAAGACATCTTTAGCACCTGAATCAACAGCCTGACATACCGCAAAAATAAAACAAAAGCTATTGCTATCACTTATATTAAAAGCATGGTGAGTTTTATGTTACTCAGAAGACACCATCTGAGTCACAGAATCTATCCTTTGCTTTCCTTCTCCTAATTAATGTCATTCAGGTTATACTGTTTTGGTTGAGAATATTAACATTTTCACTCCTGTGCCTCACTTAGGCAACCTTGCAAACTAGCTGCCACACAGGTTAGTCACTGACTTGTGAGCTTACTTGGGAATAGGTATTTTGCAGATGTAATAAACTTACGATGAGATTGTACTGTGTTAGGATGGGTTCTCAATCTAAGGACTAGGGGCATTATAAGAAGAAAGACATTTGCATATGGGACACAGACATACATGGGAGTTGGAAAGCCTGCCAAAGTTGGTGGCAGAGAGTAGAGTGATCAAGCTGCCACATGCGGGAGAGACCAAGGTTTCCAGGTACCACCAGAAGCTGGGAGAAGTGAGAAGGAACTGGCCTTAAATCCTTCAGAGTAAAAATAGCCCTAATACCTTGACTTTGAACTTTAGGCCACCAAATTATGGGAGAAAAAATGTTAAGAATAATAAATAATAACCCCTTGGCCTTAGTCATCCCTTCACCAGCAAGTTCTATAGGCTCCAAATATACAGTTAGGCAGGTAGACATGATTAACGACACAAGGTTTATTGCCGCTTTCTACCGAGGAACAATTAGATGTAAGCCAGAGAGCTACAGGCAGATAAACAGCCATAGGCATTGACAGTGGAGATTCCTGTAATGGGATAGTAAACCATTGAACTTGAAGGATATTTTGTTCACAACCTTCTAATGTTTGCATCTATAGGTTGCAAAACAAGATTACACTGAATTTCACTGTGAACCTTAAGTGTCGTGAGGTGTTTACCTTCAGCTACAGTTGGTGTTCCAAGTGTAACCACCTGGTCCATTAAAGGAGCAGTGAAAAGACAGTGAGGAGGCAACAAAAAAACTGAAGAAACATCTTACACTTGGAAAATGTTGAGGTCATGTTTCAAGTAAAAGAACAAGTAAATAAAACCATACAATCAAACTGGAATTATATTAAGGTATTTTAGGCCCTCACACGCACATGTGTGTGTGCGTGCATGTGTGTGTGTGTGTGTGTGTGTGTGTGTGTGTGTGTGTATTTCCTCCCTCATGTCTCTGCAGGGATGCTATCCCCACGATGAGGACCAGAGATGCACTGGGTTCTGACCTCACTGCTGAACTTGGGCCCATAAAGATGAAGCCACAGTGAGCTTCCTCTGCTGGTGTGTGTATGTGTGCACTGTGTCACCCTTCGTCAATCCCTTCACCTTAGCTTTTAGGCTGCCTGCTACTTTTATGCTGCAAGGTCAGCAGCCTTTACTCTTGCTTAAGGGAGACAATTAGGTTCTCCCTCAACAGTGTGAAAACATTAAGTTTAAAGTCATAGGAGAACTTGAAAGGAGTAAAAAATACCCCCAAATATTTTCTCTTCAACTATCTCCTATCCCCTAATGTTTTTTTTTGTTTGTTTGTTTTTACATGATTCTCAAGAGGAAATTGTAATAGTTTCCATGGCAACTCTTATTCCTGCAGTTGTTCTAGGGTTCAAAGCTCAGTTATGAATTTTTTAGTAGGGCACCTTCTTGAAGGACTTACCATATCTAACAACCGCCGTATATTTTCCAGCTGTTGTGTACTGCATCTCTTGGCACTTCCTTTCTCTGATCTCTCTGGCACTACCTGCCTCCTGTTCCACGCTGCTACCCAAAATAGCCCACTCAACAGCTGGTCTCCAAGGAACGGGCTGCCAATGATCTTCCAAGGTGACATCTACCCTGCAGGTAGGAGACATTGTTTTGGTAGCCTCTGGTTGTGCAGGAGTAAACAACTGAGAAAGGCCCTCAGAACTCCTTAAGGATTCATTCTGACCTTTTCTTGGCTCTAGGAAGCATTGATGTGCACCAGCTATGCTTTACCTATAAACATTGCTATGGGCTCCAGTGAAGACGAAATCAGGCTGAGGAATTTAATTACTTTGCTTATCTCCTGGTAAGTAATAAAGAGTCTTCAAAGTGAATTTTTTATTGTGAAAAGGAGGCGAAGGGCTGGGGATTTAGCTCAGCAGCACAACGCCTGCCTGACGAGCTCTAGGTTGTAAGTTCAATTACTGGTACCTGAAAAAAGCCAAAAAAAAAAGAGGTGAGACGTTTGTTTAAATCTTTATTTTAACTTCAGATATTATCAGTTTATTATAGAAGAGATATGGACATTTTTTACATGAAAGATTACAGAACTTTTCATTTCATGACTCTGTCATGGAACTTGGTAGATCTTCCAATGGGAATTCAGACAATGGGTGTTTTTACAAAGAACAAAAGGGCCACTGGTTTGTCATCTTTCAGATACATTGGCCACTTTCCATTCTCATTTGTCTCAAAGTGACTTTCTGTGAATTTTATGAGGTCTATGAGTTATTCTGCAAGATGCTACATACCTACCACAGAAAGTGACTAATGAAAACTTTCTACCTCAAGCCAGACTACCTTAC
>NW_004955402.1:16321808-16348805 GCF_000276665.1 Chinchilla lanigera
GCTACCACCATCAGCTCTGTGACCCCCACGTTTTGCCATCATTTCAGCAACCCCCCAACATGCTATACTGGAAAGCTTTCCAGCTCCAGCCCTGAGCAGCACCTGCCAGAAGTTAGACTGCACTGTCGTAACTTTGCTTCTAATTAAGTGAATTGCTAAGAAGTCTTAGAAATGCCTGTTTTAAAATTTCGCTGGAAAATGACAAAGTTTATTTCAGACTTCATTGCCAGTTCAGAAGGAGAAGAAAATAGTTTCTTTTGTGAAGGAAACCCATAATGTAAATGATTTCATCAACAAAATAAAAAGAGATGGTAGGAAAGAGGGAGGGTAGCCTCTGTAGAAGTGGGAAGAGGATAAGGGAAAGGGGTAAGATAGAAGAGTGGGAGGAGAGGAGAGGTGATCCAGATGTGATATGCATTGGAGCCAACTCCCTAAGACACATGTAACTATCATGAATCACAAATATATACCAGCAAAAATTTTAAAAAGTGGATCCCATAGAAAGAGTATGTCCCATTATCTTAGTGTGCTATGTTTCATAGTCTGAGAACAGATCTCCAACAATGGCCAGTATCAGGTAGTACAGAGTGAACTGTAAATGTTGCCCTGCACTGGGACACTCAGAGGATCCAGCCAGGCCCAACAGGAGGCAGCTTGACACTGAACAGAGGATGATAAAGTTGCACACAGTGACAGCTGAACCCAGAGCAGTCTGCAGGCCACTCGAATATGTCCTGGTTGTTTTCAAAGTTCCTCATTTGCTTTAAGAGGAACTCTAGTGTGTCAGGCTGGGTTTAATTCCCAAGCTAACATGGGAAGTACAAATGAGGGTAGTAGATTAGGAGGGAAACATATTTCAGAATAACAGCTGGCATTGCATCATAACTCTTGATTTTAACTAAAGGCATTTTTCACCCTTAATATTTGTAATATTGCCAGCAGGAGAAACTCCATGAGATTCCCAGGCCAAGAAAACCCCTCAGCATAACAAATACAAAGGAAAGAGCCAATGACTCTAGTGAGAAAAGCTACCTCTGTGGGAATTCTATCATTGGCATGGGATGTCAGAGTGGAAAGGAAAGAGCCAGGTGATATGGGAAGCTACTTTTTCTTCCTTTATATTTATATCTTCTTCCTAGTGCAGCCTCTGCATGGCCTAACAGTGAAAACTAAACTCTAGACCACATGGACAAGGCATAGCAGTGGTAAAAGAGAATTTAAAGAACAAATCTGATATTGAATGTGCACTGTATCTATAAGACACTGAAGCAAATTTTCATTTCTCTGAAAAGCTGTATAAAATCAGTTACATGGCACATGTAGTACAAAACGAAAGAAAATACTAAAAGGATGGCTATTTTAATTTCATCTTGATACAGTCCTGAGGGAAATTTAACATTCCCTGGGACAGTTTTCTAGTGTCCTTCATTTTGATTTTGATGGAAATTTATGTTGGTGAGAAAAAAAAGATCATTATCTGTTGCAGGAAAATGGTTGCTGGCCTAAGCTTAATGATGTGGAGGGCTCTAGGAGCGGGTGAAGATGGTCAGGGAGTGGTTTTCATAAGTGTGAGTGCAGTTCAGGAAATTTTGCAGGCCAAATAAAATTTTTCAATGCTTAATGATTTTGGAAAGCTCTTTACAAGGTTGACATAGACAGTTGCAATTATCGGTCCCTTACCACATCGTCAATGGAAAGTGAATGCACTTTCTTAATTGGGTGAAGAGTTTATATTCAGAGTTTTTGAAAGGACTCGCTTCATTTTCCTTCTTTTAATTCAGAAACCGGAGTGTTCTCTGCTGTCCATTGTTATGTGAGCTTCAAAATCAAGTAGTATCGATTTCAAGGACTCATGATGCTCTCTCTGCTTTCTTCTTCCTTGCTTTTGCTATTCACCATTCCAGGTAGACATTTGAAGATCCAAGAATGTACAATGAAATAGACATTTGTAGTACAGGATACAGGTAGAACTCATCTACGCTTGCTCAAAAGCCTTTCATTCTTAATCTAGAGTTCACTGAGCCACTCAACTCGATCTTAAAGTTTACAGCTGTTTGTGCTGTCAACTATGGGTTTTTAGGTGGGGAAATATCCTTTCAGAGTGGAGAGGATGAAGAGGTGCACAGAAGAGATCTCTTTTAATTAGATACATTCAGAAATATATCTAGTTGTGAACAGAATAACCTTTCAAAGGAAAATATAGAACCATTAAGAACAACCTGTTGGGAAATCAAATAATAGATGTTTTAGAACAAGATTTTAGATTTCTTTAGTGAAATATGCATTGAATTCAGCTACTAAAACAACTTGATCTACCCTAAAAAAACACTTCCTCTCTAATGTTATTCTTTCATGTATGTTTTCTCAGAAGACTAAACTCAGATCATTTTTATGGCAACTGTGCTGTCTTGGGGAAATACATCCTGCAAAGGTTTTCCTGTGAATCATTTTTCCTAAATGCCAATGCGCAGGTGGGGTAGGTAGATGCTATACAAAGATTTACAGTGATCCAAGAATAGATATTTTTTGAAAACACCTAATTTTGAAAGTTATAGGAATAAACATCAGGCTACTGTAATAATACTAAGAAATGAGAAAAAGAAAGAAAGAAGGATATGTGTAAATGCTATGGTAGCCTCTTTAAGATCCCATATGCTTTTGACTCTGCTGCCGGATTCTCAAAGGAATAACAGCAATGATCATGAGATACATGGGAATGTTCCTAACCTGCAATTGACTGTTTCATTCTTCATTATCATTTTGGATGGTTAAACGTTCTACTTTATTTATGCATCATAATTTACCCATTCTTCTGTTTTTGAACATAGAGTTTTCCTGATTATTCAGTTAAATATACTATTAAAAAAAGAACACTGGCTTAGAGGTGATGATACTTTAGTTCAATTTTATAGAAATGTAACAGAAACGTACTTTGCCTCAAGTACTTAACTTTCCAAATTTTAAATAAAAACATGACCCTTACCTTTAGTAGGGATGTGGTGAAGATCAAACATGTACTTGCATGTGTCTACCCTTAAAAATATAGTTTACTGATATGTTTATTTTTAGGATAAATCTGATTGTGATTCATATAGGATAAGGCTTTTTTTTGAAAGTAGCACTTTCTGCTTAGATGTGTTTAAACTTTAATGAATCTTAGGGTTCTCTGATAACTCAAAATTAGGATCACTCAAGAACAGCTACTGATTAAAGTTATAACTCAGTGGAGGGTTAAAAGCAGTCTGTTTACCTTCACTGATCATGATCTAATCCCAGAGCCAGCAGAATTTTGGAAGATGAGAGCTCAAAAGATAATAACAGCTTATTTTCATATTGCTTTGCAATTTAAAGTATATTTTCATGTACATTATCTCAATCACTTCTATTACCTTATGCAGAACATTGTGAGTCCTGGCTTCACATTACAGAAAACAGAGCAAAGGCTAAAAAATTGTATACAAGTTTATAAAGTGAATAACTGGTAGACGTGAAGCTTGAACTCAAGATTTTTCACTTTTTATTCCTGGTTGCCACATGGAGCAGATGGAATCCAGTGTGATATACAAAAGCAGGAAGAAATCTTTAAAAGGCTTCCAAGCCCCTCCCTTCTTTCCACCCTAATTTTTTTTTTCTCTCTCTCTCCCTCCCTTTCTTCCTTTCTCTTTCTTTCCAATATTATATAGTCAATATCTCAGGGCCCCTCCAGGCTAAAACTGTAATTAATGTATAAATCTTATAGTGTAGATTAATTTTATAGGAAAACAATATTGTTGAAATATTTTTCACTAACAAATGGTTTTGATGAATCTTCTGGCATACTGCTGAAACCTACTATAGATACAGTGGTTATTACAAGTATATTTGTTAAATTTACCAAAATTTTACAATTGTGTTGTATTGCTATTTCTAACAAGTGCAGTGGTCTAGAACTGAAGTCAGGAAGCATTTAGAGGTTGCTACAACACGAGAAGAATAATGAGGTAAAAGAAAGAATGAGGTTATATTTCCCCTTTAAAAATTAAGTGGGGATGAATGGTTGATGTTAAGACTTTTCATTCAGCTCTTAAAATAGCTGTTTAAATATGTGATTTAAAAATTGAATGATTTATTTTCAAGAAAGGATGCTTCTTCTCAATGTAGGTATTTGAGTAATAATGGGAAATGCGGTATTTATCAGGGAAGAGGGAGAAAAGCAGTCTTGAATGGAACAGAAGGTTGAATAAAATGGTTATTAAGGTCCCTCAGACTCTAACATACATCTAACTCTCAACATTTGAAATCTTGTCTGGTTGTAAGCAAACTTCTTGATGAAATTATTCATATTTTTTCTTTATAATTACAATAGCCTCTATCCAGAGACTGAGATTGTCACTTTGAGTATATTAGCTCTAAAGTTTGAATGACTTCAAGTTCTGTACAATTTCTTATAAATTTCTAGGATCAGACTGAACCTGTGTGAGTTTTTCATAGTCTTTCCAGCTGGACCAATTAAAGTACATTCCTCAATGCAAGAAAATATGACATCTATACACAATGAAATGCTAGTCTTCTGTAAAGAGGGATAAATTTGAATCACTTGTAGGGGAATAAATGCACCTGGAGGCCAATGTTAGTTGAAATAAATCAGACACACAAGCCTAAACCAAACTATGCAATGGTTTCTCTTAGGGAAAACCAATGTATACATAAATTAATGCATACATCAATCAGAGAGCAAAATGAAAGATAGAAAATAAGAATCATGGAGATTGAGCTTTTCCAAAAGGGAAGGGACCCAGAGATGGGAGATGAAGGGAACATAAAATGAATTAATATGTGTTAGGTACATGTATAAACTCCTCATGATGAATGTAATCATTTTGTACTGCAAACATGTACTAATAAGAGGCCGGGTATGGTGGCAATGCTTGTAATCCCAGCACTCAGGAGTCTGAGGCAGGAGGATCTCTGCAAGTTTTAGACCAGCCTGGGCTACAAAGTGAACTCAAGGCCAGCCTGAACTGCATAGTGAGACCCTGTCTCAAAAAGACAAAACAACAATAACAACAACCGCCCCCCCCAAAAAAAAAACTGGATGTACTAATAAAACAGAAATTAACAGCAAACAAAAACAAACAAGTAAAATGAATTCCTCAAGCAGCCCATCAAAGCAGAGTCTAATGTATGTAGCATCTACATAGAAGAAGCTACAAAGACTGCCTGCTCTCAGCAACACTAGGCCGCATCTCTCACCAAAGGTTGGGAGCCATCTACAATAATGAAATTTTAACAAAAAGCTAAAAATGTGACAATATGACATTTTATGAACTACAACAAAGACCCTTGCTTATAGCACGAGAATGGCAACAAGAGGCTATGTTACTTTTTTTGGCCTCTGCTGGGAAACTATATTATCAGTGAACACAAAGTTTTTTGCTATTCTGCACATGGCCTGCATGACTGTGCATGGTTTGGGATGACTAATTTGGCGGATTATGAATAGATTTTAGTCACTATTACTGTTCCCGGAAACACCCACTGCCCTTCATTCATTGTCGTTGAATCAGATGTAATGAGTAAGGTTCTGAGTGCCTCGGAGCCTTTTGGGTCCGAAGACAGCTGGTCATCCCAGGTCCCTGCTTGCACTCCAATTTTTCTCATGCCCTTTTTTCCCTCCATAGGCTGTAACTCCAGGCAGGACACTGGCATCCACTGCAGGGGTCTCCAATAGTAGTGGATGAAGTTATTAGATTTTGACTGTTAGCATTTCCAAACATAAATGTAGCAACTAGGAATTAAAATTCTTATCTGTCAACAGGTTCACACCTCTGGCCAGCAATAGGTTTCTTGGGATTCTTCTTTCTCCTCTGGTTTCCTTTTTCCTTAATTAATTAATGAATTAATTAGTTTGTGGAGAATGCTGAGGACGGAACCCAGGCCATGTGAATGATAAACACATGCCCTGCTACTGAGTTACACAGCTAACTTGATCTTGTTGTCCTTTATAATTAGCCTTATTCTCATTCTACCCTTGTTGTATCAGTTATACTGAGACGTATGGTGTGTATATGCTCAAGCACTCAATATATTTGACTTGTGATAAGATCTGTCAATTTAGATTGTTATCATTTACTTAAATAATTATTTGTATGAAAAATATGAGAAGATTAAAACCATAACATGGTCTTGAGCATAATATAATTATGAGAATAGAATTCTCCACAGCTAGAGTTAGGTTTTTCTCTACCATTTCTGCTCCTTTTTCCATTTCTACTTCTACCAATACAATGGAATTTTGAAGTGTGAAACTTTCATATGAAACAAAGCAGATTTTTTGTTTTCGTGGTTTCATCTTTTGACAAATTACAGTTGCACAGAAAATGACTTTGCAGAAACCTTGCATAATGATACATATTTCGATTCTTAAAAGTAGATGTTTCCTTGGGTCTTGTGCAAGGGGAAGGAAGGTGCTTAGGAGCTAATTCAGGAACAGAGCTATGGAACTGAAGGGGACTATGAAGCTTTCACAGAAGGAAGCTGTAACCTGCAGTCTAGGATTGGTGTCACTAACATTTGTGCCACTAGATTTCTTCTCAGGAAATTCACCAGGATATAATGTAGTGTTCATCATTTCAGTATTGTGAAAATATCTGTAAACATACCAAGGCTCTATTCACCATTCTACAACATATCACAGCACAGTCTTCAGTGATCACATTCCGAACACAAATCTGGAAGTGAGATATACAGATGGTGATCTCACTCTCTCAATAAAAAATCTTCGAATACGTGGGAGGCAGCACCAGGGAGTGAGTAGAAAAGAGAGGTTGTGATCAGCAACGAGCAACTGATGCCTCCGCATTTTTGTCTGAGCTTACTCTGCTTGCCAAGGCAGAAATGTTCTTTTACAATGTGATTACATTACAGATGAATTTGCAATCACTGTTACATCGATATTCATTGTAGACATATATCTTGTAAGGTGTAACTTAGAGATTCATAAAATACTATGGCAGTAAAAGACTAGGATGACTATCAAATACTCCAATTTCATCAGAAATTGTGATCTCTCTTTTTCACTCACTTAAGTATGTGCTACAAGTCTTAATACTTTCTGTTTGTGTTTAAACAATAAAAATTTATATCTTTGCCTTCATAAAGAAAATTACTTTTTGAAATTTCCTACTATTATTATTGCAACATTCAGAAGCTATTACCTTGAGATCTGGATTTATTGGGAAGATATAAAAATAAAACTATGAGGTATTTTAAAAAATATAAGCATAAGAATTATAAAATTTATACAAAAGTTCAAAGGCAAATTAATCACCACATTTATTAACAAGATAAGAATATATCTGATATTAATATAAAATTGTTCTCTCTGTATATATACATATATGCATAGGGATGATAGTAAAAAGAACTTATTTTAAATTAAATTTTCATTTTTGTTTGAAATTTTTTCTTTTATCTCATTGTATCTATTTCGTTTAAATTCTTTATGTTATACACATCCCCAAACTTATTTAATATTATTTTTCTTTTTTCTTTTAAAAATAAAAGAACTTAAAATATTAACAAACAGACATCCATTTACAAAATAGCACAAGAACAATATGAGCAATACTGAATTGCAGATAAGGTGACAGGAAATTAACAATGGTGGTTGTATTACATATTGATAACTTCAAAGTGGTTACTCAGGAAAACAAATGTAGACATGCAAGGTTGATTAAATAATTAATCATTAACTGTTCCTTTCAATAAAGCAATAAAAGTAGGTAGTACAATTATGTTAGCCATCCTGTATATGTATATATATATGTATATATGTATGTATATATATGTGTGTGTGTATATATATATATACATATATCCCTTTCTTTCTTTTCTCTTTTCCCTCATCTCAGTTGCTCTTTACTTTTGAGCAGTTTCCTTTCATTTACTAATTCCAAAATCTGGGCTATTTTTGTATCTCTTTCTGCTCATTTATTTTCTCTTAGTTATTGAGAACATTTTATTATTTTATATGTTCTATTAATGGAATATCACTCCACAAGATATTATTTCAAAATTGAGCACTTAAAGCAGTGAAGAGATGTTATTTTACATAGATTCTGAGGGTCAGGAATCTGCATGTGGTTTAGTTGGGTGGCTATGATCAAAGTATCTTATAAGGTTGTAATCAAGTTATCAGGTAGAAGTGTCATCATCTAAAGACACCAAAGAACCACCACCTTGAATGTTAACAGGACACTTCAGTTGTTTACCATATGTTCTATGTACGTACTAGAGCAATATTTCACCTGATGACATCAGAGCTAGTGATCAAGGGGGGAAAGAGAAGGAGGGAGAAAGAAGGAGAAAAAGAACACACTTTCCATAACTAATTTCATCTTGGATAAACCGCTAGTTCTGCCATTTTCTCTTTATTAAAAGTAAGTTGCTAAGTCCAGCCCACACTCAAGAGGAGGCGATTATACAAATAGTGTGAATATCTGCATGTGGAGATGATTGGGGACCATCGAAGGGCTACCTATTTCACATGTCTAGTGATTTTTGCATGAAGGCTGGACATGAAAATGTCTGGCTGTTCAAATCTCATTTTATTTTCTGTACAGACTATTAAGTTTGCTTCTAAAGATAGTCAATTTACTGTTGGATAAATTTTATTTCATCAAAATGTTTTCAACCTTTGTAGGGAAGGTCAACATTATTTCTTCTCTTAAGGCTAGAATAATCAATTCTCTTAAAATATACATTTTATACAGTCTCAGTGTCCAGAATATTCAGCAAGGTCTCTTGTCTTTGGCTTGATAGAGTCTTTGGAACTTCTCAAACTGTTGACTTCCATATGTGTGTGTACATTCATGTAATGTAAGACTCCACTTCTGTATTTGTAATTTACAGTGTACTGTATTCTTATAGATGTTGTGGAAAATAGTTCATCTAATATTTTTCTGTTATCACTCTCTGTTAAGATAGAGTTTTTGTGAAAAATGAATCAGATTAGGGATGCAGACATTTGGTAAATGAAACAATTATTAATTATCATTTTGATTAACAGGTAAAAGGATAGAAAAACAATTACAACTGAAATAATCAAGAGAATTAAAATAATCTCAAAATTTATCTTGTGTTATCTATTTTTCATACCAGTAATACAATAAACTGTGTTGTGCTTGAACTTCCATAACTTTGTGCTATGATGCTGCTTATAGCTTTACATGAATTGACATGCATACAAATAGCCAATATCTAATGAATGAAAGAATATTTTTTCTGAAGTGCTGTATTCGTGTCACAATTTGAATTATATTTTCAGTTTTATTAGGCTTTCAATGTATTTATGCTCCTTCTCATTTGTTCTGTACAGCACTGGGGTAGTAAAAATATTTCAGAAGCATAAAAATCAAACTTTCACATAAAAAGGTTGTGACGTCATCTTGGGGTATTTTAGATATTGTCTAAATACTTCGGCATTAATTGCAAGGTTAAAGGCACCATAAAAACTCCATGATGCTGTCTTAAAATAGATTATGACTGGAAAATCATAGATTGCATTTGATATGCAGTTATATTTATAATTGTTAGGCTTTATTACAATTTCAAATTAAGTCGAGAAGGCTATCATACATCTATTTCAGAATAAGTATCGATATGATAAATTTCATAAATATTAAGAAGCACCATAGGGAGTTATGCACTATGGCAAATTTGTATTTATTATGTTGCTTTCTCCAAGACAAAGTTAATATTTGTGGAACTAAAAGATTCTTACTATTCTAAACACAGAGCCGAAGGAGTGTTCATGAAGAGCGCTGGAAATGCTAGATAAGCTCGCAGTGACTGGCAGCGCCAAAGCTGGCTGTGCTTAAGTTATCTTGCATGCTTCCTTATTATTCTGCCTTGTTGTTGCTAAAGGGAAATTTATTAAGCGGGAGGAAAATTCAGACCAAGGAATCAATTACTTGCTTTTATACTCATCACGATGTCTTCCTCTTCTTTTCATTTAGCATAAGGGCACAGGTTCTAGTTTAAATCATTTGAACACTCAAAAGATGCTTTACTTAGATAAAATTAGATATTGGTGGCCGTAGTCACAAATATGAGAAATAAAGGACATATGCTAAATAACGTCTCTCTTACCGGGTGTGCTTTCCACTCTGCCCCTGCTGCGCTGGTCCTGAGTTATTCCAGACTCTGGCTCGCCAGCTGGGCCTCATTATACCAATTAGAAAGGTGACCTTTTACAATAACCAGGGGCTTTATTATGTTTTCAATGCAAAAACTGTAAAGCTGTATATGTGGAACATTATAAATGAACAAAGGAGTCAAATAAACACCATTTTAGAGTATGATTCTGTAGTTTCAGAAAGTATCACCATTTCATCTTGTAAGTTAGAGTTCATGGAGGTAGACACAAAGTAATAAGAATAGCACATTCCAATGTCAGTACTGTTTCATCTTTGTGAAATTACAATAGCTTTGGCTTTTTCTGAAAAAAATACTAGGGTCAGAGACTTGATAACAAGCATTATCATGCATATAAAAATCATTACTGTATCCAAAAATGTATCAGTCTCTAAATTGTGTTTAAATAAATTAACTACACTTTGTAATTGTTTTCTCTGAGATCATTTGGGATTTTATATTTTGGAAGTGTAGAAATTTGAACGTCTTGCATTATTCTCTGGGGAAAATAAGTTAAGTCTATCAAGCTGAAAATAAGCACTGGAGGAATATACCAAAACATAGTGATAGCACGGTGTAGTATATCAGAAATAAACACTGGGGCTAGATTAAAAGATGTACGACCTTGCTTAAATCACTTCATTTCATCCTCTGAGTGTCATTATCTTAAAATAAAGCTAAGAATTTTAATCTCATAGAGCTATTATGAAGACTAATATAAATTATGTAAAATACTTAACTTTTGCTAGCATACAGTGAGTGCTCACAAAATATTTGTTGAATGGATGGATGGAAGGATGTTCCTTTCTGCTTACATCATTTAATCATTTTTATTAAAAGGATAAAAGAAAATGACATTCTTTTCCCTCAGGTAATCCTTTTTAACATGGCACTGCCCTTTATAGGCTTAAATGTTTTTAATCACCAATTTTATTACAAGTTCTTAATTCTTACATTTGCCCACAAATACCAAACTGCAAAAACAATTTAAGGGACAGAATAATTTGTGTAAGGTGCATTTCTGAAGTTGTAGCCTCTTCATACTACTAAAAATGTTTACCAGTAGAATATGTTTTTCGGAATTGCTGACTAATTCTGTTTAACTACCTCCTTCGAGGGATAAGCTTTAGAAGAGAAAAGGATGGAAGAATTTCTATGATGGCTAAATTTAGAGTTTAAAGGCCTAGATTGTGATTTCCATTAAGTTACGTTTGTCTGTGATGCTGTGGTTTGATTAGCTTTGGGTATACCATGAAATTGAATGCTCATTGAGAGGTACTAAGAGAGTAAGAACTTAATCTTACTGTGGTGTTTAGAGGTGGAACCTTTAAGAGGTGATTATGATCAAAAAAGTCTGTCAGGGAGAAATTCCCTTGATTAAATGCTGTTGGCTTTTCAGAAGACCTGAAGCTACCCCCGTCCCACACACAGACACGCAGACACTCAGACACACTCCTTGGCTCTCACCATGTGATTCCCTGCATTGCCTTGAGACTCTGCCAATGAGAAGGGCACTACCAGATACAGACCTCTGAACCTTGGAAATGTAAACTAAATAAATTAAATAAATTTTTTTCTGTATAAATATCAGCCTTCAACAGTTTGTTATAGTAATGCAATACAGACTGTTATAGTGGAGTTGGGACAACTTAAGGTTGCCTTAAGGTATTTCCCTCAAAAATAATGATTAGATTACGATGTTGAAGAATGGCAAGTCAATGACAGTGAACCGTAAAGCACCAGTCCAACTACTGCAGTGTCGTAGGACTGCCATCCACCACATCCTTCAGGGCAGGTGTCCATGTCCACTGGGAGTCCCAGATCAGAAGTGTGGGGCATGGAAGAGGCCATAACAGTTAGCTACCCGCTACCCTCCTTTGTATCCTGGACTCAGAGTCTCTGGCCAGGATTTGATGTAGTGAGAAGCTGAAAGTGGGCACATCCTGATTCAACTTGCCCACAGGGTCAACATGTATTTTGACCCTGTGTGTTTTACAAAACTCTTAAAATCAATTTATATTTACATCATTCTGCTATTGTTTGATGTTTTTCTGTTTGTACATTGAGATTTTAACCAGTGTTGTTAAGCCAGAGAATAAGCTGAAGCCTTTAGCATCCTCAAAGGAGGGTTACTAAGAGCTCCTCTGTCATCTCAAGAAGTATTCTCCAGAAATGCCCCTTACACCACTGGCTCCTGATTCCCTGCTGCTTAACTCCCATATTCTTTTATTTGTGTAGTTATGAAACCATGATATAGGCTTTTTTAGTGTATTTTTCTGCTTGATTAGATTTCAAGCTCTGTGATAGCAATAATATAACCTTTTAAAAATTATTTTATCTTGATTTTCAGGGCAATCAACACAATCTTAAAGTGGAATGATTGAATTAACTTGAAAGAGCAAAAATGAAAATGCATATTTATGAAATTATTTAAGTTTTCAATACACTCACCTGTAGATAATCTTAAAAGTTAGAAATGTATTTTTGAGTAAAAAGAAGAGGAAAATTCATTAATAGTATCATGACCAAAACCATGATCAGTCAAAACAATATCACTTTAGATCCACTCTATGGATAAAAATTAAAAAGACTGACAGTATTAACTTCTGGGAAAGATGAAGAAAATAACTGTGGGAATGCAAGTTTTGCCAATTATCCATTGCAATATCTAGGACATATATATGCCATTGGACCTTACACTCTTTTTTAAGAATAGAACTCAGAAATCTCTAGCACAATGTACTCAGGAAGGCACATGAAAGTATGTTTAATTTCAGTGGTGTTTGTAACAGAAGAAAACGGAAAACAACAATATGTTCAACTAGAAAAAGAATAGATAACTGAAGGAAAACTATAGAGCTGGGAAATGAATGAATTGTGTCTAAATGCAAGAAACACTGATACAAATTAAAAACATTTAATGGCAAAGAGCAAGTCACAGAAGCATTGCCTTTTTCATATCACTTAGATAAATATAAATCTACATTTATACTATACTATTTTATACAGGGCATATAGACTTACATGTACAATAAAATGTAAGAAAAAAAAGTAAGAAAAGTAACTTGTAAAATCCATGATGTACTCTTTGGAAGTGAGAAAAGGAGGAGGTATAGGCAGAGAGAAATTGGATCAGGGAGGGAAGAAATTATATTTCAAATTTCTTTATAATTTATCATAAAAATAGTATGTGGATGAATTCTTTCTATTCTTTCTCAGTGTATTTTCCTAGTCTTCTATGCATATTACTAGTAGCTTGGACTTAGAATTAGTTACTGTTACTTATTCAAGTCTTAGGACTTGTCCATTATATTTGTGTTACATGCAACTTGAAAAGATTTCCAATGGCAATTATTTTCTGTGGCATTTAGAATGGATTACAACATTTGTTGGACATTTCATGCTAGGAAATCTCTTAAATGTACAAGAATGAGAAACAGTCTACAAATTTGAGAGGACTTATAAGGAACAGGGATCATATTTACCTCTTGCTGAACACTTCACAGAGTGACCATCACTCAA
Source organism: Chinchilla lanigera (assembly GCF_000276665.1). Taxonomy (NCBI): domain Eukaryota; kingdom Metazoa; phylum Chordata; class Mammalia; order Rodentia; family Chinchillidae; genus Chinchilla; species Chinchilla lanigera. The sequence goes on from NW_004955402.1 coordinate 16,335,507, forward strand.
TTAGATTTTCTGCGTGTTCTCTGTGCAGTGTTCCATAGGAACATCTTAAAAATTCTTATATAATCTCATAAACAGAGAGGGTAACAATAAGTATACCAGTGGCTGGGGATTTAGCTCAGTGGCACGGAGCCTGCCTGGCAAGCACAAGGTAGTGAGTTTGACTCCCGGTGCTAGAAAAATAAAAAAAGTTTACCAGCCATATGAAGAAGAATACATATGTGTAATCATTTAATATTACTCTCATGAAATATCGCTTCCTAAAATGAACCCAGGATGTCTGATGGTGCAATTGATATTCTTTAACAAAATCTTTCCCCACTTAGTTCTGTTATTTTAATGCCTTTACAGATATAAATGAAATAAATGTGTCCATATGAGCTGATCCATTTAATTCCTATTTATCAACAAAACAGTGAATCACTTTCTGCTGGGTGTGGGTATTTACTGATATTTCTAAAGTTAAATGTGAATGATGTATATCTCCTACAGTGTATTTTACTTGTGGATAAATTTCATGTTATGTTGCCTGTTATAATAAGTTCTAGAAGAAAGCTATAGATTATGACTGTATCTACTCAGGTAGAGCCTACAGCCAGGAGCTGAAGCAGACAGAAAAATAACTTTACATTTGACTACATTTTATGATAGTTAAGAAATATTGTTTGAAAGGAATTCTTATTATTTTAAGAATGCACTTTTTAAAATCATGCAATAACAACTTTTAGACTTTGAAATTGAATATGTCTTCTCATTTTATTCTCAATTCAAACAAAAAACAAAAACTCTGGATTTTGTATGGCATGCTCAGTGTGGTTGTTTGACTTTACATATGGAAAAAATACATCTGAAAGTGGGTGAAAGCAGATTTGGGGGTGATCCTAGTATTTGGCTTGTGACAGTCTTTCAATTGCACATGACAGACAGAGAATGCAGGCACGGACCCAGGATTGGTCTAGCAAAAGAGAAAAGAAAAAAAATCCATAAAACATATGTTTTGCAAAACTGAACTCGGATTCCAGGGGTTTTTGTTGGTTGGGATCCTGACAATGAAAAACAACAGGAAAAAAGACGAGCACTCAGAGGAACCACGAGGATAACGAGGTCAGTCAAAGTCTGGGCTTCTGCCAAATCTGACAGGCCAGTAACTGGCAGAGATGTGTGGGGAACTCAGACAATGGTAGAAGTAGCAGCGGCAAGGGCCACCTGCTTCTTTTAAGAGATAAGTCATTGTTACATCCTTGGCACTCTCCAAAGGAACCTTGTATCCACAGGGAGGAAGCAGAGCAGAGCACACTGTGGTATTAGTGTTGAGGATTCATGCCAAATCGGAATCATCCTTGCTTCCCATTGAGGGGGAAGAAAGCAGGCCAAAACCAGCTAAGGTATCACCTGTTATGAGAGTTTCTTGGAGAAACGAACATTTTCCAGGTCATATATTTTTATCAATATACATAGGTGGTTTTAAAATATATGTAGTTAAACTATACACATATATAACATATATAACTTGTCTAGTTTTAGTGAAAAGAAAACAGGTTTGGAAAAAGCATCAAATCTCGTCGTAGCTCCTTCAATATTCTGCACTGGTGTGCAGACCAGTGAGTAGGGTGTGGAGGATGGTGCTTTTATAGTAAGCCCAAAGAACAGAAAGGATGTAAAACTCATTTGAGATCTATGAACAACCATTATCATTTCTTTTAAAAGCTGTTTGAAAATGCAACATTCACAATGTTGGACAGAGAGTGATTAGATGCTGACGTTTCTGAGCTGCTTCAGAGCAGACATCTCAAGGGAAGTGTCACACTCCTCATGTCTACAATGGTATATCCCTTTCAGCTCAGATTTGGCATGACTTTCCACACAAAAATTGCTTAAAGTGTCTCCTTGATCATACTAGTAGCATTGCGTGCTGGTCTCACCTGAAAGAACGCACATGTAGAGTGCTTGGGTTACAGGAAGCATCTTAAAGAACCCTCTGTGTTTGGGAATAATACAAAAATTGGGTTAGAGGATTTAATGAAGCTTATTGGTGGTCAACAAAGACTTCTACAGAAGCCATTGATTAGGTAGGACTCATTATTAATCTCTTGGCTGTTCAGAAAACCTGAAATTAGCTAGAAGGTTCTGAGTAGAAATTTTCTGCCAGAGGAGAATTACTTGGGACTGCAAAAGAGATCTAGGATAGATCAGGGGAATTTTTAATCAGACATTTTATCAGATATAGAAGTTCAATGTTATCATGAATTTCTTGGTGAAAAGAATGAGTAGATTAATATATACGAGAATCCACAGTATAAATTGCATAATTTATATTGTGAAGACTATTCTATGTACTGTCATTCTTATAAATGAGGGTTTAGCTGTGAACAATAAATCTTAATCTTCAAGAACTATGATTATCCCACATGACTGTTAAAGCCAAGATTTTTGTGTAGCTCTATTTACATGGACTCCAAATTGGTATATAACATAGAGATACACATTGAGTTAGTAATAGTAGACTTGCAGGAAAATATTAAGGAATAGTCACTAGTGGGCAGATTATCATTGACAATAGTGAACAGTTAATTCCAACAACAAAAGCATACCAAAATCAAACTCAAAGTTTACTTTCATTGTCATTTTTCATTTCTGAGTCTACTCATTGGGTAAAAATTTTTTTCTTTGAATCCTTCATATCCTCACCTCTCTTCTCTTTCTTTGAAGTCTGCAATTTGCTTACATTACTAAATCTTTGGACTTTGCTGTGACAACTCAATTTAGTTTCTTCCCATTTCAAGTGCTCCAGAACTGCAAATGACTACTGACTACAGCAATGCCACTCCACACCTATATAGTTTAAGTTAAAGTTAAGGCACAACGTAAGATAAAACGTGCATGGTTAATTGGATCTCCGGCTCTACCTGTTGCCATCTGAGGCAAATCGGACAATACTTAACACCAATCTTTTCTCACAAATATAAAAATAGGCTGGTAAGAATCAACCCACAGAATTAGGGGGAATATGTTAGTTACCAGATGGGAAGGATCTGGCTAATAGCGCATGAGGGGAATACAGAGCAAAGTAGGCCCCTTTTCTGTCCTTATAACTCTTTTACTTACATATTATGTTTCAATAAAGATATCTGTGGAGCAGCAGGACAATAATATGTGAATGCTAAAGGGAATCTAGATCAAGCAAAAGTATTTTTCTCATATACAATGGTTTAATGTTACAAAATTCTTCGTGAAAACAGGATTTAACCTCCAACAATTTTCCAAGAAAATTTTGAGGAAAAAATCCACAGTAACCCTCATGAAATTTATATTTCATTCTAAATTTATATTGTGGTTTGGATCACCATGACTGGTGGAAGGATTGTGGGAATATGGAAGAGCAAATGTTCTCAGTTACATTTAAGTTAAGATTGAAGTTGATAGTTAGGAAGAATCCATTAGAGGCTGACATGACTACAAATCAGAGCTATATTCGACAACCAAACATTAATTATTTCAGATTGTTTGCAGTTTTGCACTTGAGCTAATAGAGATAATTAAGAAATCCTTTAGAAAGAACAACCTGAGATGACAAATGCAGCCAAGATTCGGACTCTGATCTCAATCCAATTTTTTTCACTTCTATGCCCCAGTGATTCTTCAAAGCAAGGATCACAGTGTTATGTAAATCTGTCACTTGTCTTTTATGAAACACTAAAATTCTACATTTGAAATGACACATTATTTAGAACCAGACGAATTTAGGTTTAGAAGATAATTATACCGCTTACTGGCTGTGATATCTGGATCAAGCTAAGTTTTTGAAGTTTCAATTCTATCCTTAAAATTTTGATATTAAGATTAAAGGTACTAAAAGAAAAGATTAGAGGTACTATTTACAAAACCATACACATCCTTTATGGTACATGATAGAGACTCAAGAAATGGTAATATCACATTATTATGGAATAATCTGTATGGGAATTCAATATGCTATTAAATCCACCTAGTATAATGGTGAATGCATTGGATTTCCATCACTGAGCTTTCATCTCTCCACTTATAATCAATTTATTGTCCATTTATGTATTTATAGTGCATTTAAATATGTGTACATAATTTCTAATTGACAATTCCTTTAAAACCTCCACTTGGCTGCCCCTGAGCCCATAGTGATTTATCATCCTCAGAAGTAACCATAATGCAAAGGTTTTTGCTTATCATTTCTGTGCTTTTCAATTTTATTTTAAATATATATAAATACTTCTTTACATAGTTCATTTAGTTTTCATGCTTTTATACTTAAAAGTGGAAGCATACTTTATGCATTCTTTTAACATTTTCCTTGATATAATTTTTATGAAATATATGAAATTTTAGTTCTTTTACCATATTGTGCAACAGATGACATTTTTTATTGCTTTCTCCATTGTGAAACTTTTGTTGCTTACAAATTCTTGTAATATCAAACAGTGGAACAAGCATGTCTCTGTTTGTATCTGCATACGTGTGCATACATACATTCACATACACACCCACACACAAATTTCCCTACAACCTACTTCTATGACTAAAATTGCTGAGATTCACATTATTTACATTTGCAGATTTACTAGATAATACCAAATTGGCTACCACCATGACTAAGTCAACTTATATTTTCTTAGAGCAGTACTACTTTAAAAACTCTAGTATTGGCATAGGATACACAAATAAACCAATTGAACAGAAAGTCTAGAAACTAACATGTTAAGGTAGGAATTTGATTTATTGACCTTTCAGATCAATGAAAGGTGCCAAGTATTTAGTTATCCATAGAGAGAAAAAGATATCTCAATCTCCCATTCTGCTTTACATCAGAAAAAATATCAATTCTAAGGGTATTTAGGACTTAAATATAAAAAGCAAAAGTATATAAATAGTCTAGAAGATTATAATCAAAATAATTTTATTATGTCAGGTCAACAGCATTCATTCATGGAGACAAAAAAGTGAAAACAACAAAGGAAAGTAAACTTATAATGTGTTATATATTTTGTTCACTAAGGAATATTAAAAAAGGGGGCTAAGACAGGAAAAGCAGATAGTGGACAGATATAACCCCCTGCAGTGGGGAGAAAAATTACAAGTTGGTTAAATAATAATAAGGCAAACGTGGACAAATCAAAGTGTAATTTCCTTGTATAGGTCATTCAACATTAACAGTTCTCATAAATAGATGGTAAACATACCACCACTTTGTGGCCCACAAGTGACTTTTATACAGTATATGTATATGTGTGTATTTGTAATAGCTATTTAACATTAACAATAGGAATGCACATAAGAATACTAAAACTTGAAAAAATACGGTGTTTTACTTACTTTTCTCATTGCTGAGACAAAAATATCTGACACTCAAAGCTAAAGGGGATCAGGTTTTTTGGCTTGAAGTTTGTAAAGGTTTCAACCCATAGTCGACTGGCTCCAAGGCAGAGTGGCACGGCAGGAGAGCCTCGCAGAGGAGAAGCAGTTCAAGGTAGACAGAAGGCACAAGGCGGTGAGGCAGCAGGCTACAAGTGATAATCACGGCTTTCTTTCTGTCCCTTAGATTTTATCCAAACTACTCACCCTTGAGGCAGGTAGCACCCATACCCAGGGTAGAACATCCTTAATCCTCACATCACACCATGAATCAATCCTAGCATCACAACTTTAAGCTCAGCATCACAACTCTACATCCAGCTGCCTCCAAAAGTTCCAGCTATGATGGCATAAGGGTTAGGGGGTCATCTAGCTATAAGCCACAACATAGTGTATCCGCATAGTCATAAATTCAGAAAAATGCTTTTTCTTAAATTGCTTCCTGTCCAGAAATCACACTTTTTTTCTTTAAAAATGACAAGTTTTGTTGCTCTTGGCCCACACTCAGACTTTCACATTATAGCATGATCTAGTATAATGTGACCCCACTGGCTGGGGTCAGTGTATGGTACTTCATCTGGGAAATGGTGTGTCACAGTAATACAGCTGGCCAGGCCCAGGAAAGGAGGAGCTGGGAGATCTTCAAAGCCAACAGTGGGCCCAGAGGCCTGGGGGAAGTATGGGACAAAGGTCTGGCTCTGCCTCAACAACTCAGAGTTCTGTCATCCTGTCTGAGCCTTAATTTCTATAGAGCACCGCAAGGAGGGATAGGGGCTGCTAGTCAGAAGGTCCAGTCCCTCAGAACACCTAAAATATTTCATACTGTGGCCTAATCCTCCCTAAGGGGGCCCATTTTCTAGAATCCATTGCACCATCTCCACCCCATTCCTCAGAAAAAATAGTAGCAATGTTTTTCTGTTCTCAAAATCATTTGAAACGTTGGTGCATAGAGGAAACCGGAAACCGTTTGGGCGAATTTAGCTGCACAGGTTAGCTCACAGCTAGGCGGGAAATTTGCTGCCTAAACAAGGTCTGGGAGAGACCCCATCCCATGGGCCCTCGCGTAGAGCCTCCCCACTCCCTTCCTCAGCCGGCACAGGCTCGGTCATGCGAGGGATGTCCGGATGGGGAGCAGCATCCCCTGCTGCTTGGCTCCACTCAGTGCCCAGTCTAATGACCCTTGGTTGAGAAAAAAAGGAAAACTGAAGATCTCAGTTGAGCAAAGATGTAGGGAGACAACACATGCACACACACGGTCCCCTCAGTACTGTCCCCAGGCTATGCAGTCACCAGGGCTGTACAAAGCCATCTCATAAGCAGTACTTGGGTTATATACCTGCAGGCATAGGTCAAAGGTGTGGCTGCACTGGTTGGCATCTTACTAGTAGGGGCACGGCCATATTGTCACTTGTCAGTCCTCAGCTTGTTGGGACCCTGCCTCTAGGTCCTGGAGCCATTATATCTACGTGAGGGTGATGGTGGGGTGGTCCATGGGGGTGTCAGCCTATGTTTATTGGGGTTGTAGAATTCCCTCCTCACACCCTAATGTGGTCATGACTGTGTTACATATGTGTTGGGTCAGTCTACAGCCTGATGATCAAATGGTTGCCCTTTGTGGTGGTGTCATCAAAGTTCTGTTGCTAATTTTCTGAGGACTTGAGACTGATATCCATGCTACCTTGCAGCCGCATGGCTATGGCCTTCCTGGGAAGCACCAGAAGAGATATCCCACCCATACTGCATCATCGTCTCACTCTTAGACACTCTTGGCCTTGAACAGATCTCCATGAAGTTGGAGAAGTTTTCCAGCAGGTGGTAGTTCTGCATGGAGCATGTCGTCTGGGGACTAAGCCTGTTTGCTGTTGCTTTGTGTGTGTGTGTCTCTGTGTGTGTGTGTGTGTGTGTGTGTGTGCACGTGCACATGCATGAGATAATCCCATCCTTCAGACCCTCTAAAAGTCAAGGCCATATGAGTTCCTCCTTTCCACCGCAAATCTTGGCCTTCTCAAGATTGTATTTGGACAGCAGCTAGTTTTTGGCCTTGGGCAATAGCTGGTACCTAGGCCTCTCTTACTATGTAGAGCTAATGGCTGGCAGAAGCAGCCCATTGTGTGGGAAGCCCTGATCAGATTCATCAGGAACCACAGTTTGCCAGTGGGGACATTAAGGTTTCAAATGTCCCACGTTAGAGACCAATTGGAAGGCTAGAGTCAGCGTCTTAGACTTTTTCCTATAGTGAGTGCGGCTGCCTGTGAATGTCATCAAGGGGCTCCATTTGGTGTAACATCAACAGCTCCTATGGGACGGGCATGACATAATAATTATGAGGGTAAATGTTATCATTCTGAGATTAAGCACACCTTGAGTTTTGGCCTCTTGGAAAAGAGGAGGGAGTAGCTCATCAGATGTACAATAACATTCCTTTTTATTAAACCTGTCTTTTCAGAAAGCCATAAAAGGAGCAGCTTTATCAACAGCCCATTCCAAAGAAGACGACTTTAGAAGACAGTGGGAACCAGTTTGGCAGCTGAACTATTCTGGAAAATTCTGTGGGGAGGAAAAAGCCCATCAGCACTTTCTTTCTAAATTAAAGGCAGAGACATTGTGGGGGAAACTGCTGGCTTCCCATATGTTCTTGGTCTCCTTATATAAAACCCTCCGGGAACTCTTTCCCAAATTTCTTTCCTCAAAAAAGCTTTTTCTAGAAATTTTAAGTTAGTGTAAAATTCGGTATCACAGAACTTTTATTTATTTCTAATAGATATGCGAAAGGTTAGTAGGTATTATTGACCTGAGTATAACAATGTCCCTGAAGGCTAACCTTTAAATCTTTATGTGTTCAGTAATTCAAGCTATGCAGAGCATTATTCTCTGTCTTTAGGAATATTATAACATTCCATAAAGCTATAATAAAAAGAGTAGTGGAAAAGGCCAAAGGGAAATTACCTCTTTCTCTGTAATTGCTCTGTAGGGCATTCACATACTCAGTTTACTCAAATGAGGTCCTTTTGGCAGTCTGCAGAGAGCTTCCTAAAAGAAATATTGTACAGTGGTATTAACCAGAAAGGTTGAGTCCCTTTATTAATCCAAGAAATCAAATTATCCTTTTCATTAATAAAATATAAATTAACATTTTAGATTAACCAAGATGAGAGATTTCTACATTACCAACGTTGTTTATAGGAACATAAAGGATAATTCCAGGACAACCTCCTCATGTGTTGTTTGCACTAGATTTTATGAAGCCAATTAGTGTATTCTGTGTTTATTAGTTAATAAATTATAGCTATCATATGATGTTAACTTGTTATTTCTAAGTTCTTTTGGTGAATGAGAAATTTTGATTTAGTGAATTAAATTTTAAGTCATTATTGCCTCAGTACTTTCTAAGGAGACATGAATCCCAAGTTGGAAAAAAAGTTGTGTTTTGTTTCACTAGACTACATAAAGAAAGGAACTTGAATGGAAGTAAAATATAAAACAAAACTTCCTGGACAATATTGATGGTAAACAAAAATTGCATTAATAGTGTAAAGGATCATGTTTATTTAATCTACATGTATCAAGTTCTTCCCTTATGTCAGCAGCAATGGTAACATTGTCCTAGATAATGAATAATTAGGGTGCACTCTCTCCCATATATTCAGTGATAATTATAATTCCTGACACTGTTCTCTTCATAGAAAACATTAGGATCTAGCTAGTGTCATAGTTTGCTTAATACAATATATAAAGACAGGACAGTCATATAAGATAGAATCATGTATAGAAGCAATGAAAATCTCAAAATATTAATAAGGTTTAGAAAGCTAGGAAAAGTAAATCTTCCATACTCTGATAAGGAGTCCATTTTTGAAAATACCACACACATCAAATCATGGGAAAACATTAAAAGTACTGCACAGATCAAAAAAGATTAGCGTGATCTTTTGATGCATAAATAAAGAGCAATATATAGAAAATGAATAATGACAGGTCCATTTGTATGGAAACTTGATCTTCAAAAAAGACATTGCTTCTGTTCTGCATCATTCTAAATATCTTAGCCAGCATAATAAGATTAAAAACAAGAGTGGAGCCATATGAATTAAAAAGAAAGTAAATAAAATTGTCTTTATATGAAGATTATATGATTATGAAAGACACAAGATAATAAAATATTTAGTGCAGATAATGCTAGTTTAATAAAAATAACTAAAATGATAAAACCTCAAGCTTATTTTCAGGAATAAATCTAGTAGTGGATGTGGAACATAACAAAATCACTAACTTTTAACAACAAAATCACTAACTTCTTATTTAAGGAAAACCTTAATTAAATATGTGTTAAATAATGTCCATGGATCGGGAGAAAATATTGCAAAGATATCAAATTTCCTAAACTAACTTACAAGTTAAGCAAATTTTTAAACAATATAACTCTACATTTTGTAATTTGGGCAAGTTAATTCTAAATTTTCTATGTGAGAACAAAAGTACAGATACTAAAATTTAAAAATATTGATAAAGGCCAGGGTATTTACCTAACATATTAAGATTAATTTTTAAAAGCCAACCTGAGACTAAGGATGTAATTTACTAGTAGAGAAGGTTTTTACCACATTCAAGATCATGGGTTAAATCCCCAGCACAGAAACTAAAAGTTAAAAACAATCTAATTATGACAATGTATTTTTGATGCAAGGTGCATAGATGCATATGCAGAAAATGAGTAATGATAGATATGTTTGTATGGAAACTTGATAAGTAAAAATAACAGATTTTGAAAGAAAAATTAAATCCTTAATAATAAATCAGCATTCTTTACAATAATAAATTCAGGTACATTAAAGATCCACAATGTGAAAACTCAACTGTTAAAATCTTTATGAGATAATTTAATATAATTTGTCTTAAGGCCCCCATATGGAATGATATATAAAATAAACTATGGAAAGCAGAAAAAAGTAAATATGATAATCATTTAAATTAATCTAAATTTTTCATAAAACAAAAAACACCAATAAAATAAAAATATTTTCTACATATATTGATATAAACTAATTATGCTTAAATTCAATACTTATAAATCTATGAAACTATTATAAAAATGGAAACAAAAATCCTAACACAGATAAAGAATATGCTAAAATGGTCATAAAGGAATCTTAGAAGAAAAAGTTTACAGGGAATGATATATTTAGGTATAATCTGTACTCATCCTTGCTAGTAATGAAAAAAATGTGAAAACAGTAAATTACGTTTAACAACCTTTTGAAAAATAGCCTCCATTGTAGCAAATTTTGCTGATGAATGCTGAGATACCATCTTTGGTGTGCAAATTGTGAAAATCTACGCTGAGGAGCAAATTGGTTGTGTCAGTTATATTTCACAGTGTACGTATTCTTCACATCAGAGATTCTGATTTAAGGTATGAATCTTTAGAAAATGTGCAAAAGAAGAAATGTAAAGGGGTGTTTATTGTAGCATTTTTTATAATAAAACTTTAAAAATGAATTCCTTATTAAGAGATATGAAATTGCCATATATTCATACAGTAAATTTTCATATATTCATACTGTACAGCTATTCAGATATGTAGAAAAGAAAAATATGTTATTGTTATGTATTGATCTCAGAAACACACTACTCAGTGAAAACAAGAAAGTCTGAAATGACTTGTTGAATATGTTAATGACAAAAATATGAAAATATATTTTCATAGGTAGCCTTTTTATTGTTTAAGATGAAGCATTACTCTGTAAGCACTTGTAAATATTTTTTGTATGAGTTTTTAAATAGGAGTGAATAAAAAGTAAGAAAATTATTGTCATAAGGTTTAAAGAGATGAGTTCTTGCCATAGACAGGGAGGAAATACTGCATCATATCAGGGAGGGTTCTCAGGGGACTTAAACCTCTAATTTTTTTTTTTTTTTTTAAAGAGAGCAGTACATGAGAAACAAACAAAAATATAGAACAGTAGCAGCATACCAGTATCATGAACATAAACAAATCAAAGCAAGAACATTCAAAGTGATACAGGGGATGCTGGGGATTTAGCTCAGTGGCACAGCGCCTGTCTGGCAAGCACAAGGTCATGAGTTAGATTCCCGGTACTGGAAAACAAAAACAAAAACAAAAAATAATAATAAAATAAAAGTGATACAGGGTCTCAAGACAAATTAATACAAATCAACAGTGGTTGTTACACTGCATGTAGTTATCCTCAACTACATTGCTCAGATTATCAGATGTAAGAACAAAGGATTGCTCAAACCATTAAAGAGAATAAAAATAATTCTTCAATGAAACATTAGTGATAATACAGAGTTTCACTAGACAAGATGGTAGGAGTTCACCACAGTAATTCCATTGCATATTGTTACCTTCAAATCAGTTGCTCAGATCACTAGATACAAGCATGAAAGTCTATCAGAACATAAAAATTGTGAGCATTAAGTGTTCATTTCCATACACCATCAGACAACAGCAATACAGTCATCACAGCTATTAATATATATATTTATGTTTTGCCTTCCTTCTTTCTTTTTTCTTCTTTCCCTCATCCCAGTTGTTCCTTCCTTTGAGCAATTTCTTTCCCTTTCCTATCATTTATTGTATGTTTTCAGTTTTACCTAGTCTTTCAGGTTCTTACACCAAGGAGACAATATGATGTTCATACATGTGGGCCTAATTGTTTCACTTATGAGTATGGTCTCTAGTTGCATCCATTTACCTACAAAAGCCTCGAGTTTATCTTTTTAAATAGCTGAGTAATACTCTATTGTATAAAAATACCACAATGTTTTTATCCATTCCTCAGTGGATGGGCATCTGGGTTGTTTCCAAGATTTAGCTATAACAAATTGTGCTGCTATAAAAATGGGTGCACATATATTGCTATGGTATAATGTCTTTAATTCTTCTGTGAAAATACCCAGAGGGGAATAACTGGGTTAAATGGGACTTCCAATCCTAGTTTTGTGAGGAATCTCCAAATTGATTTCCACAGTGGTTTCACCAGTCTACACTCCCTTCAGCAGTGGAGTGGAGTTCCTTTCTCCCCACAGCCTCTCCAGCATTTGTTATTGGTTGATTTCTTGATAGCCATTCTTTCTGGGGTGAGATGGAATCTCAGTGTTGTTTTAATTTGCATTTCTTGAATGACTAATGACATTGAACATTTTTTCCATGTATTTATTTGCCATTAGTATCTCTTCCTTAGAGAAGTGTGTATTCATCTCAGAGGCCCATTTTTGTATTGGGTCTTTGAATTTTGGGGGCCTGATTTTCTAAATTCTTTATGTCCTAGATAGAAGTCCTTTGTCTGAGGGACAGTTGGCTAAAATTTTTTCCCAATTCATGGGTTTTCTTTTCACTTTTTTGGTGATTTTTTTAGATGTGCAAAAACTTTTCAATAAGATGAGATCCCAGTTGTTGATTCTTTGAAGTATTCCACATGCAGTTTGGTTTTTGTTCATGAACTCTCTGCCCACATCAATGTCTTCAAGATTTTTACTTACTTTCTCTTCCAATAAATTTAGTATTTCTGTTTTAACAATTAGATCTTTGATCCATTTTGACTTTAATTTAGTGCATGATGAAGGACATGGGTCTAGTTTTAGTCTTCAGCATGTGGAAAGCCAGTTTTTCCAGTACCATTTATTAAAGAGGTTATCTGCCTTCCATTGAACGTTTGGCCCCTTTGTGGAAGATAAGGTGACTGAGTTTGTTTGTAGTTATATCTGTATAGTCTAATCTGTTCCACTGATCTTCAGGTTTGTTTTTATGCCAGTACCATGCTGATTTTATCACAGAAGATTTGTAATATAATTTTAAGTCAGGAATTGTGATGCCTGCTGCCTTTCCTTTGCTTCCTAAGATTGCTTTTGTTACCATAGGCCTCTTCTGGTTCCATATGAACTTTAGGAGTGTTTTCT
>NW_004955402.1:16350184-16364397 GCF_000276665.1 Chinchilla lanigera
TAGTATACATGGGATAATTTCAATTCCTTTGCATTTACTTAAACATGTTCTATGTACTAGTATATCGTCTATTTTAGAGAATGTCCCCTGTGCATCTGAGAAGAATGTATATTCTGGTGCTGTTGGGTGGAACACTCTGTAAAGGTCTACTAAGTCCATATGTTCACACATTTGGTTAAGTTCTATTATTTTTTTCCCAATTATTTGTCTAGTTGATCTATCTCTTTGTGACAATGGTGAGTTAAAGTCCCCTGTTATGACTGTGTTGCTGCTTATTTCATTTTTCTTGTGTGTTAGAATTTGTCTTATGTAGGTGGGTCCTCCTATATTTGGTGAACAGATGTTTACAATTGCTATCTGTTCCTCTTGAAGCTTCCCCTTCCAAGTATGTAGTGACCTTCTTTATCTCTTTTGATTGTTCTTAGTTTGATGTTCACGTTCATATTGTCTGCAAACAGAATAGCTACACCTGCTTTTTTCTGGGTTCCTGTCACATGGAGTATTGTTTTCCATCCTTTAATTTTCAATCTTTGTATTTCCATTTGAGTTAAATGTGTTTCTTGTATACAGCATATTATTGGGTTTTGTTTCCTAATCCACTCTGCAAGTCTGCTTCTTTTGATTGCTGCATTGAGACCATTTGCATTGATGGCTACAATGGATATGTACTGGCTTATCTTTGTCATGCTATTTTCCTGCTGTTGGATCCTCCTTTTCCCCCCTGTTTAATCAGTTCCTCTGTTTCATGGTTACTTTCTGTTGTTGTTCTTGAAGTTGTGGTCTGTTTTATTACTTTGTAGATTATCTTTTAATACTCTGTGTAGGATTGGTTTGTTGCTCATGAATTTCTTCAGTTGTTCTTTGTCATGAAAATATTTTATCTCTACATTAAGTTTGAAAGATAGCTTTTCAGGGTACATCAATCTGAGTTGGAAGTTGTCTTCTTTCAGTCCCTGAAATACTTCACTCTAAACTCTTCTTGCCTTGAAGATTTGTGTTGAGAAGTCTGCCATGATTCTGATAGGCTTTCCTTTATAGGTGATCTGTTTCTTTTCCCTAAGAGCTTTTAATATTCTCAGCATTTGTTGAGTTTCTGGGATCTTGATCACTGTATGTCTTGGGGTTGGTTTATTTTGGTTATGATTAATTGAAATTCTATATGCTTCACTAACTGGATGTACAATTCTTTTACCATGCCTGGGAATTTTTCTGCTATTATTTCTGCAAATAGTCTTTTTATATCATTTGTGTTGACACCTGCTATTTCATTAATACCTATTAATCTGACATTATTTCTCTTTGCTTCTTCTTGCAGTTGTTGAATTGTTATTTCCTGGTTCCTTCTTGTTTTTAAGAGATCCCTCCTTTCACATTCATTAATGGCAATGTTGTCTTCAAAGTCTGAAATTCTATCTTCAGTTTCATTCAGATGGTTTTGTCAGCTTTCAATAGAATTTGTAAGTTCCTGGTATCTGTTTTCATCTGTTTCATACTTTCTAGTTCTTTTCTATATTGTTCTCTGAAGGTTTCATTGAGTTGTGTGTGTTCTCTTATTTTCTTTTCTATCTCATCTTTGGATATGCTGAACATTTCTTTCATCGTTGTTGTCATTTCTTTTCTCACCTGAGACATTATTTCTGATCTGATGTCTTCTATGGCATGATGGAGTTGTTTCTTTACTTCAATGGCTATCATTTCAGAAATTTCAGGTGTATGACTCCCAGGCTCTTCTGTGTTGATGCCTCCTGGATTTGTTTTGGGTGGTGTGGAGGTCTGGGATTGCATTTTGGTCCTTTGTTTTTCCATTTTTTGGAGAACCAGAGACTCCCTGTAGTGCATTCTCACTGTCCTGACTGTGTGTGTTGCAAGGTGAGAGTCTGAAGATCCTCAGTGCTCAGTGTAACTCCTGTGCTGGTGAGTGGTGGCAGGTTGGGGTCCTAGATGCTTCTGACCTTTCTTGTATTCAGTTGGCTCCCAGGAGTGTGTGGGAAGGGCGAGGGAGGCTTGCAGGCATTCCCTGAGACTATGGCTGTGGCAGGTAGCCATTGAACCCCCAATGGGTGCCTGAGGTTTCAGCTGCCTTACATGCTAGTCAGGGAGGCAGAGCCCCGACTCACTGGGATTCCTGAAGATGTCTGGAGATCAACTTGTAATATTTTATGACTTAAAAATCTATGGTTTAATGAAGCTCATGGGCTTTAGTTTTTTACTCTCTAAAGCTCTTGAATACTTGAAATCTTTAAAAAATTAAAGAAATGTAATTATCTATGCTTAGAGCAAGAAAATATATTGAGATGATTTAAATATTTTACCTATATTTCTTAAACTTTTATTCCCTTGTTGGAAATTCTATGGACTTTTCATTTTATTTTATATCCTTGTTATACTGAAGATCTTGGTGAATAAGAAGTTTGGGGGATATATAAGAATATTATGATATCTGTACTCCAAATTTTATACAATATTGAGGATATTGAGAAAATAATTTCAAATTATATATTGACATTTTTCTGTAAAAATACTTTCTCTTAGATTTAGAAAAAAAAAAGATAATGTTTTACCTTGAATCTATGATGTTTCAAATTAATGAGTAAAGAATTACTCAGAAGAAGAGAGACAAACTGTGATGTCCATAGCACAGAAACCGTCACTGACTGGAAAACTAAAATAATATTGCAGATATTGATGCTTTCAAATCTAAGGAAGTTCTGTTTGGTGTGTTTTGGTTGTGTGTTAAATTGTACTTTGCAGAGGTCTTTTCAGGTCTTGAAGGTTTATGTCTCACCATAAAAGCTAGACATGAAATGTATGAATGCTAAAAGTAACAATGCCTTAGAAAAATAAGGCTATTCCATACAGAGGAAGTTTAGCTGTTCACCACCTTAAATAAAACCTATGGTATTAATTGAAAGGACATATACATGTCGTGAAATTTCCCTAAATAAAATACTATAATATAGTTCATAAAGTTTAAGTGACAAAATATATATGGAAAATGAAATATATAATTCAATACTTGTATTATAGGCATTACTATGTTCTATGTTTAGCAACCTGTTTTTAAAAGTGAGTGCCTGAAACTTTGCAAAATAGTAATTACAACATGAATCATTGACTTAGGAGCATGGGTTGTCCTAAGCATGGGAAAGGTCCCACATTTCTCTTAGATAAATGGTTAGGTCTTAAAATAGTGGTGCTTCGATCAGTTAAATAAACTTATCTCAAGTCTCTTCACTTGCCTGTCATAAGGAAACACACAAGGTATTTTTCTACTACTAGTCTTAGTCCAGTAGCAGTTATAGCAAGAATTGGAAAAAGTCTAGTTGCAAAAACTATAATGTAAACTTCTGATGTTACTTAGTAGTAACTTTGCAGTTGAAAAAAAATGAACATAAACCTTTAGTCTGGATAACCAGAAATTTGGTCTATCAGTTCTCTGGATATTTCCCCACAACTATCTTTAGTATGTTTAATTATGTGTACAAAGACCATTTTGCACAAATATATGAAATAACCTTTTAGAAAATGATTCATGCCAACCCAAATCCAGTATCCTGTGCAGCATGGTTAGAATAAGCTCCTCATCCTTTCTGCAGGAAGAACTGTACATTCCTGTATAATAATGTTCTTTCACCTTGTTGTCTCATTCATTTACTCCTACTTATTTTTCTTTTATTTATGAAAAACAAAATAAAGCACTGTGTTTATTCTGTGTCCTTTTGTGCACCAGCAATTGCCATTAGTTAATGAATTAAATCAGCAGCTTATTTTTTCAAAATATATTTCTTATATGTTCGTCATTTTACAGATAAAATGGTCCAATGACAAGGGCATGTTTTATGCAGTCAAGAAATTTGTCCTGTGGATCATGAATACAAACAAACTGTGTGTTCTCTTTAGTTCATAGCCTAAAGGGTACTCACTTTGAAGGAATAAGATCTTGTGTGGTATAACCTTAATTTTCCTGAAGTTATGGACACAGAACACACAGATATATCTGAAGAGTTGTCTTATAGACATCTCAGGAGCATATTACTTCTAATTTCTCAACCTTTGTAGTCATCATAGTTTCATATATATTTGTTTTGTCTGAGTCTTCCAGAAACATCATGGAGTGTCAGCTCCATGGGAAATAAAAGATTCCTGTGGGTTCTCACGCTGACAGGAGAGCTTACACAGTACATCTCTGAGTTATTTTAATTTGCTCCTCTCTCAATTCTGACTGACTTCCCCTTTGTCCCAGAAGCATTTTCACTGATATGCATTTGATTTCTGTAGAACTTGTGATGTTTTGGAAATCAGCAGTAAATATGTGAAAAGAATTCTTTATTTTCAGCTAGGAATATAAGAAGGAATGTTTCTGATTGAGGTGTAGCTCAAAGTTATTTTATCACAGTCAAGAAAGTCAGACTCTGGGTGACTAACCATAAAGGAAATTTACTGGGGATAGAAGTAGAAAAAAATAACAGAATAATTGAAGAAAAACTGAAGAACATTTTGGAAATCACAAAACTATATGAAAACATAGTGGTGTAAAAGAATTTATATGCTCATGATTTATGAATCAGTAAATTGGGGTGGGCTCAAATTATTTGCTACTTATGTGTCAGAAATCATACAAGAGGTCTATCAATTATACAGCTCTCATGAATGGCTTAATTAGATTCTTCTTTAATTTAGTTTAATGTGAAAATTAAAAGCAAGAAATAACTTGGAAATGAACGTGTTAGCTATTCATTAGGATCAATCTTCTAAAGATTTTAATTTTTAATTTACTATTATTTTATTTTTAGCCATCAATCTGATATATTTGAATTATTGGATATTTGCAGATATTTTCTCAGCAAATGATAAATAAAACTTATTATTCTACAAATTTTTTGAAACAGTGAAGAACTTTCTCTAAAATCCACATATGGAAATCTTATTTGAAGAAGACATACATCAAAAAGTAGAAAATAGAAAATCCCTGGTTAAAATGTCATTTGTTTCACAAAAATAAAATGGGAAAATCAAAGGTTAAACTCTGCTACTGGAAGTCAGGAAGAGTATCCTCACAATTCACAAAAGCTCATTTTCGAATGGTGTATTAGCTCCAGTTGTGGGAAAACTGCAGGATAAGTACAGAAAATTAAGGTTACTGATATTCAGGTCACTTAAATAGAAGTAGCTGACTGTTGGTAGATTGAGTGAGAGATGGCCTGGACCGTCTGTCTCATGGTACCAGTGGCTGTCAGAAGAAATATTTGCATAAGGGACAATAATTTATGGCTACTCAGGCCACATGACAGAATGTCCAACTCAGAGTGGGTGTTTGATCATTATGCCAGAGAAAACAGCTGCACCTCCACCAGAGACTTCTACCGGTAGAAACTCACCAGTATGTAACTGAGCGTGCCAGAACTTGAGTTAGAACACTTGCCTTCATCTAGCTAGTTCTATAGCCAAGTAAACACACTTCTGCTGCCTCCCACCCTTATATCAGTCTCCAATTCTAGAAGGATTACTGTATGGGAAAGGAGACGGGGAGGCACTTCTTCAAGGCCAAATCATGCCCATTCCTCCCATCCACAAGAAAGTGAGACTTGGTGCATTCCTTTTGGCTGCAGAATGAGAAAACTTCAAAACTGTTTGAAGTAGAAGCTTTATTATACAAGAGAACAGAACTGAAACTTTCATTCCAAAATAAGCCCGATGTTAGGTAGTCATGATAGTAACTGAAAATATATAGCATCTTATAAAAACATATTTAACAAACCTTCTATGGTACGTTCACCTGAACTACAGGAATAAGTAATACAATTTCATGTTTACAAACAGAGTTGAGCCTCATCTCTCTCTCTCTGCATCTGTCTCTGTCTCTGTCTCTCTCTCTCTCTCTCTCTCTTTATATATATATATAGTTTTTCCTGAGGAAGAGAAGGAAAGCCTGAAAGACAATGGAAAGGCAGAGGGAAGAGACCTGACAAGCTTTGGGAATATCAGAGCAGCCACAGAGAACATTTAGTTTGGGAAGATTTTAGCAGGCAGGGACAATGTAATCAGTTCCATGCAGATTAGACTTCATTTAAATTTAATCATGACCTAGTAATTAACCAAGGGGATTTCATTTCTAAAGATCAATACCTAAAGTCAAAGCTATAAATGTTGAGTAAAAATAAAACCAACTCTCACAACACCATTCAGAACCTGCATGTTTTCTGATTCTCCGTAAAGACACAGACTGCAGGTAGGAGCAGCATGTTTCCTTTCGTCTCTTGCTTGTCTGCGATGTCACCCACACGAAGGGATGGAAGATCAAGGAGCAGTTCAGAAAGGCTTTGGCTTTGACCTCCCAGACACAGGAACACAGCCCAGAAATAAGGAGAGAATGAAAGACACAGGCAGAAAAGGCAATGTTTGAAAATAAAAAATGGTATTGCCTTTAGGGAAGAGCAATTGAGTATAACTGTGTAAATGACACAATGGAATTATGCTGGTAATTTCCCCTTGCTGCACATATAAATTATGCAGAGAATATTGGATTGGTGACTTCTTTGTAGTGAAAACTGCCTTTTTCCTTCCAGGCCTGGCAGAGGTGAGAGCAGTGCTGAGAAGAATTAGAGGGCGTGCAATGAAGGAACAAGGGACATAAAAAGTCCTTCGGATTGTACTGCTACTGGAAGACTGCGAAATCTCAACCTGCAACCTGAGAGTCAGATCGAAAGAACACATGCCTTTCATTTAACCTGAGAATTGGGCCATCCTATTGGCAGGTAGAATGAGCTTCTTAGAAATAATTATCAACTTTAGACAATTGCTTGATCCACAAAAAAGGTAGCTCTAAAATTGATGCTTCCCTTTGCAAGTATTAAAAATCTTAGATCCTTCTTTCTAAAAAAAAAATCTGACAGCAATATATCAGAAAGGCAATGCTGTGTAGCACATTGGCACAAAAAAATAAAAGTGTTCAAGACTTATGGGTTCTCTTGACAGTAGTTTTGACATATATTTTTCATGTTTTATAATGATGAATGCAACATCTTCCTGGGGCATAATCTGTGGAAACTTGACAGATGGGACATGCAAATGTTCCAGAAAGCTGCTTATCTGAGGTTACTGTTAGGTTCTGTACTTTTTAAATAGATGATTTGGTATGTTCTTTCTACTTACCTTTCTTTAGTGGAAGTAGAGATGCTTGTTAAGTCTTGAGACAATTTATTACATTGCAGACGCTTCACAGGAGGAGCTCTTATTTGGCGAAGGTGATCATTTTCCTGAAAATATTTATAAGCTAATATAAACAATGTGCTATATCATACCTGGAAAAGGAAGGCCGCACATGGCAAGCATTTCTTCAGGTACCGTAAGTCTGGTCCAGACCTCCGCAGGTTAAATCTTAGTGTTTCCACGGGTGGTGCCCTTCTTGCAAGTCAATAGGAGAAACTATGATTTTGCATTTCCAATCTCCATAGGCTGCTTACGTTTTTTGGTGCAAGGCTCCTCCATCTTTAAAACTGGTTAAGATTGGCTGAGTCTTCTCACAATGAAGCACTCCAATTTCTCTTCTGTTCTCCTTTTCCACTTTTAAAGTTCCTTGTGAGTATACTGAGCCCACTGAGATAATCCAGAGTGATTTCTCTATTTTAGGATCAGCTGATTGGCAACCTTAATTCCACCTGCTACTTTCATTTCCTCTTGCCATGTAATAAACTATTCACAGCTTCCAAGGGTAGCAGTGTGAACATCATGAGAGGAACATTATTCTGCCTTGTGCAAATAGCATACACTTTTTGATATTGCTTGGAAGGATCAAAGTAAGCCTTGCATAAGGCACTTGGAAGAATGCTTGGCACATAATAATACCGGTAGTTTTATGGTGAGTAGAAGTGATAACTACAAAGGCAGAGGATTAGTTGTGACAGTCCAGCTACCCAAGTTAGGGTGATTAGAAACATACGGTGTATCTCAGTGAGGAAAAAAAAAATGCTTTAGCTTCTAAGAATGCCAGAGCTAGAGTAGATCAGTCAGAGTCACTGTATCATGAAAGTGTTACTGATGCACAGGAGTGAGCCTACACACACATGACAAGGATGGAAGGTCAACAGGAAACCACAACAGATGGCAAGTAATAGTTAAGCATAAGGGGAGGGCTGACATCTTGGGTGTGGGAGCTAAGTGATTCTACAGAAGGGCTCAGGTTGACTTCATTCTTGGATTTATGCTCTTTTGTAGCCATCTTAAAATTCTAAATTGTTTCCACCCTATTGAAGTTCTGTGGTACACCAGAGCATGTGTGTCAGCTCAGAATCTATGCCTAATATTTCCACTTGCTCTTCTTTTCCACCCCTTTCCTATGTAGAGTTCATTCGCCATGAGCACTGAGCTGCATAATGTGAGGAAGCACAGCTACCCGCAAAGAGAGAATAAGACCAGTGCGTGCCATGTCTGCAACTGTGCAAGTGTGGGCTCCTTTAGCCAAGAGGGGTCATGCTGCCATCTGAAGTGAACTTTCTTTATACACAGATGAAGGCATTGATGGAAGCATGTGTTGAGAAGAAAATTGCATCATATCTTATTATTACTTGTTCTGGGTTAGCTGACCACTTCTTGTGCTGCAAATGACATGGAAAGCAAGGGAAAGAAAATGTAACACATAGATTTTTTTTCTTGTACTTCTTCCTTAGTCATTTGTAAGTGAAAGGGAGAATATGAATATATATATAAGAAAAATAAGAACAATTATGCTTGCTTCATGCAGCAATTCCATTGTTCTGATAAGAACAGAAAACACACGCATGAAAGAGCTATGCAACACAAAGTGGGTAATTTCACTGACTCATCACTGAGTTAATGCTCTAACGTTTGTATTTTAAACTGGCAATGGACAGTATAAAGATAAACTGTAGAACTCATATTAATAGTTTAAAATTTAATAGCCAAAATGTCAAAAGTTGATAGAGACCAAAGAATAAAGAAAAACACCTTATATTTGGATATCTTCAGCAACATTTTTCTCTTGTGTTTTGAACAAGGGGCTCTGTATTTTCATTTTGCACTAGGTCTTGAGAATTACATATCCAGACATGCATGGGAACTCTGGAGTTATATCATATTTGAGAATTCCAGGTCCCTTTCCTATTACTTAAGTAACCTTAGATTATTTCAACTCTTTGTACTTTAGCTTTCCTCATATGGAAAATGAACACTTGATAGGGTTTCAGTGCAGAAGAATCTGGGCAACACTTGTACTGAACTTAGAAAAGTATCTGCCTCACACTAACATAATGCAAACTTCACAACAGAAGACTCTTTGTTTACTTTATTCAACCATTCAAAACCATCTCTGAGGCACAGTAGTCAATCCATAATTTTTGGGAGAGTGAATGCACCCAACAGTCTTTCTATCTCTGGTTCTTCAAAACTAACTTTTAAATAGCACCAGTGAATTTCTGGACTTTGTATTCTTAAGCTTTGCATTCACTATCTTTTGAGTAGAGCCAAGAAGCATAAATTTTATAAAGCTCTCTGGGTAATTTTAATGGATTCCAGGTTTAGGAGCTGTTGCAGTTTTAATGCATTTCCTCATATCCGTTCTTTACTTAGCTATATTCCATCTCTCTGTTTTTCTCATTTGTGTTCTCTTTATGGTAAAATTTAGATATCTCCTGTTCCAATCTCCTCTCGGTCATGATCTAGGGCAACTGGAATGCACAACTCATGTGTCATAACTTTTATGGATGTGTGGTGTGAACAATGAATATTATAAACCATTAGAAGATCAGTTCCATATTTTATACTCATTTTACTTGTATAAGTATGTCAGATAGTTACTTAATAGTGGTTACTGAATTATCAGATTCCTTACAGTGGAAAAGATGTAATGGAAGGAGATTGAAGGTAAAACTCAACACCTGAGATGAATTCATGTAAAACTTCATACGTGAAAGAAATATCAAGCTGCTTTTATTTCATAATGGTTTTTATTCCTGAGGGTCACAAACCTGACACACAGTAACATGTGACATGATTTGGTAGATGTGAAGTTTTGCAGCCATTGGGATATTCCTTTCAAGGAAAACAAGGATTCCTTTCAAGGAAAACTGGCTTCAGCTACAAAATATGCCTATGATTGAGAAATAAAGGCTGTGTAGGAAAATGGAAGTTTAAATTTGTCAACAGTTTCAGCCTAGAATATCTGTACCAGATAAAGTAGTTTAGGGAGGAGGTATACAACTTTAAGGTTTTATCAGGATATTATGTAGTTTCTATATAATTAGAAAGATTCTATATAATCTAGAAATATTATGTAGTTTCTATATAATTTCCTGATTCAGTACTAAACTGAAGCATATGTGCTTCTATTCCCATGCCACTAGAACTTTTTCTTTTATAATAATGATAATGAGCTTTAATCTTATTCTTACCTAAGGTGTTTCAAGGGGATACCACCATGATATTATGTGAAGGATAAAGGTCTAGATGTGCACCAGCATATGTGACATCTCTAGTGCAGATGAGTAACAGTTCTATCATGAAGAATTACAACTTGGTATTTAGCTTGAAAACCTTTATCAAAATTCTAATTTTTCATGTAGGATATCACTAACACTTCAGTGAGAATCAGTCTAGCTTGTAGGCATAAATAAGTTCCTTTGCTGTTCTCTGATGGGCCATTGTGGATTAGGAGAGACCCAAGGGCATTGGCTGCCAAGGAAGCCTAGTTTAAACTGAGAGTAAGGTTCAAAAGGAAAAAGTACTGGATAAACTGTCTCTCATGGTTGTGCCTGACCTGCGACACCTTGTAGATTTACTATCATAAAGTTGACCTTTAGTACATTTCTGTGGTACCAAGTCCAAATAGATTTAATTATGTAGACATCTGTGGGACTTGGTTGCATTTTATGACCACCACAGAAAGATTTGAGATGGTTCAAACAGTAAAACGAGACAGCAGAAGAGAGCATAAATCCCACAGTTTTCTTTCCCTTGTGTAGACACAGTTGTATTGGCAGCGAGATGAGTGGTCCAAGGGAGTGCTTCGCTTTTGACCAAATGTCACTATTACTTAAATAGACCGTGAACACTGCAGCACAATCAGACAGACATAGTTTCCCAGCGAGTGAGCCTTGTAATAAGAAACTAGGTCCCTGAAGTCTTGTCCAAATTAACGAAACAAAGAAAGATTTCATAGACACTATCTAATACAATACCAAATAGACTTCTCGTAGCCAAAAGGGAAAGCTCTTATGGACATAGAACTGGTAGAAGCATGAATCTTCCGACTGGATACACAGGTACTGGGACCGTGTGAGTTTAGACATGAACATTAAGACAGAAAAGAATGCTGTCTAGTGAATTCAGAGAGCATGGGCTCCAATATCTTTGTTCCTCTATCTTGATCTTTTTTTTTTTGGTTTTTCTCTGGTACCGGGAACCGAACTCACGACGTTGCGCTTGCCAGGCAGGCGCTTTGCCACTGAGCTAAATCCCCAGCCCCTTGATCTTTGATCATGTAACAAATAAAATAATGTTATAGTTCCAGAAGAGGAATGGGCTTAGCATCAGGGACCGTGGATGTTTGCTCTATGTCTGCCATGTTGACAGTGGATAAACCAAATGATTTTTTAATATTTTGTTTCTCTTACCTGAAATTTCAGGTTAAAATTTTGTCCTGCTTAATTTTTAGAGCTGATTAACAATCAAATGATTTTCTGCACACAAAGAAGCTACAAAAAGAAATAAGACACAGTAAAAATGCAGCAAGTTCAGTGGCTATCACAAGTATGCTTGTAGTTTCCAGGGTTAATTACTCTGATCTTTTTTTTTATTTTTTATTTTTTTGGTTTTTCTCCGGTACCGGGAAACGAACTCACGACCTTGCGCTTGCCAGGCAGGCGCTTTTGCCGCTGAGCTAAATCCCCAGCCCCAATTACTCTGATCTTTGGTTGTTAAAACCAGAAGATTATTGATTAGCCATATGCTGGCAGCTTTTTCACACACTATAAAGTGGCATTATTTTAAAGTGTTTTGTTAATTGTCCTATTAATTTAGTAAAAGCTGACATCAGAGTTATTTAGAGATATTGTCTAAAGTAATCGTCATGGCTTGAAATCATAAGCCAAAATTTGTGTCTATGATATCTGTGCTTGACATATGATTATGTACATTCTGACTCTCTGTAGCAATCTTAAAGCGGGTGAAAATAATTTGTTATGAATTTAATAATTCTCACTTATGATTTGAGTGAAAATTACATTTGAATTTACCATTAAGCGTTTGGCACAAAGGAAATAGAGAGTCACCACGATGAACTGGAAGATCTAGTTTAAACTCCGGGTATTGGAGATAAATAATAAATCCACTAAAGGTCAGAGGGTTGATGGCATTAGTTTCATCATGACTAAATTCTGAGAATTTCACTTTTACATGAATATATGAGGTGGCAATTGCTTGCCTTGTTAAGCCTGGTTGCTTAGAGACAGCTGACTGATTAGAAGATAGCTGCTATCTGCACCTATAATTATTGTGATTACTATTACTGTAGTAGCCCTCAGTGGAATTCTGAAAATGGTAATATGGTGTAGCATTTCACAAACTTAAGCCTATAAAAAGTCAATATATCCCAGTAAAAAAGGATTTATATTGTCCCGTCCTTGCCATTTCAATGGATCTAAAGAATAATACAATGATTCCTCTTAATTTATATAGTTGCTTCCTTTCAAACTCGTTATGAAATGGAATCAGAGATTATTACCAAATAAGAAGGAAAGAAAACAAAGCCCTTCTGAGAAAAGAATATCAGAGATAGGTCCTGCTAGGTCTCAATCCCATAATTAAGTAAATGGCAGCTTTAAAATATCCCAATGTGAGAAATGCTAAGGCATTTTATTTTGCTTGTGATTGTATTAGTAAGTGACGAATAGCATGAAAATAGATTACATTTTTATTCACTTATGCTGAGGCTTAGGACAAACTCACCCGAATTGCCTCTGTGAATATGCAATCTGTGTTGGCTGGAAGCAGCAGGTTAATCATATCTATTTTGTCCCTCAAACAAATGCAATCACTGCAAACAAAGACAGCACAGGTGCAGTATGTTGTTACATATTCACTTGCCACAAATAATCTTTGTAACTAGAAACCACAAGCACTGGTGCAGAAAATATAGTGGAAGAGAGAAGAGTTTGTAGCCAACTAACCAGAAAAAATAGCACAAGCCAGGAGTCTAAAGTTATCACAGCACACATTGCTCACATGATACCCCAGTCCCAACTCTGGTAGAAACCGTTTCTCTAAAGTTTTCTCCCAATAAAGCAGAATCTGTGCATATGTGACTCTGTTTATGTAGATATTGGTAAACACTGCCCAAGTTTACACTCTTTAAGTCTTTTTCTTGAATTTTTCCAAAGTATATTTTTTATTGTGAGAATTTTTATTTTTCACTCAAAATATTCTCCAACATGGAGAAGAATCTTGACTAACTGCAAAATCTGTATATAATATTTATGAATGGATTTGGGATAGTGTTCCATTGTCTGATTAACCAATGCTTATTTCTTACTCTCACACCAGTCCTGAAATACATTTTATCTGTGCAATTGGATGGCAGAAGAATAGGTGGTCAAAATGTTTTTAACAGGTTGATCTGAAAGTTTACATAGTTAAATGCTGAGAATTCTATACTGACACACAAACCATTGTGGAAAGTGATTTAAATAACTCCAGGGATGGAGGTGGATTTCTGCTGATCCATTCATATTCTGCCTGATTCTGGACTGGTAGACATGAAGCTCTCCCTCCAGGTACAAGGTCAGCATTTAGCAAGAGAAATCTCCTGGTGCCTCTCGTATTTCACACCTGGCATATTAGGTGTCTCCCCTTGCTCAGTGATTCCAGATCATTTCCTATTTTCTATCTCAACACTTCTTGTCCTTACTTTACCAAAATGGCTTCCTTTTTTTAGTCTTAATTAGAACATTTGACTTTTTCTCATAGTCATGATTTACAGTTGTCCTCTGAAAGCCTGGAGCTACAAACGAGCAGCCCCTACCTTTCTTCCATCATGGACTATGGATACAGCACTTCTACCTGGAAAATGGACTGGACCCTCCATTTTTGCTACTCCTCTTTGTGCTTTGATGAAAGCAAGAGTAAAACTGCTGCCTTGATCTGGCAAATACCTACTAGGTAGGAAGGAAAGCAATGATGAATATATGGTTTTATTTGGTGTC
>NW_004955402.1:16364497-16365607 GCF_000276665.1 Chinchilla lanigera
TTCCAGAACTATATTGAATAAGAGTGGTGACAGTGGACATCCTTGTCCTATTCCTGATTTTAAAGTGAAAGCTTTCAATTTTTAGCCGTTTAGTATGATGTTAGCTGTTGGTTTATCCTAGATGGCTTTGATCAGCTAGAGGTAAAGGCCATCTATTCCTGTTTTCTGTATGGTTTTCAACATGAATGAGTGTTGGACTTTATCAAAAGCTTTTTCTGCATCAATGGAGATGATCATGTGATTTTTGTCCTTGGCTTTATTGACATGGTGTATCACATTTTTTAATTTGTGTATATTGATCCATCCTTGCATTCCTGGTATGAATCACACTTGGTCATGGTGTATGATTTTCTTGATGACTTGTTGTAATCTGTTTGCTAGTATTTTATTGAGAATTTTTGCATCTATATTCATTAGGGAGATTGGTGTGTAGTTCACTTTCTTGGGTATTTCTTTGGTTTGGGTATCAGAATAATACTTGCCTCCAGGAATGAGTTTGGGAGAATTCCTTCCCTTTCAATTTCATTAAAGAGTTTGAGAAGAATTGGTGTGAAATCTTCCCTAAATTGCTTGTAGAATTCAGCTGTGAATCCATCAGGACCAGGGCTTTTCTTCATTGGCAAGTTTTTAATTACATTTTCAATTTCACTGGCTGATATGGAGTTATTCAGGATTTTTATATCTCCTTCATTGAGTTTTGGTAATTCATATGTATCTAGAAATCTGTCTATTTCCTCTGTGGTTTCCATCCTATGAGAGTAAAGATTTTCAATGTAGGTATTGATGATCTTCTGAGTTTCTTCAGGATCTGTAGTGATTTCACCCCTTTCATTCCTTATTGAGTTTATTTCAGTTTTTTCTTTCCTTTTTTTATAAAGTTGGCTAGGGGTTTATCTATTTGATTTATTCTTTCAAAGAACCAACTCTTGGATTGATTAATTCTTTATTTTTTTTTTAGTGTCCATTGCATTGATTTCTGCTCTGAGCTTTATAATTTCCTGCCTTCTTTGGGCTCTGGGTTTGACTTGCTCTTCTTTTTCTAGGTACATGAGGTGCAGCATAAGATTGTTTATTTGTGCTTAGTGTGTTTTCCTGAGGTGGGAGATCACC
>NW_004955402.1:16371666-16446006 GCF_000276665.1 Chinchilla lanigera
ATATATATAAAGTCTTTTAAATTAAAATGTAATACAAGCGAGTGCAGACAAATGACTGGTGAACAGAACCGTGGTAACTTCTGCCAGTTTTGCAATGAAGTGCCTAGAAAATGACCTTCTCCACCCCTCCCCCCACACAATAAAGCTTACAGGGGTATTCCAAAAACATATCAAGGGTTCTGAAAGCAATTTCAAGAGGTCTTCTTCATATGGTAAGAAAATACATGGCTATTGAAGAAGAAAAGATGTTTTTTCAAAAATAGGTAAAGGGCATAAAGAAATCCATAAACCCAATATAGTCAGGACAACCAAGGGCCAGTTGGTGTTTATTCATTAATTTGTATTTTTAGCTAGCTACTCAAATACCTTGCTAGAATTTGAAGAAAAAAGTTCTGAAGACAGCAAATGTAAACTTCAGAATTAAAACTCCCGTGTGACAGCAATTTTATACCATCAAAATAAAAACAGTCATTAATTTTTTCTTTCAATATGCCACTCAATATAAGATCTGGATTCTTAGGTTGTAATTAGTAACCTGTTGATTATTTCAATATTAAATTTTTAGCACAAGTTAATTGGAATTCTTATTGACAAAAAGGTGAGCAATGTGTTAATCACAAATTCTAGAAGTAAGTTTAATTTGATATTATCATTGATATCAACAAGATAATGATTATTTCTATTACTTCTATCATTTACTGTTAGTCTCTATAATTTCATCTCCTAGCGCTGTTAGATTATGATTGCTAATGACAACATTTATATGCCTCTGAATAAAAATTCGACTTTACAATGCTATTCACACACAGAGGATCACCTATGTTGTGTCTTTCAACACTGAAAGTCACATTTTCTTTGCACATTATGTTTTCTAAGTTTTTCAGTGTAATGGTTGTCTTCATTGTATCAACTTGAGTGGCTTGGAGTCCACCTTGGGATTAGTAAAACACACTTCAGGGTGTGTCTGCGAGGATCCAGGAGATTTGACCTTGAGTACCAGATAGGGTCCTTTCTGGTGCTGTTTCTCCCTTCTGCTTACCAGTCTCCATGAACTAAGCAACTGTGTTTTGCCTCATCTTTCCACCACAATAATTTTGCCTTGGTGCTAGCTGACCATGAATTAAACCCCCTGACACCATGAGCCCAGTTAAACTTGTCCTCCTTTAAGTTGGAGGTGTCTACTATTGTGTCAAGAAAGTTGAAAATTGCACTCATTATCTTCATTGATATTCATTTCTGTAATGAGCTATTTACTATGCAAAATGTTATTATATAGTAATCTGAGAAAGTACTCTTAACATACCGCTTTTATCTTTTAACATGTCTTATAAGTATCACATAAGTTGAATCTATCCCAACTAATTAAAATTGTTCTGCATACCTGAACTGCAAATTATCACCAAATGAGATGCTTGTAAATTATTTTAATTACCTATTTTGTGATTCAATTGTGATATACCTCATTAAGAAAGATAGCATCAATAAGAATAACAAAACTAGCAAAGATTTTATTTGGGTAAAATACTTGGTCTCTGGGCATTTACCTTTTGTTATAGAACTAAACATTATATATAGGCAATCTGTCACACTATTGTCAAATAATACTTTGGACATTTGTCTCTTTGATGAGTTCCTAAGACACAGAAAATGGACACCAGGGTTTGACCTCAAAAATATGAGCCAGCCAAAGTCTCTGTTCAACTCCGTGTAGTATTTCTCAGAAGTTCTTGAACACAAAATAATAATTTCTTCACTAAAAAGTTATTAATTTTTAACATCACTTTAGGTCATTTCGCTGTCCAAAATGTACCTTCATTTTAATCTCCTAACATTAAACAAAGTTTTTCTTCTCATTTTATCAGAAATTGGAAAATAATGATTAATATTCCTTATGTTTGTTATAATACAAGAGAAAGAGAGGCTCTGAATTGATGGATCCCGATGTAATCCTCTCTCCAGCTTTCTGCATGCTGCATCCTATACCATGTAGTTTAAAGTTTCATGTTTCCTCTCTCTCCTTAGCACTGGCTTAATGCTCAGGCAATAATTATAAAGCTATTATGTGAAGATCCAATTTTGTGTTCTTTCACTGTGTCATAAATGTAAAATGAACCTTGACTGCCTACTGGCTGACCTTTTCTGAATATGGGGAAGGGGATTAGACCTAACTCATTTTCTAGACACATGCTCATAATGCACAGTGTTTGTGGATAGGTGTCTTTTCATTTATTCATTGATTTATAATTAAAGAAATGCTTTTTAGTAACTTCTTGTTTAAGCATCAGCTAGGCTTTAGTAACGTCAAAGTGAGAATCCTCATGATCTGCTGGGAAGGAGCTTCCAGTTTGCAGAAGCAATAAGCCGTCCGTCAAGCACTTCCTACATGAACAAGGACGGGCTTCAGAGGGGAGATGAACCTATGAGTAGAGGCCCAGGGGAGCAGTAAGAGTCATCCAGTTTGGTAAGTGGTAAAGATGGAGAAAGAGCTTGGATAAATGTTTTGGAAAGGGAAAGCACACTGAGCCCCAGAAACCTTAATACCAGGTGAATAATCAAAATATTTTAGAGCTGTGTGGGTGCTGTCAACCGTCATGATTTCCTAAGGTCACTTTGTTAGCTCCTAGACACGGGAGACTAATGCCAGAAATTCTGACCCCCAGTTTACTGTTAGAAAATATAAATTCTTAGCACAAAGTGTCCATGGAAATGTAACACTAATAAACTTCGTGCAATACATTCATAGAATTTTAAGGAAAATGTCTTGCAGTGTTAAATTAGCTTTAGTTTTCGTTTCTGAAGGACAAATGTCTGCATACCAAGCAGAATAGCTTTGTACAACACCAATATTTTCTTGATGCATGCATTAAAATAAAATGCTAATTAGTACTATTGGGTCACAGGATTAAATATATAATTCATAGTGCCAGTTACAATACATATGCAGAGAAAAACGAAAAGTGCCATTGAGACTCAGAATATACATTCCACATTAAACTATAAGAAAGCTCCAAGGGGCAACAATATCCCTAAAATGTATGCACTATTGTAATTCAGACGCTAGGGACATCACTACTTTAGTGGTGCTGTGAAAACTATATTCAATTACATGTCTTTGAAAGCCTGTATTGGTAGAGAAAAAGGAGGGAGATCTTGTAAGGAGCTACTTTGCTTTGAGATGGCTGAGTTCTAGAATTGACCTAAGCAATAGCAGTTACCCTCTTGGTAACAATCCTTCTGACTGAAGGAGCTTCTGCAGGATTATTGACTCTTGGGCTCTACTGTTAATTAAAAATGTCATTCTATTTCAAGATGTATTTTTGAGATGAGAAAAATCTCTGTTTTCTTTCTTGATGGTTCACAATAATAATTAATGTATAATGAGGGAACTTATCCTAGTTTGACAACATGATCTTGGGAAAGAACTTGAAAAGGACTTGAAAATAATCATCTAAAAGCATATTGCAGCCAAATTATGGATACAGAAATTAAATTAAACATATCTAGAATGAGAGTATACATAATAATGCATTTCCCATGAAAAGATAGATTCTCCTAGTAAGAAAAAATAAATCAACTGTATGTAGCTTATAATAAAAAATATACATTATCTACTATATAAGAAAAATATCAGACAGAAATGTTAATATTGGGAAAAGCAAAAATTATGGTGAAAATATCAAATGAGACAAAGATTGACATTCACACAAGCAATTATTATAATTATCAGTTACCAATTTACCCACCATTAATTATTATTTAAAAAACAACATGGCATCAATACACATAAAACAAAGGTTCATTATGAGAGGAAAAGTTATGCAATGATGATAGCCATACTAATGAAATCAGGACATACCTCTTGGACTGTAATAAACCTAGTAGGTTAAAAATGGTTAATGGTAGACAGAGACTAAATGGTACACTAATTTGCTACCAGTAAGTTTCCAAACTTAGTAAAGTTTCCAAACTCAAAGTGGGCAAGAGAAGCACAAAAGAAGATATTAATGGGTACAGGTCATATTTATGCTATTATATGTATGGTATAGCATACTATAGTACCGTGCAATGAATGCTCATTCAAAAACATTCTAATGAATGTTATCATTTATTTTTAAGTTGTCACTCGTGCTCTTACTGACTCAATCCTCATCCTCATCCTGCTATCCTGAATTTTATCTTTCTTATAGTTTTGCTTTTCTTTGTAGTTTTTGTACTGTATGTTTGTACTCCATAGTAACATGGGGGGTAATTTTCAATGATTCTGAAGTGTACTTAAATGAAATGATATGTGGGTATTTTTGGCCCCCTGAATTTATTTTCTGCATAAGACTTCGCTGAATTTCAGTCATATCTGCAGCAGTAACTTGCTCGTCTTAACCAGTTTATTATTCAGTAAAGTATAGCCCCAGTTCTATTTGTTCATTCTATTATTTGCATTCAGCAGTATTTCTAGGTTTTCTCTTATCACCTGCGTATCTGTGAACACTTGCTCCTACCCACCTGTGTTCAGAAGCAAACTGTTCTTCATTTTATCAACATAAAATTGAATTGTTGGGCCGTGCCTCATGTACATCTCCACAAGTAATATAATGTTTTCAGAAATATTTTGTACACTTAATATTTCACCAGGTGTGAATAAATGTGTTTTGGCTTTTCTTTTCTTTGTGCTTTCACTGATGCACACTCATATATTTTTTATTTTTCTTAAATTGATACAGGTGTAGTGGTATCTTGTCTTGTTCTTGTTTTTTTATTTTCCTGATTACTAGTGATACGTGGTATATATTTTTTTGTTTTGTTTTCTTTTGTTTGTCTTTTTGAGACAGGGTCTCGCTATGCAGTTCAGGCTGGACCTCAGCTCACTTGGCACCTGGAGCTGGTCTACTTGCAAACTTCCTCCTGCCTCAGCCTCCTCGGATTATAAGCGCACACCACAACACTAGGCACTTAATATCTTTTCAAAGTTTATTTACAATTTCAGGTGAAGTGACAAACTAGTGTTTCATGTGACTGAAAATGTCACTATTTTTCTCTTGTACTTCAAAGATATTTTCCCCAGAGCTACTGAATTCTTGGTTGACCATCATTTCCTTTTACTCTGCGGAAAGCATCTGGCTTCCTTCAGTACTGTTAAGAAATCAGCAGTTAGTCTTACTGTTGTTCCTCTGTTTCTCCTTAGGATGCTATCAGAGATCTTTGATTTGCTATTCTGTGCATCTTGGCTGTGAATTTCCACTTTTTTCCCTTCAGATTTGTTTGGCTTCTGAACTCTAAATACATTTCCTCATTTCTGGAAGACATTCAGCCACTAAATTCTCAAACATAAACTTCCTTCTTCTCCTGAAGCTTTGATTCAGTACGTGAAATGATCATTTCAGTCTTTATATTTCTTAACATATTTTATTTGTTGACTTTTTGCTCTCTGTGTAGGCTGATTCTGGATAATTTCTACCAAATTGTGTTAAAGTTCATTACTACCTGATATAAGCAGATTCTAATCTGTTAATGACATCTTATTTTTTTGTACCTCATGAAGGTGAAGTTATATGTCCTAAAATTTCCTTACTCTCTTAGGACAAATTCAACTTGGAAATGATGTATAAATTTATTTCTCTTGGATTTGACTCACTGCTACTTTGCTGTAAATGTCAGATCTATGTTTACGGTGGGATCACACTGTCGTCCTTTTCTCCTCTTGCCCTGAGAAGTCTGTGTGGGAATATTGTATTAAACACAGCCTCTCAGCCTGAGTGCTACTGGACTTCATACTGGGTGATTCTTTGCTGGCTGGGTGCTGCACTGTGCGTTGTAGATGTTTTGTAGCTTTCCTGGCTCCTTCTCACTAAACTTCAGTAGCACCTACCCTGATGCTCACCCCCTGGAGAGCAAATTTCTCCTGCTGAGAACTGTTATATTTACAGATGATCAGAAAGGTATGAGATAAATGTCATCCTTTAAAATGTAGGGCCCATGGCTTCTATCTAGAACATATAAAGAATTAAAAAACACCAGCCCCCCCCAATTCAAAGACCCAATCCAAAATTGGGCAGCTGAGATGAATACACATTTCTCAGATAATGAAATACAAATGGCGAATAAATACATGAGAAAATGTTCAATATCATAAGTCATTTGAGAACTGCAAATTAAAACAACATTAAGATTCCACCTTAACCCAATAAGAATGACTAGCATTAAGAAATCAACCAATAACAAATGCTGGTGAGACTGGAGAAACAGGAACCCTTCTCCTCTGCTGGTGGGAATGCAGACTGGTGAAACCACTCTGAAAATCAGTTTGGAGAGTCCTCAGAAAACTAAGTGTAGGAGTCCCATTCAACCCAGCTATTCCCCTTCTGGGTATTTTCCCAGAAGATCTAAAAACATCATATCACAGTGATATATGTGCACCTATGTTCATAGCAGCACAATTTATAATTGCTAAATTGTGGAAGCAACCCAAATGTCCATCTACCAAGGATTGGATAAGAAAATTGTGGTACTTTTACATAATGGAATATTACTCAGCTCTAAAGAAAGATAAACTTGAGGCTTTTATGCGTAAATGGTCACAACTAGAGACCATACTCATAAGTGAAATAAATCAGACCTGCATGTGCAAGCACCGCACTGTCTCACTAGTGTAAAACCTGAAAGAGTTAACTTAAACTCGGAGGCATGATAGACATTGTGAAATGATAGGAAAATGCTGAAGGGTAAAGGGAAACTGGGATGTGGGAAAAGAGAAGGAAAGAAGGAGAAATTTTGTATGTACGTATATACAGGATAGCTAACATAGTTGTCCTATTGTCTTCTATTTCTTTGCTGAAAGAAACTGTTAATGAGTCCTTGATTGATCAATGTTGCATGTCTCTATTTGTTTTCATGAGAAACCACTTTGAAGATATCAATATGTAATACAACAAGCTGTTAATATCCTACCACTTTGTAACTCTGTATTGTCTGTACTGTTCTTTTGCTGTTTTGTAAAAGGTTGTCTGTCTGTTAATGTTTTCTTCCTTTTATTTTTAAAATACAAAAAACACTGTCAAGGACAAGAAAGGTAGGGAAAGACTGTGAGAACAAAATACCAAATTAGAGGAAACAAAGTCAACATGAAATATGTTTTCTTGGATTGGGTCCCAGAACAAAAAGCAAGCAAGCACATTTTTGTGCAAGTTGTTAAAATTGGAATGGGGTCTAAGGATTAGATGGTAATGTATCAGTGTTGGTTTTCTGACCTGAAGGTTATATGAGGGTTAAGAAGAAAATCTTTGTTCCTAGAAGGTATACATTGGAGTATTTTGGCAGTGGAGCGCTAACACATCATATCTGTAGCACACTGTCATTTGGTTTATGAAAAGATGGATAATAATAATAACAGAGGATAAGGAAAGGGAGAGAGAGAACAAGTGAAATGAAATGAAATATTTACAGTAGAGAAATCTAGATAAGGTTGATAAAGGGTTCTTTATAGTGTTTGTCACCTTTTCTGTCACCTTAAATTATTTCTAATTTAAAACAATATATGTCTTTTATTTAAAAACAATATACGTTTTTCACTTTGTGGGGAATTGAAGGAGGACATATATAGCTCAGTAGAGTTGAGATGTAAAAGATAAAGTGTTAGAGGTATATGATGAAATAGCCCAGCAAGCAGTAACAATAAACACATTTTAAAGTTTTTTAATTGGGAAAGTTTGAAGAGTTTGGTAGCATCATTAACACTCAGATAAACATTGTCTTTTTGTGATATGAGTAGCTACTCCTAAATCTTTCTAAAGTACTCCTTCATACTTATTAGAAGGGGACTTCATAGTGAAGATGGGAGGGAATATTGGAGAATCTGAAAAAGCAGGCAGGTGAAAGCTCAATGGCACAAAATCTTACCAGAAAATTAATATTTCCTTTCCAACATATACACAGGGTATGTTCCTGAACACAGGGTACGGTAAATGTTAGAACATAAGAGCAATTTAAAAGACGGGTACACCTCAACTTGACTATTTTATACTCACAATTTCCTGAAAAGAAAAAGGCTGAAAGTGAATGGAAATGTACTTAATTCCAAATCAAATGAAAACACTCCAGCCTTAAGAAATGTGCTCATACAGTACATTATTCTATGTTCTAAATTTAACCAGTTTAAATTGCTTTTTCATGATATTCAAATCTTTTATACTTTTACAGTTATTATTTGCCTTAAGTAGAAAATGTATATTGTTATCATAGAAAAACATACCTTTCTGAGTAGTTCCTTTTCAGAAGTACCTTTTTTTTTTTTAAAAAAATGCTGTGAAACAAAGGCAAAACTATGACAATATTCTGTACATGTGAAATATGACTAATATATTGAATACACAGGAGGAAGAACCTGGGTTATGATAAATCAGTTTTTCTAACAAATGTCAATGGATGCAAAATATTAGGCTCTCAGTTCTAATACAAGGGTTTAGTGATTTCATGTCAAACTATTGGACTCTCTGGTAAGTAAATTGCTAGTAAAATTCTCTACCAGACTAAAGTTAGTAAACATAATGTGAAAATGTTTTTGTCCTATATTGAGCTAAATTTTAGTTTATAGTTTTGCCACCATTAGTTGGTAATTTTGGAGAATTATTTTACTTCTCTTCATTTCAGTTATTGATAGAATAAAAGCAAAGCATACTTCTTAGGGTGATTGTAAAGAATAAATAAGAGTATATGTGTAAAATACTCCCACCATAATACAATTCATAAATTACATACAAAACTCACAAATAGCTTCTTTTAGTTTGTGAAGATCTTTGAATAAAATAAATTTCCCTTCTATTAGTATTTAGAATTAGAAAAATACAGCTTTTATCTTCCAGAGAGAAAAGGAATATGTTGAGTTCATTCAGTCTGAGATAATGAACAAAGTAATTATTTTTTATTGTTTTAAAAAGTAAGTTCTGACTCAAGCATAACGACTCATGCCTGTAATCCCAACACTTAGGAGGCTGAGGTGGAGGATTGCTTCAAGTTTAAGGTCAGTCTGGCTTACATATTGGGGATAGGACCAGCCTGAAGTACATAGGGAGACTGTCTCAAAAAAGGAAACCAAATAAATAATCAAAAAGTAAGTTCTGATGGAGAACAAATGATCCAGGGTCCCCTAGTAGCTGAAAAAAACCTGGTCACTTGTCACTGATGAAGGAAATTTTTCCAATGTAGCTCATTGTCAAAGACACAAATTCTCAAATATGAAACCACTCAAATCTCTTCAAATTTTATTTTTCTTGCCTTTATTATCCCAATGTGTCCCCATTTCAAATTTTCAGCAAGGCTGAAGTTCTTTCCATGTGTGTACCATGGTATATTGGTACACGTAGTGCCTTCTTACCTTTTCTCACAATACCTTCCCTATGCGAACTTTTCTCTTTCCACCATTTCCTTTTTTTAATCCCCACATCTGTTCAAGGTGTGACATGTGCCCACTTCTTAAGGCAGAACCTCCTCATCCTACCAGCTGGAGTGAATGTCTCTTTCAAACATGCCCTCATAGTAGGTGTAGTCACACAGTATTCTGCTCAGAAATGATGAGTGAGATCCTCAGGAAACATCTTGAAATGTGGAAGTGGTCTGAACTGCACTGTGTGAAAACATGAAGAGGTAGAGTGAGCTTTATGGTGTTTATGTGTCTCAGTTCATAGTAGCAATGCATCCTTCTCTTATTACTCCTGGGCATGAATTTAGTCATTTTCCTGATACCCCAACAAGTGAAATTAAGGATCCATATGAAGGCAGTAATGAATCAAGTGAGGGAAGACACAATTTTGCAGTTTTCTGCTTGATCCGCTTCTATATAATGTTGACAAAGTTTGCTAAGACATAATTGCATGGTGTATCTTGCTTTACTGTTACTTATACTCATGCCTCACTTGCCCTACTCTTTAGAAAATGATTAAATTAGCTAAAAGCATCAAAATCACCCTATAGACAAATAACTGATCTACTATGTGTCAGACACCATATATATATGCATGTGTCCAACATCGTTATGACAGCCATAGTAGTGGGAAGTACTATCAAAAACTCCACTTTACTGATAAGGAAACAATGTGAGAGAAGCTAATTATTAACAGAGATCAAGATCTGAGAATGATCAGAAACTGTGTTTTTGCCTGATTCTAAAACCTGAGTGTATTGTACTATGTGCTTATATTGAATTACTTATGCAGCTGAACTGAATTATGTTAAAAGCATGAAAATAAAAACGTAACAGAACTTATTCTAGCATTCCAGCATGAGCATTTCTGGTAAAAGTGCTCAGTTAATAGTTGTTAAGCTTGCTGATGTTATGTGAGCCAGTTATGCCATTTCCATAGTTAAAATTTCTTGGGTATACTTGATTCATGTCCAAAGTCATGATATCTAACTATTAATTCTCAAAATCATATAAAAATGGGTAAACTCAAATTTAAATTTATTGGATCCCTCCATAAATGAAAATTTGACAGATCTATATATGTCAGTGAATAAGACATTTCCATTTGTGTCTCTGGTAAATTGAGTAATTTGTACTGATTTATGTTGTGTGGTTCTAAGTACAAAGTATAGAATCTCAAATTCTAAGTGATATAGCAAATATTTTAGAAAAAAATAATTGAAGAAAAATATTTTCAACTTCACATCATTATAAAGTCAATTCAAAATACTATTAGAAGAGCTACAAATGCAGTGATGCTCAGAACTTTAGATGCTTAGCCTACTAATGTGTCTTTTCTTGAGATTTTATAGGCTTTCATGTTATAAACTTCTTTTACCTCACTTGTCAGTATATGTGTATTTATAGTTCTCAAAATACTCCTACTAGCACACAGAAAATTGATTAATGTCATTAGAATCTTCCATAAAACTGTGATTACACCATTTAAAAATAGGCATTTCATACTAAGCTCATGGAGAATCATTAAACCATTGCATGCTAATAGTGAATAAATGTGTTACAGTGAAATTTTGTAGCACTTGCTAATTGTCTTATTGTATATTGAAAGTTCTAATGAACAACTCAATCAACTAGATGTACACATTTTATATTGTAAATATTATGGTGTTTTGAGGAAGAAATTCTATTCCTCCATATTAAATTATATTTTCTTATTAATAACTGCTTAGATAAGCTACTTTGCAACGATT
Organism: Chinchilla lanigera; assembly: GCF_000276665.1. NCBI lineage: Eukaryota > Metazoa > Chordata > Mammalia > Rodentia > Chinchillidae > Chinchilla > Chinchilla lanigera. The sequence goes on from NW_004955402.1 coordinate 16,382,827, forward strand.
TACATATTTAACTAGTTGCAGGGAATTGCAACATCCACTTAAATAATAGAATTTGTGAATTTTTGCTATATCCATTTTTAAAAGACAATACAAAATAATAAACATTAGAAATGATACAGAATTTCGCTAAAGAAGATGATAGGAATTCCACAGTGGTTGTTAAATTACATATTGTTGTCTTCAAAGTAGTTGTTCATGTTATCAGATATATGTTTGCAAAACTGGTCAAAAAAGTTAAAAAGAAAAAAATGTAAGCATGAACTGTTCCTTTTCATAATCCAACAGAAATCGGTAGTACAATTATCCCAGCTATCCACATACATACATATATACTTATTAGGTTAAAAGGAGGCTGATGCTTCTGTACAATGACTCATAGGGTGACAGTTTTAAAAGTAGCTTCCACTAGGTAACAGGTCTGTCAACTTACTGTATTGTAGTAGACAGTGACAAAGAGTGGTCTAGTTCAGTCTCACATATTTACACATTCCTTACTGTTGTTTTACAAGTTCATCAGAAACATAATTTGGCTACAGTACAGACTGATAACAATTAAAAATAAAATGACATACTTCTATTGATAAAATTTGTGAAAAGTGGAAAGATAATCTAAAAAGATAATGTTTTTTAAAACTACCTATATTGTCTTCCTTTTTCACTAGCTGAAGCACATCTACTCTGCACACCATTTTTATTTGAAGTTCTTTCTCTTGGGCAGTAATGTATCAAAATTAGGAGAAATGAATGATGGAACATTAAGCTTGCCTGCTATGCTACATAGGACACAAATTCTCAAATATCAAATCACTCAAATCTCTTTCCTTTCTGAAATCACTAATCCCACCAAGGGAAAATTCGGATCAAGAGCTCTCTTGATAAAATGCTGCTGGAATGGGTAATGGGGGTACAGGGTAGAAATATAGACATAAATTATGATTAGATTAATATAGATATTGAAATGATCAAGTAAAACTTTATTTTGGTAGCACCAATGCATCATCACTTGAATGGTATTATTCATTTTTTTGAGCAGTATGCCAATATTTTTCTGATATGGGAGCACTGATGTGCTGTTTATATGTAAGTTTTACCTATTACTATTATCAGTAAAAAGGACTGCTGAGTTTCAGTAAATATTTGGTACATTGATATTTTAAATATAACCATTCTCATATGAAGGTTGTTGCCCTAAATTTCACAAAAACTAACTAGAAAAATAAATTGTAAAAATTTGGGTAAAATAATTTCTACTCTGAAAGGTTTGCAATAGCTCTATTAGACCCTTCCAAATTACACTCAGCCCTGCAATTACAAAAAGGGTCGCTGTAGTAATGAAACTGCAGCAGTAGCCCTGCAAAACAAGGAGGATCTACCTACTTAGGTTTTATAAAAACTGTATTATTAAACATAATTGCTGAATTTTTTGGAAAATATCTTTATCATTTCAAGGTACAGTTGTTGTAAGTTCAGAAAACACAAACCCTACCAGTGCCATCCATAGGTATACATGTAGAATTTTAAGAATATTGGATAAAAATGTATTTTAGAGTCCATTGATGAGGAGGTTGAGAGGATGTGGAGTTCAGTGAAGCCATTGTTCTCAAAGTGCTACCTACACCAGCCCCAAAGCAAGGAGATGACTCTAAACCCTTCCTGCATATGAGTTGCACAATTTAATTGGGAAAAAACATAAGCATCTAGAACCTGAGATTTATACCATGCTGATACAATTTTATCTATATACTTAAACTAGAGTATTGTTTCACATGGTTGTATGTCTGTGACGGTTTTGTGGTTGTTTCCCAACAACTTTCCCCAATGGTTTGCTATCCTTTCATTACCATTGTTAGGTCCCTGAAGTAGTTTTTTTATTAGAAGTGGAAAAGTGGTGCTTTATTATTTAGTTTTTGTTTATTACCTTAAATTTTCTTCATAGAAGACTTTATTTTGATTTGTTTTTTTTCCTGTACAGGGAATTGAACTCATTTCACTTGCCTGGCAGGCACTATGTCACTGAGCTATATCTCCGGCCTGAATACTTTGTTTACTGAAGCTGTTTTGTTAATCTGAAAATTTATAGCAAAATGAATAGATGTGAGTCTTGAAAAGTGAACACAGATGATTACATCTACCCATTCCACTATAAATTTTCAGATTAATGAGTTGGTACCATGAATAGTTTGCAGCTACATTGTTCCATTATCTCTCTCCCATTCCCTTAACCTCTTGCTCTATTCAATTTCTTTCATCTCTTTTTCATTTTTGATGAATTTATAGCTCTTCAAATATATCTAATGTGCTTGTATAAAATTAAATCAATTCCTTTGGTGTTCAAAGTGTCTCTATTTAGGGCAACATAAGCTTTTTTGTTTGGTCTCATTCAATTTGCTCAAACTGATTTTTCATATTTAGTATTTGAGCACTATAAAATATAAGAAAAAAACAAACTTAAGCTTCAAATGAAGTGTCAGAATCATATTAAAATATGTCAGATATGTTAGAATTACCAAATTGGGAATTGAAAATAACCTATGATTAACATGCTAAGGCCACTAATGTAAAAAGTGGAATACATGGTAGGTAACATAAAAAGACAGGTGCAATACCTTATAGAGAAGCAAAAGGAAAGCGTAAATTTAAGAGCACTAACAGATATAAGGAATGCCTTTGATAAAGAGCTCAGGAGATTAGACAGAGTCAAGGAAAGAAATTTAAAACCCTACCAATAAAACCTCTAAAACTGTAATGCAAAAAGAGGAAAGAATGGAAAAAGATCTCAAAATATCCAAGAATCATGGCCAATTACCAAGATACAACATATGCTGAAGAGGAATATCAGGAATAGAGAGAAAGAAATAGGAGAAATATTTAAAATAATAAGGACTGAGAATTTTCAAAAAAATTAATGAATTAAAGCAAAGCAAAAATGAAAAGTAATTCTTGAATGAATCCAGATGTCAAACAACTAACTCACATAGGAATAAGGACAAAAGTTATATCAAACCTCTTGATAGAAGCCACAGATCCAGAAGGGAGTGAAATAAAATATGTGGAATGATGAAAGAAGAAATTCTCTACCAGAATTTTGTATTCATTAAACTTATCCTTCAAAGGGAAGAGAAATGGAAAGTTTCCCATTAAAAAAAACAATGAAATGTGTTGTAATAGTCCTTCCTTGAAAAAAATGTTGAAATACGTCCTGAGTGAAAGAAAATGATATAAATTGGAAACTAGAATCAAGAGAGAAAGAATCAGGGAATTCACAAATGAAGGTAAAATAAAATCCTTATTTTTCCTATCTGATCTCACAAACACCTGTTTAAAAGAATGATAGTGAAAATCTATTGTGCGTTTATAGCACATGGACAAATGAAATGAGGTACGGCATATTATAAGGGATGGAATGGAGGAGTTAGAAGAAACTCCCAGAACATACCCACACCCCACCGGGAAGTGGCACGCAAAAGAAAATTTAGATTAGTGATAAATTCATCTTGCAAAACCTATGGCAAGCACTAAAAACAATTCAAAAAGAAATATGATTATGCTAAGGAGAGAGAAAATGGAATCATAAACATGCTCAGTTAAAATCAGAGAAGGCGGAGAATAGAAATAATGGGACCACGCTAGTCCTTAATGAAATGAGAACTGGAAGAGCTGTACGGATTTATGACAAAGCCAGCTTCAGAGCATGGAAAATCATCACGGACAAAGAAAAGGATTACTGAATAACAAAGGGCTCAATTCTCCAAGAAGACTCAAAAATCCCTAACATGTATGCATGCTCCCACCAACAAAATATGAGACCAAACTGAATAGAACTGCAGGAAAAAATGGATGAATCTTTTATTACAGTTGAACATCTGTGGAACACTCTATCAGTGACTGATGGGCCCTGCAGACATGAAATCGTTAAGACCTAGTGATCCTATGCTGCATCTTCAGTGTCTTTTGGGTCGTGAGGTATCAGAGACAGAATTAGCTATTTGAAAATGAAAGGGCAGTCCCTGAGCAGTAGTGTCACTCATTCTTGTTTAACCCAAACTCCTGCATTGCTAGAAAAAAAAGGTGGGTGAACCTACCCATAGGAAGAGGATTTAGAATGTTCTCAATTTAATCATCTTCTTTGTTGGAGCATGAGAAAATGGTATTCATAACGTACTCAGATTATTGCAAATTACTTTTCTTGGGTTATCCTTCCCATTCACAATAGTCTAAGTGAAAATAAAATGAATTTGAATATGCTCTTTATTGTCTTTTAGCTCCAGTTCACTCTTTGGGTTTTTTTTTTTTTTTTTTTTTTTAGTAAACAGAGTGATATTTGAAATAAATAAGCCACATATATATTAAAAATATAGAAAAAGTTTCTAAAAGAGTTCAGCAATGTACACATATAGAAATCCTAGCTTTGCAATCAATATATGAGTCTAAGCTAAATTCAGTGTACTGCTGACCCTGTGTTTCATTCTATTTGTAAATTATTATTTTTAAATATGTTTGCTCTAAATGTTTACCATACAAGAATCAACACATCAGTAAGACTTAAACTCCCATAAGATCTAATCTCATAATTTACTGATCTTTACAACTATTAGCCCATTGTTTAATGAAATTAATCAGTAAACTTAATTGAAGTTAAATAAGGGGTAGCAATCATGTCCTTGCTCTCTTTTTCTCATCCATGTATCTCAGATTTGAGCAGTGTTTTGTTCTGTGGTGTTCCATATAGCACTGGTGCTCAGACACTAGCTAGCCTCACTATCTGAACAGCATAACTATTTGCTCCTGGAGAAACAGTTGATTATTTGTGAAAGTCTGGGAATAAGTTGCACGCAGAATGACTGAAAATTTTCAGCTCTTTTCAGAAAGTTATAATTGTTAAGGTCAGACAATCATGAGGACCTTGGACAGCTTGTTAAAGTAAGTAAAATAACTAGTTCAGCTCTACAATAATCTGTGCATTCAGGAAAGGTCACTAGGTCATGGTTTGAGTCAGTCTTTTCTTTAACATCTTCACCTTAAGATATTTTGTATTTTGCACAGAGATTTAGAAAGCTGTTTAACTTCGGAATAGTTGACATGAACAATAAAACAAACCAGATAAAACAATACTTGGACACGTTAAAGTCCACAGTTCCTATTTAAAGTGAATTCCTCTTGGGGATAGATTTTTTTGTTTTTGCTTTTGGCAGTACTAGGGATTGAACTCAGAGGTACATGCAGGACAAGTGTTCCACCTCAGAACTACATCCCTAGCCTGTGGAGATGAATTTGTACTTTGTCTGGAGAACACTCTTCCTAGACCAGAGGGTGACAGCAAAGTGCTCAGACTGGAGGCCTGGACCGCAGAGAATAGTGAAGCGGAGGCCCAAGCAAACACATGAGATTTACTGAAAGGCAAATGCTCAGCATCAATTAAGTGGTGAGTGGCTTCTTAGGTCAAAGATGTGCTGTGCCATTGTTTTTTTTGTTGTTGTTTTGTTTTGTTTTTATATTTTAAAAATAAAAGGAGGAAAACATAGACAGACAACCATTTACAAAATAGCAAAAAACAGTACAGACAATACAGAGTTATAAGCAAAGTGGTAGAAAATTAACAATGCTTGTTGTATTACATACTGATATCTTCAAAGTGATTTCTCATGAAAACAGATAGAGACATGCAATATTGATCAATCAAGGACTCCTTGACAGTTTCTTTCAGCAAAGAAGCAGAAGACAGTAGAACAACTACGTTAACTACCCTGTATATACATACATACAAAATTTATCCTTCTTTCTTTTCTCCCCTCTCCCATCCCAGTTGCCCTTTACCCCTGAGTGTTTTCCTATGATTTCACAATGTCTATCATACTTCTGAGTTTAAATTAACTCTTTCAGGCTTTACACTAGTGAGACAATGAGGTGCCTGCACATGCAGGTCTGATTTATTTCACTTATAAGTGTGGTCTCGAGTTGTGACTGTTTACCTATAAAGGCCTTGAGTTTACGTTGCTTCATAGCTGAGTAATATTCCACTGTATAAAAGTACCACAATTTTCTTATCCAATCCTAGGTGGATGGACATTTGGGTTGCTTCCACAATTTACCAATTATAAATTGTGCTGCTATGAACATAGGTGCACATATATCGCTGTGATATGATGTTTTTAGATCTTCTGGGAAAATACCCAGAAGGGCAATAGCTGGGTTGAATGGGACCTCTAGATCTAGTTTTCTGAGGAATCTCCAAAATGATTTCCACAGGGCTTTCACCAGTTTGCATTCCCACCAGCAGTGGAGCACTGTTCCTATTTCTCCACAGCCTCACCAGCATTTGTTATTGGTTGATCTCTTAATGCTAGCCATTCTTACTGGGGTAAGGTGGAATCTCAATATTGTTTTCCTTTACATTTCTCAAATGACTAATGATGTTGAACATTTTCTCATGTATTTATTTGTGCTGTGCCATTGTATGCAAATGAGTAGATTTGACTTCTGCTGAGATTTGCAAGCTGGTCCTGAGTAAAGACCTGTTCTGAATAAAGACCTGCCCTGGTCCTGAGTAAAGACAGCATCAACTAACAGTACATAAATTTTTGTTCAATGGATAGTGAATGAAAATCTGTCAGATGATGAGTGAGCAAAGTAGGTAAAATGCTTAGGCAAAAATAAGTCTGGTTATGAACCCGCTGAATGGTAAAACAAGTGACACTCTGTATTTTTCCACTAACATCATTTAATACATTCTTTTGAATACTTCACTGAAAAATCAAAATATGATCTTAGATTTTAATGATCCAGGGCTTTACAGTGAAACTTAAAACATAATTTCTTAATTCTATTTTAGGGTCTAACATTTTATTTAGTACTTTGATTGCTAAATGTTTGCTATTTACATAATGTTATCTTGGTTAACTGCCAAATTGTGATTGATAAAATTATGGATAATTTTCTATGACAGATGATAGGATTATCCAGATGTGCGATCCATAAAGCAACAAAGAATAAATTCAAAAATGCCAAAGTGGAATCATTTGGTGCATTTATTTTTTAAAGGGCAGCCATTCCTCTGTTTAATATTTTAGATGTTAAAGTCAGAGAGACTTTTAATTCTCTACAAAAACTTACTGAATGACTTTGAACAAATCACTTTCATTCTTTTTGCTCATTTTTTTTATTAATGCAAGGACTTTATACTTTCTACCCCATAAAATGGTATGAGTTACAAATGAGATAATTTACATAATGCTAGGAACACGGAATGCATTCTCAATGTGACTTTGGTCATGAAAACTGGTCAACAATTTGAAACAGTTTTGTGGTTAAAAAAAGTTATATATAATCATCTACTGACATTATAATAAATTATTTGCATGGCTCTGAAAAATTATTTAAATATGCCAGATATAGAAATGGACATAGAGTAACAAAATTAACAACCATGTACCTATGAAGCATCTTAAAAATAAACCACCACCAATGGCGGAGAAACTTGAGCGTCGTTCCTTAAATGAGTACTCTGTCTTTATGTGCAAGGACTGCTGCATTTCCAAGACTGTGTTGTTTATTCCTTTACTTTCCTACCTATGGATAGCTGCCTGAAAATAAAACTTTAATTTTGCTTGTGTTTGAACTCACATGAATTAAATCACATTTGTGTTTTGCTGTTTGGATTTACTTAGCCTTTTGAATCTACCATTTTACAAATTCCAGTCAGTTGAGAAACTTTCAGTCATTAGTTGCTCAATTTTTTTGATCCTCACACTCTTTCACCTCGATTCTCCACTTACATGAAAGATAAATACTTTGTTAATTTTATACATGTTGAAAGTCTAATTTCTGCTACACTGAATCATTTATCTTCACATTCATTGAGTTTTTTCTCTGATTCATTCTATTATTAAAGTTTATTTGTTCTTTTAAAATTTCAGTTATATTTTAGTTTATAAATTTTCTTCAATCTTTTAAATTTTTGTCTATATCTTTGGTGGCTTTCTATTTTTCATTTAATTCAATATACTTGTAATTACTTTTATGATTGCTACTATGACATCCTCATCAGACTATACCACCGTTTGATCTGTTTCATTATTATTATTGTTTGTTGATTTTCTTTTTAATTTATTGTTCTTGTTCTTAGTGTGATAAGTAGCTTTCTAATTGTATCCTTGATATTTCAAGTACTTTTTTGAAAGTTGTACTCTACTTATTTCCAAAATATTTTATTTGTAAGGAGCAGTATCTGAGAGGAATTGTTATATTTCACCTTGGCCAGCACCAAAAGTAAACAAACAAACAAACAAACAAAACCCCTATTTTTGCAATAAACCTAATTTAATCATCCTATATTAATATGTTTTACATTCCTGGGCTTTATTTACTATTTACTCCAGATTATTATATATATATATATATATATATATATATATATATATATATATCTTCATAATCAAAATTGCTTTATTATTTTTATTTCTTTTTTAATTTTGATAAGAAGATTTTCCTAGACTTGTGAGAGCACTGAGAAAATTCACATTGATTTTGAGGAATGATGTGAATGACATTGAAAGAATTTTCTTGGTGGTAAGTATAGCCTACAAAAAAAGGACAGTGAATATGTATGTAAACCTAAAAGTCCTCAACAAAACACCAGAAAACCAAATTCAACAAGATATGAGAAGTATTATACATCATGATCAAATGTGATTTATTGCAGAAATACAAGAATTTTGTAACATCCAACAGTCAATTAACATGACATTTCATATTAGTAGACTAAAAAGCAAAATTACATAGTAATTATAAATAGGTTTAGATAAAATCCAGAATTCTTTCATGATGAAAATTCTCAAGGAGAAGAAATAAAATTATATCCCCAACCTGGGAAAGGACACTTAAGAAAAACTCAGAGTAATGTTAGATTCCTTGGTGAAAGAACAAAATTTTCCCCACATACTTAGGGAAAGACAAACATACCATTTTTATGACTTCTATTCAACTTTTAAAGTTCTCACCTGTAAAATAGAGCAAGAAAATGAAATAAAATATATTTCAATGGGAAAGAGGAATAGCATCAGATAGAATAAAATAGTTAAGAATAAAACTAACTAAAAATGTGCAAGACTTTTGTTCTGATCACTACAAACAGTATTGAAATAGAGAAGATCTTATTAAGGCATAAAACGTCTCATGTTCATTCCTTGTAGCCCTGAATACTGTTGCTAGGATGCTCTTCCTGGAATCAAAGGATAGATTGAATAAAATTTGATCAAAATCTCATTGGGCCTTTTTGGAGAAACTGGCAAGCTTTTCTAAATTTTATGTAGAAATGTGAGGCATAGGTTTAGAAAAACCATCATTTTCTATTATAAAAATTACTTCAGAGCTACAGTAATCAAGATGCCTGCATGAATACTGACGTTTGGATCAACGTGATAGAACAAAAGTGTAGAAGTTTGCCCTTATAGTTATGGTCAGTTGATTTTTAACAAAGGTGATGATAAATGAATGACTAAATAATATTCTTAATGACTAACAAATGCCTTGAAAGTTTCTCAGTATCATTAGTTCCCTCCGATTGCACTAGAAACTTAAAGTTTAAATGTTTTATGGGTGTATTTTATGGCATGTGAATTATGTCTTCATAAAAATGTTAGAAAAATGAAATTAGAGCAATTAAACATAAATTTTGAATTTAATCTTAAATAGGCTTGTTTCAAAAGAATGTTTTAAAATATATTTTCCTAAGTAATTATCCATCTCATATAGTGTTTTTATAGGTATAAATGTTTCATAACATTGCCTTTTATTTTATTTCCGTATCCTCTTTGTGAATATTTTGCTTACACTCTTATTGTCAAAAATCTTATCAATTTTCTTCATTTCATTCTTTTCCAAAAGTGATTTTCAGTTCTTGTGAAACACTTGTTTTATATCTTTTGTTTATGTTACCTTTATTTTCCTGTATTTATTTTTACCTTATTATTTTATCTATTTGTTTGTTTATTTGTGTTTGAGACAGAGTCTTGCTATGTAGTTCAGGCTGGTCTTGAACTCTGTATGTAGCTCCAGCTGTCCTCAAACTCACAGTGATCCTCCTGCCTCAGCCTCTCAAGTGATGGGATTACAGGTGTGAGCCATCATGTCCAGCTATTTTATTATATAGTAACTGTTATGTTTATCATACTAAGTTCTAGCCTTTTCTCTTTTCTAACAGAAGCTCTGTGACTTCATTTTTTCCTGTAAGATTATGGAATTGCTACTTTTTTTATAACATTGATTATGTAATATATTAATTATCATTTTGTTTTATTTTTGTGAGGGACATTTTAAAATTAATTTTATAGGTACACTTTTGATATAGATAAGGACCACATTCAGTACAGGGAATTAATACCTGCACATTGTAAATCTTGATTCTTCTTTTTTCCCCATTTCCCTCTCTTCCATTCAACTCTTCTTCCCCTCTTTATTTATAAAAGCTTTGTTTCCATTTTTCCCCTGGTATTCTCTTTTTTTCCTTTTTCTTTCCTTTTGTTTTAATCTTATTTTTATTTTTAGGGACTTTTTCACTGTTTCAGCAGTTGCTGAGTTTTTATATTTCTACATATATGTCCTTTAGATAACAGCTTAATTATGTAGGTTTAATCTTTATTTTTCCTGTAGTTTTATATGCTACTTTAAAACCATAAGACTAAAATTTTGTTTTAATTTTAATTCAATCAATAAATGCTGCGTTACTGATGAGTTCGGCTCTGCTATCTTTGTTGTGTTTAGCAACACATTTGGAATTACTTTGGTAACACTTGTTTGGGACTTTTTATTTTTCACTCAATGAAACATTGCTCATTGAACTGTTACTTTTTCGTGTTAAATGCTTCACATATTATATTATTAGGTATCTTTGAATGTTAATTGCATTAATTGTCCTACATTATAATATAATCCAGGGCTGTAGAACAAGGTCATTTTAGTCACTTTCCATTGGTAGACAATTCTGTTGCCGTTCTGCATCTTAACTCCAAAGCAAATGAACTTTATGTCATTACTGTTGATGACTATATCTATAGTCTCTTTTTACTTTAGGTTCCCAAAAACTTTTCTCATCCTCCATTGCTATGAGTTTTTGAATCTGAGATTTTATTTCATGATCATGTTTTAACTTTTTGAAGTACAATTTCCACATCACAAGTCCAGTTTTGCTACATCCAAAATGTCTTCATTTTTACCTTTAATCTTGAAATATATGTTTGCAGTATACCTAGTACCAAATAAGATTTGTTTTGCCCCAAATTATTTTAAAAATTACTTCCTGATTTTCTGGCTTTGATTCATTTAAAATTCCATTTTGAGTATCTATTTCTCCTTGTGTATTAGGCATACATTGCCTTAAAATTTTCTCTGTCATTAGCTCTGTAGTTTTACTAAGATCTCTCACTCTTACTTTCCCTTTTTTCTTCTCTCCAGTTCATTTGAAAGACAAGCTCCAATATTTTTAGTGGAAGTAGTTTCATATTTACAGGGCAAGATTAGAAAGATTTTGAGGTATACAACTGCATATTGCAGCATGGTGTCTGAATACCTTAAAGAATATACTTTATTTTTTGCTTGGAATTGGCACTGATGAACACACCTTTAGGCACAAAAGAGACACTCAGCCATTGAAAACATGCCAAAGGTAATGTGGAGTGCATGGATACTCATGAATAATTTATGAATACTCATGAACACAGGAGAATAAGTAGCTGATCTTCATGAGGAAGACTCATTGAAGGCTTTGCTAATCACTAAAAGCTATGGTAAATTGTTTGAAAATTCCTCTGTAGGCAGTAAATAACTATTAAGAATTTGTCTAATAGCTCACTGATCATTGTATGATGATTAGTGGTCAGAATTCTAATAGTTGGTCTCTGAATACATTCTAAGGCCAGAAATTACCTCTGTCCAATTCATTTTGTTGTTGTTTTTTTCCCTGTTTGAATTATTTGGATCACAAACAAGATGAATTTTTTTCCTTGCTACCTTCCAACTCTCTCAATATTCAGATTCTGACTGCTGTTTAATCTCACAGAAACATCCAGAACTGTGATTCCTCCCTTTTCCTCAAACTATTGGTCCTTTTTGATCATTAACTTTCCCTACAGCAGCTGGGTTCCTTACATGGCCTTTGGGGTACTCTAGCACAAGATCTGGGTTCCCTTCTATTTGTATATTTCTAGTACATCTCTCCAGAAAAACTTACATGGAAGGGTTGTAATTTGTTTTTAATTGTGTCCAGATTTCCTGCAACAATGCCCATTACATAGTGACAATTTAGTAAGTGTCTTCATCACTTTCTTCTAATCACTGGAACTAAATATCCAACACCCACAACTTAAAGGAGAAGTTTATTTTGGCTTATGTTTACAGTCCATGATTGGCTGGCTCCAAGGCAAAAGGGAAGAGCGGAAGATCATGAAAGAACAAGGTGTTCAACCACTGACAGCCAGAAAGCAGAGAGGAAAGGGAGAAGTGAGACACAAGAATGCATTTATTTAGGTCACATCCAGCAACCTGTCTTCAACCAGGCCCTACCTCCCAAAAGCACCTTTTAGGAAATCAATCCTGAGATAAATGCAAGAAATATTAATTGAATGAATCAACAAACAAATGAAAAAGTGTAAGTGTTTTCTAAATTGTCTTGAGAAAACTTGACAATATGACCTCACACTACTTATTGAACCCACCAATGGGTGAGTCCATCGATGAGTTCCCCTGTGATCCAATCATCTTCAGCACTTGAGATCTGGGGGAACATTTTAGATCTAGATCATAACCAATACTTTTAAAATTAATATTGATTGTTATCGATCATAGTCTTCTCAAAATCACTTCAGAATCCCAGAATGTTACTTTCTCCATATTCTTTCATGTTTATTATCATCTTTATCTTTTCACTAATAGAGTGAGGAAAGTATTATTTGATCTTTTATTTCTATTCCTTTTTCTTACACAGTAAATATCATCTCTATGCATTTGCTTATTATGATGTGTCATGTCCATTTATATCTTTTATTTCAAATGAAATTAGAAAATTTGATTAAATTACACATTTTGGATCTCCTCCATGAGACATTTCTGAGCTGTGTCCCATGGTCTTCCTGAAGGATCCTGAGAGACACTGTGCCCTGGTTGTTCAGTCCTTATTAGAAATTACCATGTGCTTCAGTGACTATCTACTCTGCTCTGGCCTGTTACAGTGTGAAAACAGCATCGTCTGGGATGAAATCCCAGGCAATCTGTCTTTACCCTGATCTATGTCTCAAAGGCTACTTTTCTGGGAAATCAGTCCTGAGATAAATACAATAAGTAGTTATTGAATGAATCGATAACCAAGTGAAAAAGTGCCGATCTTTTCTAAGTTGTTTGAAAAAAACGGACAGTATGAGCTTACAGTGCTCACTGATGTTCTCACTGGTGGTTGCGCCCCTACAATTATACTGAGTACATTATTCCTGGAACATGTAGTGCCTCTTCATGTTACAGATTTTGTGGATACACAACTCTTCTGCTTAGTACTGCCCTGACATTCCCTTCCTAGAACACGCATGTGTCCTGAAAACCTACATTAGCTACCAAATTTAATGACTACTTTGTGTCCTGTTCATGTTACCTATTTAATGAATGCCTTTTGAAAGGCATAAGAATATTATATTGAAGATTTCTCCAACTTTTCTGAAGAGAGCCATATCAAATGGAGACAACCCAAGCAAATCATATATTCTAGGGCCAGTTTAACTAAAACACATACTATTTTACTAAGAAAAATGAGAATTGAGGCTGCAATATTTTGAGATGACTTTTAAACTATGAAGCATCATTTTGATATCTAAAACAGAACTTTAAAAATATAAGACCAAAGAAGAAAAGTGGTCTCAATTTCTCAACAGATAGCTTTTAGTGTTTAAAACTTACTGAAAGTTGAAAATATTGAAACAATATATGGAAGTCCAGAATGACATGTGATTCCTACTCATCCCCACCTATGCTTTTAATCCTGCTTCATCTTCCTCTGCAAGAGTCAAGTATATTCCTACATCTATGTTCTTTCATATTGTCCCTTGGGACAATTATGCTGCGTTGCTTCATTTTGTTCTTCCCCTTAAAACTAATATCTTAGATATCTCCATATCAGTACAAATCTAGTTACAGCACTGACAAGAAAGATTGATCCATACTACCAAGGGAAATTGGAGCACTGTTTCACCACAGAGGTAAAAAGAGGATGTTTGGAATGCAGGAGATCCCGTAGGACAGTGGTGGCTAACCTATCGCATGCCTGCTGCACTTGGCTGTTTGTGTCCTTGAAAGCTCTAACAGCAGTCACGGCCTTAGGGTGTCTCCTATCATGCCTTGTTATTAATGTGAGTGGGAAACTACAACAAGCTAGTCTAGGCAAGATGACAAATGTTCCAGAACCTTTGGGAATGAAGGTGTGTATCACCCTGCCAGATAAAGAACCAAGATCTACTGAAGTACTTGCTAAAGTCCAAGGATGCACACAATGGGTAAGAGAAGAAATTAGTTGTAAAAACTGGTTACAACTGCATGACCAGTTACAGAAACAAGGATTATAATTATATTTCTTTTTTTTCTTTTTTTCTTTTTTTGGTTTTTTCTAGTACCAGGAATCCAATTCATGACCTTGCACTTGCCAGGCAGGCCCTGTGCCACTGAGCTAAATCCCCATCCCCTGTCGTGAGTATTTCTTTCCTGCCTTTTTTTTTTTTGTCTTTTTGAGGCAGGGTCTCGTTCTGCAGTTCAGCCTGGCCTTGAATTCACTTTGTAGCCCAGGTTAGCTTCAAACTCTCAATGATCCTCTTGCCTCAGCCTCTTGAGTGCTGGGATTACAGGTCTGCGTCACCACGTTTGGTTCTTTCTTGTCTTCTTAAGAACATGCTTGTGCAAGTTTTTTTTTTTTATTCCTACATCACGTAACATAACACTGATTGATGATGTCAGTACTTAACTACTGCTAAATTACAGAATGTCATGGGAAGAGGAAGAGTAAGCATTGCCCAGTGAAAAACTTTGCCTTCTGTTCTCAAGAGAGAATCAGTGTGTTTGTAGCTGTACATATGATAGTTGGACTCTGTATGAACTTATTATTGTCAGCATTTGAAGATACGTATGGTTTAAATAGTGTTTGATTGTCAAGCTGACAAGGGCTGATTTGTGACAGTAATCATGATCATCAGTTTGGCTGAATCAAGAGACTCTGGCAGATGAGTAAAGCACACTTGGGCTGTGTCTGGGGGATATTTCCAGAGATGCTTCGCATGTAGGCCAGAGCATGGGGGGGAAGGTCTGTGCTGATTATGAGTGGCACCATCCACGCAGCTTGCAGCCCAGATGGAATGAAAGGGAGAGAGGGAGGAAGCTGGCCTGCACCTCACCAGCTCATTGTGTGAGCGCAGGGCCATGTTTTGCTGGTGCATCACCTATGGATTCAGATTCCAACTTCTGGTTTCACAGTGGAACCCACCAGCTACACTCCAGAAGCTTGTAGATCCTCCATCTCAGACTTGGGCTGCACCTTCGATCACTCTTGTTCTACAGCTCCTTGCACTGAAGAGCTACTGGATACTCTGACTCTCCTACATACAGGCAGTATTGTGGATCCTCCCTCTGATCCTGTAAGCACATCTTAGAAGTTATGTAATTGTATTCTGTTCCTCTAGAGAACGCTAAGCCCTATGCCCATTTATTGTATACCCAGTCATGTGTTCTTTATGACTTCCCCAAGAAGATTGTGCTTTATGCTCCTGCATTTTGTTTTGCCTCTTGACATTTAAAATTTTAGATATGTTTTCCTATCAGTATAACTTACCTCATTATCTTTATGAATTCATCTTATTCCATTCAATGTATGTACACACTATAAATCATCTTCAAATCCTTAACTGACAGAGAGAGTGTTAAGCTATTTTTAAAAGTTACTACTATTTAAAAGTTGCTTAAAAGTTATTTAAGAGTTACTACTAAGCTGTTTTTAAAAGTTGCATCTAATACCCATTTTAAGTAGATATGTATTAAGTTTCACCATTCCTTGAAATGAACTGCACATTTCAAAGTATACTAATTGCTTTTTAAAGTTTTATTATTTGAGCTAAAAAAAAAGTCTTTGATTTTGGCCATAAGCTAAACAGCGGCTTGGAAGCACCTTCTCGAGCCCTGTTGTACTCACAACTCTTTGATAATTATCTTTGAATGTAAGATTGTCCAGTGGATAGGCTCGCTGCTTGTTCTTCGCAATGTCTCACTGTCGTGAAACACTTAACTGGGTTCACTGTGAGTCTTTGTTTAGCTGAGTATCCTCTCCAGTTTAATGAAAACTTCTTGCTTTGATAACTGTCACTTACACCTCGATCAGCATGATGAAATGCCCATAGGCAGCCAGTTGATGTCAGAATTTACATCTGTGAGGCCGGCAAATGTTTAAGTATATACAATGTAGACAGAAAATCTAAGAATAATGATATTAAGGCAATTTTTACTTTCTATGAATTTGTCATTAATATTGAAACTTTTCATTTTAAAGAGACAAAAAATAAAAATGGCTCAATGGTTTTTACATTGCATATTGTTATCTTCAAAGTAGTTACTCAGATTACCAGGTACAGGCATGCAACATTGATCAAGGAGCTCTGAAAACATCAGAGTAATTTTCAGAATCATTTTATTTTATACTGTCCTAAACACTTTGTTAGAATTCAGTGGATGCTTTCAATTTTATTTACCCCCTGCTTTTCATTTCCTGGTGTCTTATTTTTCTTTCATTGGTACTGGGAATCAAACTCAGGACCTTGCATTTGCCAGGCAGCCACTGTATTGCTAAGCTGTATCCCTGGCCCTTCTGGTGTTCTCTAAAATGTTCTGTGTTCCACATAGCAAAACTTCTTGCCCCCATGCTTCTAGAAGTTAATAACTACAGTATGTAACATTATGAATTTTGAATAATACTTTATTTGTGTATGACATTTTGGGCAAAAACTCATGATATTCTAATAGTCTAAGTTTTTTTTTTCTTTTCATAATTCTGTAACTAAAAGAGAAAGAGGCTGAGCATGGTGTCACATGCCTATAATCTCAGCACTTGGGAGGCTGAGGCAGCAGAATCACTGTGAATTTGAGGTCAGCCTTAGCTACATAGTGAGTTCAAGGCCAAGCTGAACTACATGGTGAAACCCTGTCTCCAAAAAACGAACACTTGGGGGCGTAGCTCAGCTCAGGAGCACCTGCTTGGAAAGCACGAGTTCCTGAGTTTGATTTCTGGCTCCAAAAAAAAAAAAAAGAGAGAAGGAATAATTTTGAATTTTGACATACAGTTTAATTAATCTTAGTGATAATTTTGCTGATTACAATAAAAAAGACATCAAACACTACAAACGTATTTTATTAATGCACATGTGTAGATATTTTCCATAATTTCCTATTTAACAAAACTACTTCCATTGCAGCTAAAAGTTTGTATTTTATTTCGAAAACTTTTCCCTTGAACTTTCTTTTGTCTATGTCCTTCAGGTCTGAAAATGCATAGACAAGTGCAACAAATATTAATGTGTTCATTCTTGTTTCCTCTCTCAAATATATCAAAGTAGATCTTATATTTACTTCCAGGAGGAAGCAGAAATTTCAATTTTCTGTCCCTACAGTAACAAAACATCTTAAAAATCATGCATCTCACCAGCCTATAGTTTAATTTTCCATTCTTATATAACTATTCTAAACATTCAAATATCTGAAAGTAACCAGCACTTCCTTTTTTAAATTCTGTGGGTTGACTGACCTCAGCTGGATGGCTCTGCATCAAGTCATCTGGGCAATTTTTGAAAGATCAGAGATGGCTCTTCTCATGGTTTGCAATGGATGTGGGACACTTGGCTGGGTTTGTTATGAGGAGCACTTTGATTTTTCTTCTCACTGCACTCCTGCATGATCAGGGCTGGAATGCAGTTGCAGGATGGGTTTCAAAACATAACAATCAAATGTAAATTTCAAGCCTTCTTAAGACCTATTCTTGAAAGTCTCAAAATATTCTATTTGTCAAAGCAAGTTTTAAGGTCAGTTCAAAGTCAAGGACAAGGGAAAAATCTGTACTATTTGATGACAAAAGTAATATGTCAGGAGTTGCATTTCTAATATTGTGAGGAAAAAACTGTTGAGTACTACAACCTACACTTATTGAGCTCTTGGCATAAGGAAGAAGGAATGAGTGGGCAGAGAATAAAGAAGTAATGAATTATTAAGTTCCCAATTATTGTAGAACCTAGTGCTCTTTATGATGGTATAAAATTATCTGAGTAGAGTATAAAAATAAATATACATCTACTTAGAAGAAAACATTTCCCTGGTGACTTTTTTTCTCTTTTTGGTTCACAATGTTCTTTTTGAAAAACTAAGAAATTAGTATTTTGCTTTTAATCTCCTCACTATTTAATAACTTTTCTGATACAAAATAATTTTAGGTTTTAATTTATTAAAAATATGGTTTCACGCTTTCTAGTTTAATAAAATTACATGAATATTTCTGCTTTGTTTGGTTATATAAAAGTAAGATAATTTAGAAATTAGATTCCAGATGTCTAGATGATTTACTTAAGCCCATGAAGGAAACCAGAGGTGCTAGAAAGCAAAAATGAATATTTAGTTAAGAACTTTTAAAAGGTCAACAGAGAAGGAATTATATACTGTTGACCACTTTCAAGACCAAAGAGATGATATCTTGTATTAGAACATATTTAGCATTTTTCACCTTCATTTCAACTGGGAAGAAATTTGTCTAAGTTTTTAAATATACTTGTAGGAACAGAATGTCCACACATCAAATCAAGAATGCATAGACTTCACATGGGAATTATTTTGCTTTCGAGTTACATCTAAGTAGGTTTAAAAACTGAAGAACATTCACATGCAGAAGGGCTGAAACAGAATTACACAGACAGCACAAAGTTGGCTGAGCAGTGCTTTGCAACAACAGATAAGACCTGTATTAAGAAGGAAAAAATATTAAATTAAATGTATTATAAACAGATATAGGTAAATAACAGAAATCAGAGTAGAAATCAAAGACATAGAAAAATAGAGAAATTAACAAAATAAAAAGCAGGTTCTTTAAGAATTTTTTTTTTGGGGGGGGGTACAGGGGATCGAACTCATGACCTTGTGCTTGCCAGGCAGATGCTTATGCCACTGAGCTATATCCCCAACCCCTTCTTTAAGAATATTAAGATGATTAACAAATTTAGAAATTTATTAAAACTATTTGAAAGAGGTAAGACAAAAATTATCAATATCAAAAATAGATGACATCCCTACAGACGATGCAGATAATAAAATTAAAAGTTTCTGATTGTTAGATATGTAACTAGCCTAGGAATTATCAATGCAGCCTAACAACCACTAAAAAGTTGAACAAAGTGAAAAATAAGGAGGTTACCATAGATCTGTCAGAGAAGTGAAATCAAGTGGGAAACCAGTGCCTCCCAAACTGGAGAAAGAGATAGGTAGAAACAAAGGATCACAACTCACCAGAGCAGAAATTCACGGGTGGAAAACTCTGAAGGAACCAAGGCTGAGCAGGAAAACCTAAGCTGACAATATACCGGAGGCTCAGTATAAACCAATATGTGACTTAAAAATTCTAGGGGAGCCCATTATAGGCCCCAATCATATTTTGCTATCTGCTTTCAATAACTCTGCCAGATCCTTAAAGTGAACATTGGGAAAAATCCTTGCATGCTTCCAACACAAAGGGGAAAAAGAAATTTAAAAGATACCAAAGAGGGCTAGTCTTAAAGAGGCCTGTCTTTGGAGAAACAGTTTTATAGCTTCTGGGGTTTCAAATTGCTGGAGATTTATGAGAACCTAACATCCCTAGGGGAAGAGAAATAGAACTCCAGCCTCCTCCAGCCACACCATCCTACCTAATGTGGTGTGTGCATGTGTGTGTGTGTGCGTGTGTGTGTGTGTGTTTGCAGGCATGTGTAGGTGGTTAGTGAGAAGTGCCATAAAGTTCACAATCTAGGCACACCAAAACCTAGGGCTCACCAAAAATCTGAGATCTAATCATGGAACAATAGAATTCTTTCCTTCTCCCTCAACTGATTACTGCATTATGAGAATAAAATACAGTACTATGGCCACTATTTAAGAAAGAATTATAAGGTATTATAAGAAAAAATTATAAGAAAACATTATAAGGTATTTACAACACACAAAAATAGTTTTAGGGAACTAAATAAACATTAAAATTGGAGTCATAGTTGGCAGAAATGTTGGAATTATTAGACTAGGAAATTTTAAAAGACCTATGATTAATATCTAACTAAAGTCATTACTGGAAAATGTAATGTAAACAATATGAAAGCACAGATGGATAAGGTAAGCAGAGAGGCAGAAATTGTAAGAAATAAAAAAGGCTAGAGACTAAAATAAAAATGTTGCAGCAGCCCTGGAAATTATTCTGGTGCTTTCTTAAAACCTTCAGTGTATTCCTGCTGTATGATCCAGTCATGATCTGTGTAGGCATTCACTCAAGAAAAAGTGTATACCCATTCAATGACTGCACATGAATATCCATATTAACCTTACCTGCAATAGTCCCAAATAGTAAACAACCCAAATATCTATCAATAGCTGAAGATGTGGGAGACCACCACGCTGCACTGTCCTGTGAAATGAAGACCCTTGTCCCAATCTTTCCCTAGCCTCTCCTTCAACCCTGTTCACTGAGGTATGCACAGCGGGCTATATTGAAACAGACATTCCCAAAATTGGCTAAAAGAAAGTGATTTAATCTGAACAAGACACGAATGCCAACTTGCCTCACGGCAGCACATGGGCAAAAATTGCCTCTCCTGCTGATGACTGCAATGGGGGCTTGAGCCAGAGCCTGTGATTCTAGGGCTAAAACATAGATAACTTTCCAGCTGAGGCCGTGGAACTCAATAAGAATCATACCCTCCTGGCAGTAAAGGAGCCTGCATTGTATGTATCACGCTGTGCGCTGCATTGCTAATTAGAAGCCTTTGTGCCGGGTACAAAATTGTAAAAAGTACACACCTGTACTTTTGGTTTCTCCTTCCAGCCAATGCCTGTGAAGTGTCTTTTCCTTAGCACTCTGCTGCAACACCCACCCACCTCCTTGGTTGATACTAATAAATGTCTTGAGCTTTTGGACTTATAGCCTTTTACCCCTAGAGAACGTGGGCTACCCCAGAGTTCCTCATCTGCCCAACTTTCTCTGTCTTTATTTTGCATCCGTGTGCCCTACTGCCAGGTAGGAAACCTGAACCCTCCATGGGGGTTTCAGTATGAAGGGATAGGGAAAACGTGGTATATGCATAAATAGAACGGTACTCAGCAATAAAAAGAAGTAATTATTGATAGACACTGCCATGAGTGGATCTCAAAATAGTTGTGCTGGGTGAAAGACATGAGATCGTAAAAGGTAGTATACAGTTTGATTTCAATTTTATGAAATTCTAGGTAATACAAATTCATTTATGATGAAAAAAAGTAGTTGCTTGGGGACTGGGCAGGCTGGAGTTGGTTCTGGGGAGAAGAATTATAAAGCTTCACTAGCAAACTTTCAGAGGTGATGAATACATTTATAATTTTGATTGTGATGATAGTTTCACTATGTCAAAATTTATTTAGCTGCAGATTTAAGATGTATTCAGTTCATTAAATGGGAATTTTACTTCAACAGAATGGTTATTAAAAATAAATGTCAAATAGCAACATTATTCCAAATAAATATACACAGTAAAACTTCTGTCATCAGTATAGTTAAACATTTAGTTTTTATTCTGATAGTTTTTGAGTCAACCATTTATGTTCATGAACTAGGTGTGTTCTATACCAAAAAGAATTTGGTACAATCAGTCTATTGTTTTTTGGCCTGGAAGTTGTCTAAGGGATGTTCGATTATAAGTTTTTACCAAAAATCTATTTTTGAAGTATCAGGAATTCATAGTGCCATAGATAATTCTTTTCATAATGTTTGAGACACAATTTTAGTCCATAGCACTTAGCAGATCCTTCAGGTGAACATCAGAGAGGAGCAGATATATTTTATGAGGCTGACTATCTAGTAATTTATTATAGAAACCAATAATACTAAAATGCAGGAGAATACATTTTCTGTTGTTACAGTATATAACAATTTCATAATAGTTTGATCAATATGTGTCATGAAAGTAAAAACATGTAGACAATAGGACGTTGGTAATTTCCAAGGCCTCTCCATGGAGCATTCAAACTTGACCTTGGGAAGTCTGAATGTATTTTGTTTTGAAATCTTTCCATATGGCTCATACAATAATATGAAACTAATTAAAAATGTAGCAAAAGAATTCTATTTTTTAACATCACTTTTTAAATACATCTTCAAAATATTTATCAGAGGCTGCTTTCAAAATCTCAAAATTATTCTGAGATGTGGAAGAAAGTTTAATATTTTCTATTCCTGATATAATCATATATAAGGAAAATTATAGTTGTCAACAAGTTGAGTTGATTACTGTATTAGATTAAGCTTATGAATTCCAGAGAAATAATAGTTAATTAATAATAAAACTGCAATAAATTATAAGCTAAACACAGAAAAGGAAAACACAGTTGTAAGGAACTTTAGCTTTTCCATGACTAAGAAAGTATTTATTTTTAATTAACTTAGTACATGAAAAAGTCAATAAAACAACAAAGATTATTCTGATGAAATATGGAATCTCTGCTCTCTGAGTTGACTACATAGAAGGCAAAAAAATAACCCTTTACTGTCCTTTGTTAAGAATACTAAAGCCACCAGGCATGGTGGCACACACCTGTACTTTCAACACTTGTGAGGCTAAAACAGAAGGATCGTTGTGAGTTCGAGACCAGCCTGGACTACAAAGTGAGCTCAAGTGCAGCCTGAACTGCATAGCGAGACCCTGTCTCAAAAAGTCAAAAAAAAAAAAAAAAAAAAAAAAAAAAAAAAAAAAAAAAAAAAAAAAAAAAAAAAAAAAAACCCAAAACAAAAAAAACCCCCCAAATTCCATAAAGACTATTTATTCTTTTAAAAAAGAACAAAAACAAATTCTATTTTTGCATAATTGTATTATTTGACATTACTGATATGAGTTCCCCTTAAAATATTGTAAGTGAACAGTTAATATGGAGACAGTTTTGCTTAGTTTTCTCTTATAACTTCTCTGATTCAACAAACATAAATTAAGGCACGTAGAATTCTCCTTTGCTAAATTTTTCATGTTCTTACATATTCTGAAGATTTTGTTTTCAGTAGGTTTCTTTTATATTGTGGAACAAACTGGCAACAGACACTGAATTGGTAAACTCAGTAAGGAAGAGCCATGCTTCCCTATGCAGACTGGAAAAATCCAGTAGTTTCAGGGTCAATAGGAAAATAAAGGAGAATGAGGAGAGAATAAAGAAGAATTGTCTCTTTGTCCCTCAGAGCTGGCACATCAATTTTCTTCTGTCCTCAGACATTGGAGCTCCTGGTTCTCGACCTTGGGACCCCAGAATATTCACCATCAGTGCCCCTCCGTTTTCTCAGGCCTTTGGCCTTAGAGTGGGCATAATTCATCTGTTCTCTTCATTCTCAATATTTGAAACTGATATTGATTTATACCACCAAATTTCCTAGGCTTCCATTCTATTGAGGGAATGTGGAGGGCCTTGTTAATGTCCATAATCATGTGAGAAAATTCCCATAATAGATGTCCTGTTGTATAGCTCTATGTATCCTACTGGTCCCGTTTCCCTGAGGAATCCTGACTATTACAACATCTAATGCAAGGGCAGGTACTAGACGTTTCTGAATTGCCAGAAAGGTCTTATATCTTAAATTCTACTACTTTAGCCATCAGTAAAGGAAAAGAGAGACTAGAAACTCTCAACTGTAGCTCTCAAAGGCCATTGTTCTGACTAAATAAATTGTTAGTTGATTTGAGATCTTGATGGACAAAGTCACTAAATGGATTCCTTGTCATCTCTCCCTCTAAGGAAGACAGAACCAACCACCTCTCTATTAGAAATTACCAAGTGATCATTTGTGAAATTAAATCCGTACTTACTGCTGCCATAAATGGGGAACAATTTATTGCCTCTGTAAACCAAAATATAAATAAAATCTACTAAAATGAAAACAATAGTAGATGGACAAACTTAGAAGTTTCTTTTGCTGCTGAAGTTTCACTCCAGGAAATAAGAAAATGCTGTGAATACTTTTAGCAAGAAGTTTATCCCTCTCCATATCTCTGTGGAAGTTCCAAAAACCAGTAAATTATAACTTTTGAAATGATCACATCTGACTTTTATAAGAATAAGGTATAAATTGAAGATGATTCAAATATTCTACTTGTTCAATAGGGGAAGCAGTTTAGCATTACAACTAATCAAAAAGTATCGAAGAAACTAAGCAGATGTCTGTATAGATGTCTATGCAGAATGCATGCATCTGTTTATATATCTTCAAACATCTCTATGCGTGTATTTATACATCTGTTTATATACATGACTGTGTTTTGAAATGTCAACTTGATTATGCTTCAACCGTGAGATCCCTTGATAGTATATTTAATGTTAATATGAGTTATAAGTTAGCTCACCTTGAGAGAGAGTATTGGTACAGAGTGAGTTAACAACCATTTCTGACAAACTTGTTTCTCAGTTCTGTAATCAAACTCAAATCTAGATATCTTCCAAAGGAATTCTTCAGATGTAATTAAAGGTGTTTATACCAAATGATACTGTTTATTGAAAGGGAAATTAAATTTACTGGGTCTCAACCAGTTTGAAAGACTTTAGAAGAGGATGTAAACCTCTGAATGCACAGCTTTCCACAGAGAACACCTGAGCCTGAATTACTTTCTTGCTGGATTTGCCTTTCTCTTACCCGTGAACGATAAGCTTCAGCTCATGTACCTGTGGTTCCAACTTTCCTAGAAACTTCCACTCAAAGTTCAGCCCTTGTCCACTGAGGACACACCTGCTTGTGATCATCCTATCTACCCATCCTCCACATGTTGGCCTTGCTTAACTATCCTCTACAACTGCAAACAAAATCCCTTCTAAATACTTAGAAATATATACACACATATTAAATATGCAATATATAATATATTAATATATTAAAATATGTGTATATTTAGAATATTATGCTTGTTCCTTTCTAGTTAAATCAGGCCAATGTAATATACAGGTAAATAAAGACATGTTAAGGTAAGACTGAATAACTATGTGCAAAACTAGTATCGCTAAGAAGAAAATAAATTATAATCTCTATTGTTATCATGTTTTCCAAGTTTAGATTATTTTTATCTGTAGGCAATCAACCTCTACAAGTTGACAGGAAACTTTTCAAGATCTAGGGCCTTTAAATTGTAGTAAGCAGAGTTTAACTGAGTTTATTTATCTAAATAATTGCAAGTGGTGTGCTTGAGTGATATTGAAGGTTATGTGACCTACCATTTTATTTTTCTTCTAAACATTGGATAGTATCACAACATCTTAATTTTGTTTTTTGCTCCCAGGAATCAAACTCCAGACCTTGCACTTGCCAGGCAGGTGCTTGTGCCACTGAGCTATATCCCTGATCCATAGCATCTTAATTTTAAAGGAAGTAGAAAGATAATTTATGATCTGAAATAATATGTTTGCAATTTAATCTTTGACAAACTATTAAGTAAAAAATACGTAGTCTTTAACCTAACAGGAAAAAAAAACAATAGCTCACTTGAAAAATGGTGGAATATACACATTCAGTTCATATAAAATGAATAGCATTCATTCAGAGAACATGTAGAGGGGTATTTTACCTCATTTAGTATTAGAGAAATGTAATTCAAGACTATAAATTGATACTATTTTATATCTAGCCCACTTGCAAAATTGATTAATCTGATGCTAAGAAATGTTGGAGAAGATGTATATTAAAAATTCTTATAAATTGCTGTAAGCAATCACTTTGGAAAATATTTTGATATTACCTTGTAAAAATGAACATTCACATGGCAAATGATTATAGAATCAAGTTCCTTAGATATACCCTAGAGAAAATATCACACATACACACCAGAGTCATGTACAAAAATGCTTACTAGAAATTTAGAAGTAAAGAAATATCTTTAATAGAAAACCAAGAAAAATATAATCAATAAAATAATGAATGATGTACATTTATGGTGAAATATTATTCAACAGTGATGTAAAAGAGCTACACTGCTATGGATTGTTTATGGCTTGAAAGGTTCATATACTGGAAACTTAATCACCAGTGTAATTGTACTGAGTGATGGTGGGGCCTAATGGGATGTTTAGATTATGGGATACTGTTCTTATGCATGGATGAATGTCTTCCTTGAAAGACTGGTTTAGTTCTCTCAGATGTTAAGTTTTGAGTAACTAGATTAGTTACTATGAGAGTACATTATCATAGATCAAGTCAGTCCCCTTTCCATCTTGCTCTTGCGTGTGTGTTCTTTCATATGCACTGGCTTCTGTAATGTTTTTCTACAATGAGTTGACAAAGCATACTGCCCTCAACAGAACGCAAGAAGATATTGGCACCATGCTGGTAGACTTTCAGAACCATGAGTAATTCTCCAGCCTCAGATATTTTGTGATAGCAAATGAGACCAGATTACTACATTCCCTCTAGTTATATGTAGCAATATCAATGAGCCATGAATAACATTTATTCTAAAAATTAAGTTTTAGGAAATTATAACAGGTCCTATCCTTAAATAGTCTGAGGATACCATTCCCATTAAATTTCCTATGAAAGGAACGACTGGATGACTTGTGGGTAGCTGAGTGCACTCCATTGTCCATAATATTCTGATTGCAGTATGGATTTTTCGAGACTCTGCTGACAAACCTCCTATGAACCAATTCCAAAGCTTTTCCACATCTTCAGATATACTTACAATCACGTCTCTACATCATAGTAGCAATGTTTTATGTTAGTTGGTTTTGCATTCCCACAATGAGATACCCAAAGCAGCAGCTCACTTTATAAAGGGAAAAGATTTACTTTGTCCACAGTTTTAAAGATTCAGTATCTAATATAAGGAGCCCCATTTGTTTGGCTTCTGGTGAGTAGATGGCAATGCATCTTGTTGGGAGAGACTTAGCAAATGTTATGATTTCAATATGCAGAGTGCCCAACAAGACCCACTTGTTAAAGGCTTGTGGCACAACTAGAATTTGTTAGAACACTGGGAGGTCCTACTAGGGGATCTCAGGCCTTTGGAGGCACGCACTCAAAAGGGGATTGTGGGACCCCACTTCTCCTTTCTTATCTCTAATTCAAAATTGGACGATTTGGTATCATAGTCCCTCCCAAGACATGTTACCATCCTTTCTCTTTATAAAGTGAGTTGCCTCCTTGGGCATCTCATTGTAGTAATGCAAAGCTGACTAATAAAAAGTATTGCTTCTACAAAGTGGAGATACTACTGTAAAATAAAGAGATTTGGAATTGGTTCACAGGAAGAGGTTGTAGTCAGAGTCTAGAAAACATCCATACTATAATCAGAGTGATATGGACAATTCTGTTGAAGGTTTTGAAGACCAGAATTCTGAAAGAAATGTGAACAATGAAGGTAAAGGTAATAAGGTTTCAAAGAGGAATGTGGATTCTAGTGGAAATCATGAAAAGGCCATCCTTGTTAGACCAAGGGAAAGAATTAGAATGCATCTTATCCATGTCCCGAGACTTTGTGGAAGATGTTGGGGAGGATGCAACTTAAAGGTGGTAGACTAGTTTATTTGGTAGAAGAGATATCAAGATATCAGAGCATTTAGGCTGTGGCACAGATGTCACTGGTCATTTTAAACCAGGCACATAAGTGAGCAGAGAAAAAAGATCCTGAAAATTTGTAGCTTGACTAGGAAAGGAGTGAAAAATACCTGTAATGATGCAACTAAGGAGGATGCTAGAGATTAGCATCAAGAAAAAAAGCATAAAAAAGAAGCAAGTGTCTTGCATTAGGCATAGGAAAGATGCCCAAAGGCATCTCAGAATCCCAAGGCAGGCTCGGAGACAGAAACGCAAATTTGTTTCAAATTGTTGGTGTCATAGTGGCTTCCATAGAGATTTCAAAGGAAGGAGTAGAAGGTCAGACAGTGTGGTGTAAGATCCAAGTCACAGCAGGGCGTCCCCTGTTGGGTGATGTATAGTGCACTGTGGAAGTGAAGCTGCAGTAAAACTGCAGTGCAATTTCCACATGGCAAAGCTGCAGGCGGTGTGCAAAGTGAGCCTAAAATAGCCGCTGTGTGGGTTGTAATCAGCAAAGGTCACAAAGGACTGTTCAGGTCCTCAGAATCCCCCTGCCTGCCTATATGCTGAACATATAATACTTTAAGTTTGTCCTTGTGGTGGATTGACAACTGGTGGTCAAACTGTAACACCCAGCTGAACAGAATCACTGTGGTGCTGGGTGTGGGAGTTGTTGGTTCTCCTGGTGCTGTAGGTTCTCCTGGACTAGCTTGTGGTGCTGGCTTTCCTGATATGAACTTGACGTTCTCATTGCTGGAAGAGCTCAGGACCTTGTGGTCGCTGAGAATGACTAAGGTTCACTTTGGGAGAGCTCTGGTCCTCACTCTGAACATCGCCTCCTGGCTCCAGAGGGGAAGACGAGTGTGCTGTTGATTCTCCTGGAGAAGTTTGTCACACTGGCTTTCCTGATATGAACTTGGCTGGTCTCATTGTGGGAGGAGCTCAGGACCTCGTTGTTAGCGGATGGCTTATGGCACTTTTCAGGGGAGCTCTGGTCCTAGTTTCAGCGTCACTTCTTGGCTCCAGTTCAGATCCCTCAGCCTGCTGGCACAGATCTTTTATCCCACTGGCACAGACCTTCTAGCTTCCACCACTGACCTTTGGGCCTTCCCAGCACATATCTATGAAACAGACGTGCCTGAGGCAGTGTCATGGGCTCTGGATCTTCAGCTGGACTTGCACAGGATGTTGCCATGGGATCCAGGCCACCAGCCAAAGTATTTGTTCTTTAGTGTGTAGACAGATTTCCTGCATTCTTTGTACTTGACTCTTTGAGGGGCTACTGTAAAATAATCCTATAAATTATGTGTCCTCTACCAAATTATTTCCCTTCCAAACTCTGACTGCAGCAGTCCTGCTAGATTTTTATCCTGAATTCTTCTTTTTTCTTTTTCTACTTCCCTATTTTGGAATAAGAATGTTTACTCTGTGCCTATTCTGTTATTTTTACCTGTGATATTTATTACCCTTAAAAAACTCAAAAGACAGGGACCCTCAGAAGAGTCTTCCTTCAGCCTCAGAGCAACTTTGCACTTTTGAGCAGGTTGGAACAATTGAGGTTTTGGGGTCTTGGCACTCCTGGGAATGAATGTCTTGCCCTGTGAGAGGAACTTGAATCTTCAGAGACCAGCACTTGAACACAGATAGTGTCTCCCAAAGGGCCATGTGGTAAGATTGATCCTTATGTGTTCTTAGGAATTGCTGAAGCCCTTAGGAGGTGAGGATCACTGGGGGTGTGCCCTCAACAAGAGTTTTTGGCATTTGCCAGGAAGCAAATTGCTATTCAGAGCAAAGGAAACCAATGATAGAGAAAGTGAGCTTAAAATGTCTAGATAAAATAGAGTTCTACGTATTTACAGAGGGATAGGGTGTCCTATCAGAATTTCAGAGCCCCCAGTCATGCAGAGGATGAGGACAAGGAGGCAGAGGTGGTAAATTGATGATAAACCCCTGCCTGAGAACTTTCTGAGATCAATCTATGATAGCTATGGTTTCTAGGTGTTCTGGAAACCTTCTGGGGACCTATGTAAAACAGAACATTGGGACTGGGATGCCTCAATGACATTAGCAGGTACTTAAATTGATTCTTTTCCTTTTCATCTCTTTTCAAATAAAAATTAGGTATTCTATCTTATTGTAAATAATTCAAATAATAAACTAGAATACAAAGAAGGAAATAAGCAATACTCCTAAAGTAACCATGACTAATGTAACGCTGGCAAAATTCATATGCCACTCTGTACCTAATGCAGTTAAGAGCTAACATATGTAAAAAATGGTTTGATAACAAACAAAATATTATGTAGTTGGATTGTATTATAAATGTGAACTTAATGAGATCAATTTACCTTCACTTTATGAGAAATCTAACAAGAAATCTGAAAAAATTTTAAATATTTTGATAAATATTTCCTATAATTCTTTCTAATTTTATGGAAAACCCATGGGAAAGATTAAAAAGTTGGTATCACTGAGTTTTATTTTTGGGGACACAAATTTCAATGTAAGACAGGCTTTCAAGGACATTTAATACACATATCCTTTTACTTCCCACTGCTATATGTTTCAGTTTTTTGAAGTTATATTCTATTCTAACTGTCCAAGTATCCAATGTTTTATTCTGTTCTTTAAATGTAATGCCTGCATGTTTTTTATTGATTCTATTTTATGTGCAAACAGTTTCACTATTTTTATTCATTTGTTTTTCAAAAAAACTCCCATATATGGTGAATTCCTTGGAGGTTGGAGTGTTTCAGAATGCCTGGATGTTTACTTTCGCAGGAGTAAGACTTGGCTGTGTACCGGTGTGAGGTCACAATTTCATTCTTTAATCCTTTACAGATTTTAGTCTTTCTTCTACCAGTCAGTTCTGCTCTTTTGCTTCATGAGAGCATGAAGAAACTTTTCTGTTTTTGATTGTTTACTTAAATAAAATTACACAGATGCTGTCATTTAAAAAGTTGAACTGTGGGACTAGAAAAACTTGCAGTAAGAGCTTAGTACTTTCTATTGAGCCTTTGTTGGTTTCTAATCTGTTGAGGTCCCGGTTTAAGCCCCTTCAGTATTTTCTTCTGCTTCTGTATATATAAATAACAGTCTTAGTCTTCCCATTTTAGATATTATTTAGCAACTTTCCACTATGAAAGATGCTTACTGAGCCCTTTTTGATGTCCATACTATCCTTCACCTTGT
Organism: Chinchilla lanigera; assembly: GCF_000276665.1. Taxonomy (NCBI): domain Eukaryota; kingdom Metazoa; phylum Chordata; class Mammalia; order Rodentia; family Chinchillidae; genus Chinchilla; species Chinchilla lanigera. Next base: position 16,413,830 of record NW_004955402.1, read on the forward strand.
TTTCTTTTTTTTCTTTCCTTTGGTACTGGGAATCGAACTCACTACCTCACTCTTGCCAGGCAGGGGCTATGCCTCGGAGCTATATCCCTGACCCACACCTTGTTTTCTTAATGCTGTTTATGTAGCACTTTTTTTTGGTTTTAAATCAATTTTAATATTCATGACAATATAAATATTGCTTATTGCTGAGTACAGTATTATGCCATGTTTATGATGTATTTTCTTCTGCAATAGTCATGAAACTAACAATTATTTTGATTTTTGTATTGGCTCAAAAGCCTGTATAATTCATCAATCACCAAGTTCTTTGACATAACTGGTACCTGAGAAGTCCATAGAAACACATCAATTATGTCATCATCATTATCTTATTGATGGTGTCCTCCTGGAAGGCTGTGACTCTTCTACTGCTTTCTGGGTGATTGTCTCTATGTCTAACAAGTGCTGTTGGAGGATTTTCTTTCATGGCCCTGTTATTCCCCTTTATCTATCCACTGTATTAGATTCCATGTTATCTGTATCATGTGTCTCTTTCTTAGTTTAATTATTTTAACTGTATCAATATTCCAGTTGCTTTTACTAATAGTACATGGAAAGGAAAATTTTTTGAGACCTTACATATCAGACAGGATCATTATTCATTTTTTCCATTTGATTGACAGTCTGTATAGAAAATTCTAGGTTTGAAATCTCTTCCCTCATGACTTTAAAGGCACAACTCCATTGCTATAGATTACAGGCATCTTGACAAAAGGTTTACTGAAATCCTGTGTCCTGGTCTTTTCTTTGTCATCTGTTTTTCTCCTCTGCACTTTCTCGATGCTGGTAAGGGCTTCATTTAATTTCTGAGTTTCTAAACTTTGAAATACTGCCACATCATAGTGAGTTTTCATTTTCCTGATTCATTTTTTTGACTACATGGGGATTTCACTCTAAATTCTATAGTCTTTTGTCTGGTGAGATCACATGAATTATTTCTGTAGCAATTTCCTCATTTTATTTCTATAATTCATGTTTTCAATTTGAACACTAAGCTGGTCTTTTCATTTTTAAAGCTTTTCCTTTGTCTTTTTTTTTTTCTTTCTTTCTGGAAGATTTCTTCAGTTTTATTTTCCTACACATCTTGCTGAAGTTTTGTTTCTGCCATGGAACATTTCATTTTTTAAACCTCTAGTTTGCTTTCCAAACATTCCTTTTTTTGCTAGCCATGTTTTGAGTCATGGATAGAATATTTTCTCGCATCTCTCTTTTGTTTAAAGAAAACTTTTGGTAAAATACATGTTAGTAGAAATTTTGCCATATTAAAAATATGCTGTTCAATAGTTTTTAAAATGTTCAGATTGTTATACATTATACCTCCAGGACTTTATCATGTTGAAAAGCTGAAATTGTATTCTTTAACAACTTGAATATTCTGTTTAACTTGGTAAATTCTTGCAGTATTTGTCTTTTTATGACTGAATTATTTCACTTAACATACTGTTTTAGTGTTATGTTGTATCATCACACAGGATTTCCTTCCTGTTTAAGTCTGAAAGATATTCCATTGTATCTATAAACCTCATTTGTTTATCCTTTAATTTATTGAAAAACATTTGGGTTGTTTTCCTAACTTAGCAGGTGTGAATAATGCACCTAAGAGTACATTTACATACTGTCCATAAGAACTAGGGCAAAGAGGAGTGGAGCTCACAGTGTGATTAATCATGAAATTGTCATGTTGGAAGGGCCAGCATCTTAAATTCTGATTTATTAATATTGTTTTGCTTTTAATAATTTTCTTAACCCTGTAATCTGAATTTTTATTTTACTCATTTGCTTTTATTTTTGATGCTTACTTTATTAAGTACATTTTCATTATACTCTTCTCTAGTACAGAGGCTTCATAAAAATGTCATATACATATATATATATATATTCTGGGCTGTATTTTTCCCTTAATTTTACATCTAGTTGTTTCTTCTTCCTCCCTCACTCTCTCGCTGTCTTTCTTTCTCTCTGCCTTTCTAATTTTCTCACACTGATCTTGCGGTAGCCCATGTTATGGAGAGTAGGGTGAGCTAGGACAAATCTCATCTAGAGCTACTGGCATGGCATTACTTTCTGAAATCAGCAAAATATTCTAGAGTAAGATTTACTCTCCCTATTGGGAAATACTTTCCATTCCCTTGGGGGTATATTTTTGGGAGATTTTTAAAAAAATTCTCAAAGTCAGGAAGAACTCTAAGCCCCTTAACGTTTTTTAACTAAAGAAAATATATCATACGGTAATTGTTCTCATCTTCTATATTACTCCTGTCTTCCCAGAAATAATTTTCACTTCATCCAAATAAGAAGAGAAGGTCCATACCATCTGCTGTTCTTCAATATCATAATATTCTAAAACTGACTGGGATTTATAGATTAACCATTCCTCATGGAGAGTGTTTGGAGTCCTCTAGCATCTTGCAAACACTTGTGTTTATTTCTGTCATCACCTTCTGAGGATTTTGATGAGAATGTATTCATCCTCTTTCAGTTAAGTTTTGAAGTGCTTTTCCTTGCCTATTCTTAATTGGGGAAGAAGTTGGATGAAGATGCTTTAATCTGTCTTTATCATCTTAGGGTGAAAATCTGTTGACACTTGCACATAATTTAAGGGGGAAATTCATGTAGCATGTGATAAAGAAAAAGGAGAAGTTGAGCCATAGACACGAAGGTTCCATTTCTGCATTTTTAACTGTTCTAGAGCAACAATTTTACTTTCTCTATTGATCATTATCCTGAGAGAAAGAAGACGTAGGTTCAAGTTGATCTGCTATTAGTTGGTTACAGGTCTTGTGGCAGAGACAATCTTGAATCTGAAGTTCCTCACTAATGGAATTTAGGCGTTCCCTATAGATATATAAGGTACATTTATCTTTTATATTATTTGTATATGTCTTTTCTTATATTTAAACAAAGTTTGATATCTAATATATTACCTTTTATATGTTGAATTTTAATTTCAGTCAATAAATGTCAATTGCTAGCCATCTTATGAAGTATTAGGGAAAATGAAATAAGATTTGTTGGAAAAAATTAGACAAATTTTTAACAAATAAATTATGGAATAGAGTATGAAAGTAGTTTAAGATATGTGTTCTCTAAATGGATATGGAAGTTTAGCGATGAGAAAGTCCATAGTTTCAGATGAAGAAAAACTTTTTAATGCTGAAAAGAGGTTGAGACAGGTGTTAGAGAAATAGGACAAGATTGAGATGGGAAGGAAGGAGTAACCTGACCAAAGGGCACAGGGCTTGTGCTACGGAAGTTTGATAGACATTGTAGTGAGGCTCTTCTGCTTCAATGGAGGGAACATTCAGCGCATTGACAGGAGATGAAACTGGAATTCTTTGAGTGTTTTACATGATGTAATTTGATTTAAATTTTTAGAAAGATAAACAAGACAACAAGTTGAAAGTTGAATTGAGAAAGACAGGGACAGAGAAGAAAGGGAGTCAGTCGGGGGAATGATATTAGTCATTGAAAAACATAAATAAACCTGAACAGTGTTTGGGTCAGTTGAATTCAAGAGGGAAGACAGTGAAATAGAAATAATTTCATGTTTTGAACTTAGATCAGTGGCTGTAGTAGTGACCTCAGTAGAAACAAGCAAGTTTATTGGAGGAGTTGGTTTTGATGAACAATTTTCATTTACATTTTCCCCACACGTGGAATTCAGGGTACTGTAAACTCATCAAAGAAGAAATGACAAGAAGCCAAAGAAAAGGCAAGATCATAGTGCAAGAAAATCTTCAGAACTATGAAAGTAAATACAGGATCCATCCACTTAAAAAAGAAGTCACATCTTCAAGGAAATATGCTCAGATAACAGAATCAAAAGTAGAGTGGCATTTAAAAAAAGTAGAATAATCAATATTCAGATATCTGCTTAGCTTACCAGTACCTGGCTTCAAAAGAGAAGAAGGAAGGGAAAGAGGGAAGAAGAGAATGAGATTTATGGGGAATTGTGAACTTTATTGATAAATTGTAAAATGTTGTGTTTTAATATTCCGTAGCTGAGTCCAGATCATGTATTATATTTGGATTTATTACAAAGCTCTGAATTCAATATCAGGTGCACTTGACTATTATTTTATATTTTATCTACCAAATGTTCCTTGTATCTTTCTTGTGCTGCTTAGTCAAGAATTCAAATGAAGAGACCTGCAAATGGAGCATAATTTTGGCCATGAGCAGGCTCCTTAGCAAATATCAGTAGACATTACTAACATCCTGACAAATGACAAAGTGCTCACAACACAAGGAAGCTGGGGACGGTACGGATGGCAGAGGGAAGTGGTGCTATTTCCAGCTTACAAGGAGCCCAGGTCTTGTTTTGTGTACACTTTCAGCCACTTGGTTTGTGGGTGAATAAACCTTAAGGAGGTGGGAGATGGGTGAGAAGTAGAATTTGTCAGAAGAAGCTACATTGTAATGAGTAAAATTCAGATGGGTAACAAAGGACTTACACTTTCCTGATTTGTTTAATATATTTTCCAAGAGCTAATTCTGTGAAAGCATTCATTAAATCTCAACTATGTGAATCTAAGTGGTTTCAAGCAAAGACCTTCAGATTTCCTTCCATTTCTCATACAAGTCTGTAATGGTTGGAAATAGTGAATATAAAATTATAAACAAAACAAAATATCTCCTTACATTAGCCATTAGGGAAACACAAATGAAACTACAATGAGATTGCATGTTATCCCTGTCAGAATGGCTGTTATCAAGAACATAAAAAAAAATAAATCTTGGAGAGGATGGAGGAGAAAAAAAAATTTCCTTACACTCTTGGTGCAAATGTAAACTAGTACAACCCCTATGGAAATCAGTATAGAGATTCCTCAAAAAAAAAAAAAAAAAGTTTACCATTTGATCCAGCTACAGCACCCATTGGACAGCATACTACTGAGATACTATTCCCAGGTTTATGGTATAACAATTCATTTTAGCTGAACTGTGGAAATAGCATGGAGGCTCATGAATAGAGAAATGGATAAAGAAAACATACAAAATTGAATATTATTCTTCCATAAAATAGAATAAAATCATTTTATTTTCAGGCAAATGGATGGTATTGAGATCATCATATTGTTCATAACATGCTAGCGCCGAAAAGTTAAACATCTCATGTTTTCTTTTATGGGTAATCTAAAGGTAGATAAGTTAATGAGGGAGAGATGATAGGAAACTGAAAGTTAGACTTTTAGATATGGGCAAGAGGATGAAGAGAGGAAGAAGGAAAGAGAGAGGAGTAACAGAGATGGAAATAATAAAGAGTTGTTATAGTGTTGTACCTGTATACCAAAATGAATGGTGTTATTCTCCATTACTAAGAAGCATGAAAAAAATCACATTACCAAACAAATGTGCACTCACTTTTAGGTGACTGGTTTTTAGTCTTTAAATTTGTGAAGAATATCAGCAAAGTAGTACATTATAATGGTTAAAAGAACAGCACTTGGAATTACATATTTGGTTTTGAATTCTAGTTCAGCTCCTCATTTTCAATAGTAAATATGTAGGGTAAATTCATAACTTTCCAAAGTTCTGTTTCAAAGAAGTGATGGTGCCAGGCATGGTGGCGCATCCCTATAATCTCAGCACCCTGGAGGCTGAGGCAGGAGGATCCTTACGAGTTCGAGACCAGCCTGGGCTACAAAGAAAGCTCAAGGCCAGCCTGAATTGCATAGTGAGACCCTGTCTCAAAAGACCAAAAAAAAAAAAAAAAAAAAAAAGTGATGGCTTTTGCATACTGGTACTAAAGTGAGTAAAGTGAGAAAATGCATACCAAATGATTAATTCAGAAAATAGAATTTTGTATATGTACGATAAGTGATTTTAATTGTTATTTTCTCTACTTGAAATTTCCATGTAATGAATAAAGATGTACAGATGAATAAATTACTTATTTGCATAAGCTGAAATTATTGGCTAATTTGACATATTTACATAAAAATTACTTTAGAATGTTCCAAATTTGTGTCATAGCAGCACGCTTTTGTTGTAAGTTGCATGAGAATTTAAGGTGGGAGATCCATTAGGAGCTGTTGTTAAAATCTTGAACAATAAAGAGCTTCTGATTAAAGAAGTATATTTATGTTGCTAATTGTAAATGTTTTCAATTGGTTAATTTTAGATATCGAAGCATAATTCTCTTTCAGTGAAATAAGCAGGCACTATTCTGAGATGGATGCCATTAAAAACTTCAAGAATTCCCATATGAAATTGTTTATAAACTGTAGCTGAATGTGGTGGCACATGGCTGTAATTTCAACACTCGGAGGTTGAGGCAGCAAGAACTCTGTGAGTTCAAGGCCAGCATGGAATACATAGTGAGTTCACAACCAGCCTGAGTTACATAGTGCGACCTAGTCTCAAAAAACAAAAACAAAAACAAAAACAAAAGCAAAAACAGAAACAGAAAAAGAAAAAATAAAAACAAAGACATTGTTTATAAACTGTAATGTCAGCTTACCAGCAAAATAAATTTATTTTTTAAATTAGGGAGAATTTTTATGTCTTAGGAATGTTTTGAGCATTATACTACAATGATGTTTTCACTTATTACATTAGAGTCAGCAAATGGAAGCTGGGAGCACTTAAGAAATTTTCCACATTTTTAAGGAGATGACAATATAGTTAATTTTAGAGGTTTATCATTTGCTAATGACACTGAATTCAATGCAGTTTTAATCTCAACTTCTGTTAAGCATATTTCTAAATAATTTTTAAAATATGCTTCTGTTCTTAGACATTTTTATAACTCAGATAATGAGTATGTTCCCAACATTTCTAAAATCAACTCATCAAAGTATGAAAATTTCTATTCTAAATAAATTTTTAAAATATGTAATAAGGGAAAGAATTGGGTGGATAATCAAAAACTTACACGTCCATGTCAATAATTATTTTTCACAGTCAGGATTGCCTTTGTCATTTGAGTGCACCTGAAAAGGTGTATAATCTTAAATGAAACATTTATGAAATTTATAAATACTTTTAAAATGTATTTAATAAGAAACTATATGATAGCATCAGTTACAGACTTGATGACTTCTTCATTAATAAACTTTTAGGTAAGTGATAACTTTGAATGATTATGAATTATTAAAAATTCCTTATAATACAAATTTTATTAAGTTTCAAAAGAAATATAGTAAGCTGGTTTTTGTCAAAAAGCATTGCTTTTTATGGATATAACTTAAAATATTACTTTTAATAATCATGAATATGATTTCACTGTAACTTAACCACCGTTAGCCTGAGTACCTTCCAGCAGAAATCCTTAGCAGAAAGGAACAAAAGACACTACCTGAATACACAGAGAATGGTTTTCTTGAGAGCCCTATAAAGTGATGCTGTATTTTGGTGGGTCTTTTACATTACAAATACTTCCATTAAAATTATTGCAAATTAAACTATATTCTAACTAAATGTATAAGGATGGATATTTTCTGTCAGTCCATGGCACACTTCTTTTTAAAAAATATGGTGTAGATTAATTATAAAAGTTGATCTTATTTATTAACTACTGCAAGTTATCTATCTTACCTTTTCAAAACTAAGATAATTGTATTGAACAGATGGGTTACAAATCCCCAAATGATTTCTACCTCCTATATCCATATAAAAAATCAATTAATTTAGCTTTTGTAACAAGGGTGTGCTATCTGAAGCTAGTTCATCTTCATGGTATGACAGGAAATCATATTTCCAAGCCCTTGAAAAACCGTCTTTTGACGTTTTGTAGCATCCCTTTGGATTACTCATCCTTTTTGTTTTCAAAGTTGTTGGGATTCTACAGCTGCATTTGTCCAGGTATGGAAACAGGTGCAGAATCTCTTCTTTAAGACTGTGCTGCTTGGGTTACCCACCTGTGGCGGTAGTGTGAACTCAGTGTTGTCTCTTTCATCCTAACAAGGTCATCCTTTTTTAAAGTGGGCATTCTGCCAGCCCCATAAAAGAGTATTTCCCAGAATCACTTGCCAATAGATATACTCAATGACCAAGTTTTGGGCAATAAAGTATAACTAGAAGTACTGAGTACATCTTTTAAACTAGCTACCTTTTGGGGTCCTAAGAGCTCAGCACTATAAAATAATGCAAATCTGTGGCTGGAAAATGAGTGTTTACATCGCAGAAGGCAGCACATTGTAGCTGTTTACCACAGAGAGAGAAAGGAGACTGGTACCTCAAAGAACATGAAGCCACCACATCATAATGGTACTCTCTCTTCAGAACGCCTTTTATCTAAGGCAGAATGATAGACTACTACTTATTTACTGGGCTATTGTTCTTGTTATTGTATGCATATGAATTCAATACTTATTGATACTCCTGTAGATATCCTATGATGCAAGGCGAGTATGATTACAAGGACTAATCTAAGCATCGTAGGTATTTATAACTACTATACTTCTTTCTTTATATCTATTGTAATGAAAGATATGAGAAATACAAAAGCAGACCGATATAGATTCATCTCTGTTTTTAATAGGTATTTTTAACTGTGGATGCTTTATTCCTGGAGCTATTTCCTAACTATAAGTCCCTGTCATAAACCCAGTAAAATCTCTCAGGCTCATGTTGAACTAACATGTTAAACGCCTACTGTGTGTTAGGTACATTCTGACTCTAATCTCCTAAGGTTTTCACAATGCCCCTGCAGGACCTATCATATTAGTGCAGTTTCACAGTGAATAAGAGCCTCAAAAGGACCGTGACACGGGAAGTGTCCCCTGGTGAGTGGCGGAAGCTCCTCGCTCAAGTTGGAATGTGCTCTTTCTACAACCCCCAGACAAAGGATGATTCATCTTTCATTTGAGCTCTCAGAGGAATGCCATCTGATGAGAAGCATTCCATTCGCATCATTTTGTAAAAAACAGTCCTTATCAAATTTCATTTAAATGAGCCAGTTTATAACTTCTAATCACAATGTTATATAATTTTTTCTTTGGGATCATTTAATCCATCTAATTCCCAGCTTCTGATTAAATCATTTGAATATATGAGGACAATTACCCGGTTTTCCTATAAATATTTTCTGTTTAGGTGCAGCATCTCTAGTTGTTTCATCACTGGTCAGAGCTCATTGCTTGAGTCCCTCATTATTCCAGTTTTCATAATTTAGACTCAAATCATCGTTTCTTTGTTATTGACTGGGTTGCATGCTTACTTGAGCGGTTCACACTTATAAATATTAGACTTCCCACTAGGTTGCCCATTTAGTAAAATATGATTAGATTTAACCTGAGAGAATAGCAAAAACAAACTTATGACTCTTTGTAAAAAGCGATTTAATGGCCACTGTCATGTTTAATAAAGCACTTGAGAAAATAATGTTCCTACAGGCCACCTTGTCTGAAATAAAAGATGTACCTATCACTTTTGTACAAGCGCGATGTAACTTACTGATTCAATACACCTGCCAGTCTAAAGTCTCATACTGGAGACCTGGTTTGTTATCTCCTAACTGCCTCAAATATCCTGCCCTAAACAACTTATTTGCTAAGTTTTGTCAAATTATAAACTTCTGTGCTGTGGCTTCTGAATTTGTGATTTAATTTGTCCTTTCTTCACAGCATTTTAAGTTATCTTAAACTCTTTTTAAACATGTTCTTGCATATGGCAACTCTGAGCTGTGTCTAGTACTCTATGGAATCTAGTACAACATAACAAATACGTATCCAGCACATAAGGGGAAATCTGAGGAGGAATCCTGCAAAGCTGTATCAGTACAGGTTAACATGTTTATTGTAAAAGTTCATGTCAGACTTCATTCACTGGTCACTAATGTGCCTCTCATTGACATATGGTGCTTACCAAGACTACCCTCTATGAGATCATACCTTTTACAAATCATTCCAATTTTCACAAACCCCTTTGATCTTTGGGTCTCATAGCCCAAGAGTTAGCACGCTAATCTATTGTACTATTTCTTGAGATCGGTTCATTATATATGGAGATACTAAAGTCGCACACTGGAGAGTTCTGGACTCCTTTTTCTCCCTCTCCTCTTTCTTTTCCTCTTTCCTCTTTCCTCTCCCCCTAGGCAATCACTCATGAAGCCAGTGAGGATCTACCTCTCTCTGCTCTGATGTGCAATCACAATCTCTTATTAATGCAATCATGTTCTCTCTTTTACTTATCCATTTCAATAGTTCTGCTTTCCCCATACCACCAGCAGCATTAGATTTCTAAAGCAGAAATCTGATTACAATGTTTTGCTGCTGGTTGTCTTTCTTAGGCACTTCTATCCGTTACCATAAACATCTAACTAGGTATTACCATTGTTCTGGTACTCAGCTTGGATGTCATGCACAGTGTACTGGGAATTCCTGTACTTCCCCCTTTGCATCCATTGCTTCAACATCTCCATGGGACAGGGAAGCATATTTGAACATGAGAATCAGAAGAGGGGTGCATCAGATATTGTACACTTTTTATCTCATTTAATCTTTGCTTAACTTCAAGAGGGAGCTATAATCATTAATAATCTACCTTTCCTGTAAAATGTATTATGCTGTGCTAGAACTATTTATTTAGCTGTCTAAATAGACTTAACAGATTGTGTACAACCATGAATTTTAATTTTCTTTATAGAACTTTCCACATCCACTCAGAGACAGCTTATGGTTAATTGATTCAATAGTGCCATGTAATTTGACTAAAAAGATGCCCAAGAATGTAAAAGCAATATGTATAAATAATCTTAAGTTTGATGGAGCTTTTAACATTGTACATTGCTCCAGACAGTTATTTTCCACTTACAGCTAAACTTTCTCAGAGAAAACAGAAGGATATCAGAATATTAGTGGTATGTACAGCTTGAGCAGTTTATTAGGGTAATGTGTTTGGAGGAAATGTTGCTTTCTAAATACTAATTAGATAATATAAAAGGAAAACACATTTTAAAGCTAGAAAAGATATTTGTTATGCCTACATACAATGTAACTCTTAATAGGTATAAATTATATTTCAAATATATTGAAAAGAATTATAGTTGTAAAAGAGTAACAAAAACCAATATAAATCTTTAGTCCATTTTAGCAGCATACTAAGGTACCATAAAACAGAACTGATTAAAAAATTGCCAACAATTCCACTGAGTAGTCTCACAAGGATTATAAAGAATCTCTTCCTAAAAAAAAAAATCTAGTTAATTTAATAAATATACTATTCAATAGAACTAAACAAACCTCATTTGACTTACATGAATGCAACAGATTTAGAGTTTATTATTTAGGAAATGTCAGCACACACAAATTGAATTTTTTGAGCTCACGATTGGGGGCAGTTATGTGATTTTTCATTCCTTACATAGGATTTGGTGTATAAAGTGTGGTCATGAAATAGAGCCAATTTTTTTTTTTTTTTGCGAATTTTTTTGTTTGTTTTGTTTTTTGTTTTTTTTTCCGGTACCTGCAATCAAACTCACGACTTTTCACTTGCCAGGAAGCCGCTGTGCTGCTGAGCTAAATCCCCAGCCCCTAGAGCAAATGTTTAAATAATTTTTTTAAATTACAGTAAAAGACAGATTGCCATTAATCCCCCCCAAAATCCCTCTCCCTCACTTCAAATGCACTTAGCCCACAGTTCTTGCTATTTTCTGAAGAAGTTCTGGCAGTTCTCTTTTGTGAGTGTCTTTTTGTGGCTGTCTGGATTCCCTGAATTAATTTTAAGTGCTTATGACAACTTCTGTCAGATAAAAACATTCAAAGGTGTCCTCATATTCTTTATTCACAGGATCTGGTATTGTTTGAGTTCTAGTTCTTTCTCAAAGTCAAAATGACCATGGAAGGTAAATATTTTCAATCCCTTCAGGACATCAGGGGAGCCATGGTGGTGCAACTAATGAAACTCAGGCAAAAGGATTTAGAAGCAAGAATGATGAGATGTGTGTGTTTGAAGGGAGGGGACATTTTTTGAGATGGATTAGTGGCAGTGTGCCTTCTGTTATAATTTTTTAAAAATTCAGATCCTCATTGTAGCTTTTGGTCAAACCTCACATATAAATGAAATAATATATATATTTTTTAACCTTAAATAGTCATATTCTTTCACTGGTTTTTAAAATCCCTTTTCAAATCTTTCAGTATTATTTTGCTGTTTACCAGACAGCAGCATCATACTGTACTGGTATAATCTTTTCTTCCCAGGATGACCAAAACATAAGCTTCATGTGTGCTTTTTGTAGGTAGCACCTTTTGACTTTATTCCCAGAATACTAGTAAAATTGAAATAAAAAAAAATCTTCCTAAAACTGCGAACTTCCTTAGTATGAACAGGCCATCCTTGGTCTAGGTGGAGATTTACTTTTACCACACTGGTTATTAGATTTCTTAGCATACTGCATTTTCTCTCTGGTTTTAAAAGGCACACTGTGAATATGATGTAGTACAGGCTATGGACATATTAAAACCCTTTTAGATAAAATACCACTTCAATTCCTTTTCTGAATTGGCTTTTCACAACATTCCTTGCTTTATTACTTTTGTTCTTATATATCTTGCCTTCCTAGAGCATATTTCACAACATTTATGTATTTTCTCTCCCAACACATATTTATATTTTCTGTAATATACCCTTGGGCCCTTATATTTATAGATAAGTCCTTTCTAATGTAGTTTATATGATGGTGGAGAGGACATAAGGGACCCTGGCCTTACTTTTTGCCCAGTCACTAAACTCCAAGATGCACTAATAGTGAAATATTCATTTTCTTTACGACTCCTGCAGCCAATGAAAATGATTAGCTGAAAGTTCTACCCTTGTAAATTATAGCTTTACCTAATTAGTGACATCATATAACATGATAAATTACGAATTTAGAGAATCGTTATTCGGTAAGTGAATGCTTGTCAGTTGCACTGATGGCAAATTAATCATCAGACATCAGAAGGTTTAAGAGACAGGCAGCAGCGCCATCAGCCTCGCTGTTATGCAGACTCTTCCTCCTGTGTTGATGATCCTGCTCCTCAGAGCGTTCCGTTTGTATACCGGTGAAAGATACCTCCATTCTGCAGACAAAGCACGCATATTTAGAAGCTGTTGAAAATCTTGAGGGAGAAACAATTATTTGGGTTACAAATCTCAATTTTACAAGAGCTGAGATTTATACGTTCCGTGTGCATAATTAGTTGGAACAAGACATTAGATTGCCGATTTTCCCCTGACTATTCAGTAGTTTGAAAGATAAGAGTATGCCAAGGCTAGAAGACCCTCCTTGGACTTGAGCTCACTTAGGATCAAGGGAATAATATCACCTCTGCTTCAGGAAGGTGACATTGATTTTTACTATGGTTGTAGCTGTCCATACCATGTGCACCAGTCACTGTGCTGCCCCGTACCTCGCCAGGTGCTTTACACGCAGTGTCCTGTTGACACAGTGGCTAACACTGCATTCACGGGAGTGTCCTTCCCCCAGTGGGGATGCTGAACACAGCCTGGCACCATGATTCTAACCTCTAGCACTAGAAACACACTAAACTAAACATTATACATTCTCCCATGATTTAGACTAAATAATTTAAGATGGATTGGCTAGTCAGGAACAAAAAGCAAAACTTGAGAGAAACAGATACATAATTAGAGAGAAAAAAATGCCGCAGCAGCATTCATAAGCAAGAGTGTTTGACTTTGTGTCCCTTCTATAATTTTGTAAAGATACTATTTTTCTTATTGTACACTTCATGCTTCTCATTATTCTGAAATAAAAATATCATACAAAGAATGTCATGAAGAATGATTACATGATGAATATGAAGTGACTTGAATAAATATTTTCACTTGGTACAGATCTTGTCGATCTACGCTCTTTTAGCAGACAGTATTATCCAGAAGAGTTTTTCTTTTATATTCTCAGACATTACTTAGATCTCTGTTTTCAACCTCTTGACATACACAGCCATTGGGATCTGGATGCATTGAGGTAGCAATTTTGGGGTGGCTCAGCTGGTAGACAAGGGCAATCCATTGAATTTTTCCAAATGCTCCCCCTCTACAGAGGAAGTCATGCCATCTCATATATGGTATTTTTGTGAGGATTAAAGATAACATGGGTAACAACATTGCTCTGTTTGTAGAAGCAGTGACAAGTATAAGAAACAAAAACATTCTTTTGGATAACGTGGAAAAAAACTTCTGAGCTTAGAAGATCAGTGATGGTAAGTTTTGCCCATTTTCTTCTTTATAACTTAAGAGTCAGACACCTTTTTATTAATGTGCTTGTTTCACATAGCTGCTTCTACCTAAACAAGCTAGAAAGATCCCATGGTAAGGACAAATCAGTGTTCTCTTATTCACATGTTTGTAAATTGACTGTGTTTCAGCAGAATGAGGCTGGGCTTGGCGAAAGGCTGTGGAAATCTCACATTTCCTTTAAATATCTTTCAATATTCTGGGACCAGGGAAGGTATACAGAACACGTTCCTTTCCAGAGATAGCAAGGAACATAAGGGTAAGTGGGACAATGCAATTTCCTTTCTCTCTCAGTAATACATGACTGGTTAAAATAAGCCACAAAGCCCAGATCTAAATAAACAAGCAACAGAGAATGGAGGTTGGGCTTTGCTCACATCTGCATGCAAGCTTGTGTGAAATCAGCATTTCTTATCAACGCAAATATAGTCTATTTTATTTATTATCTAGATGCATGAGAAATTTCAAACAGTTTTCTTGTGTTTTATCTGCAAATATCTTATTGCAATATCACTCAAGACAACTGGACAGGGGAGGGGGAAACTTGAAGTAAAGAAACTTCAATATGTATGATAATCTCCAGTTCAAATTCTGTTTGAGTCCTGTGCTTATAGAGATTGCAATTAGAATCTTGTCCATCTTTTTTAGGTCTTATTGTGTAATAATCCCTCCCTTCACTTAGGCAAAGGTTATGATTGTATTATTTGGTTGAGAGGCCCCAAATTTTGTCCATAACTTCCTTGGTTTTGGCTGTGTTCCTACTCTTGAAATAATATGCCTAAATTATAATACATAGTTCTTATATGTAATAATTATATACTGCATATATGTACATATATATGTATATATACATACATACATAAAACATTTTCTAAGTAGTAAGAATTGAAACAAATTTAAGCTACTTTTGGAAAGCATATAAAATTTAATTGAAATTTATGACATCCTTCTTCTGCTATTAGTTACTCTTTTTATCTTAGTCAAAGAATATTTTTAAAGAGCAAGATTTTTAGCTAGAAAAGGTGAAGTATGTTAAGAATAAAAGCAGTTTTATGACCCAAGACTTGTTAAAAATCTTCACTTGCATAAAGTTTTTCCTATTACTTGTCATTTTTTGAATTATACAATTAGTCCTGGAAGAGACTGAAAGTATAGCAAGTAAAATAGCAAAGTAAAATGGCTTATTGTAAGAGTTCATATTAAAATGAAAACAATAAACACAGTAAAATCAAATAATTCTGGAATGATTTGTTTCAGATACTTGATTTCAGAGTCAGGCAAGAGATTCTTGCAAGAAAAAGAAAACAGCAGATGCGCTGCTTACATATTTAGTGCTTCACTATTTTTGGAAGAGCAGGTAAGGAAGTTAAAGTTGCTGATTTAAAAATTGAAAATATTCTGAAAATATCTCATTATTTTATTCCATTGAAAATCCAAATGTTACTTTGAAATGTTTTCTGTTCTTTTATGGGTATGCATACAGTCTGTCTGAAATTGTGGTTGTGTTTTGCAAATGAATGTTTTTTCAGACTCTCTGAGGTTCCAGTATAAAAGAGAAATCAAAATCTAAGCATCTTCAAAAGTTTTCTCTATTCATTAAAATGAAAAACAGTGACATGGATCTAGCCTGAATCAGATAGGTCAAGAAATTTTAATTCTAGTATAGAAAACCATAAACACTTTATATTCCACAAACACTGACCATTTGACTAAAGCTTCCCAGCAGATAAAGGAAAAATAGCGCTCCTAGAGATTAAAAGCAAATCCATCACACACAGAATGTTATTTTTTTTCCCATTTTCTATCCTTGTTGTGATTTACCTCATAATTTATTTCAGTAAATGAAGTAAAATTTTATATTGTAAACCTGGCGCTCTAAAGACTTCTCAGGAACCTATGTATATTAAAAACAAGGTTCTCGAAAATGAGTTACTATTATGACACATTCTTGAAAGAAATTTTTCACAAAGGTAAACAAAGGAGTCTGAGCAGCATTCTAAACAACGATGTCACATAATATTGTTTATATTCACTATTGAGTTAATATATTCATGTTTATATTATATTTGCATATATATGTATGCAATGTATGCAAATAATTTAAATACTGTTATCAAAACAAAATTCTAAAAGCAAGCTTTCCTTAATATCATATTGTTATGATACACAAATAACAGTCATAAAAGAGAGGGTACAAGTACACTTTGGGAGGACATACCAATCTACATTTACATCTTAATGATAGATATGCTTTGAGTGTACACTTACCCAAAGTACAACAAGTTGTCTGTTGCAAGTATATATGGCTTTTTACATATTAATCATACCTCCATAATGTATCTTTTCTTAAAAAAAAAACTAACATTTTTTATAATCTTTATGTTATGAAACCATATAGGTTCAAATATGATCTAAAGGAAATATAATTTACCATAAGAATGATGCCAGGAACTCAGCTAGAAGGCCAAAATGGCATGTTATTGTTTAAATCATTGAAGTGATTAGACCCTCACATGTAAATTTCACCATCTTCTCATATACAGGTAGAACTTTTTTGATACAAGACAATAAGTAAACCAAAAGGTTCTCTTCTCCCACACAACCTCTCTGAACCTCTCTGTAACTTATAAGACAGTCTCCTTGAGATCACTTATAATCTATAATTATTTACTCATTTTCTGTTTCTCTTCCTTTACTGTGTGCCTAATCCCAGCAGTTGGTAGACACTCAAGAAATATTTGTGGATTAACAAGGACTTCCAAGTGAGATTTATCGAATTGTGCTCTATAAATAGAACGGAATGGACTTCAGGGTGGATAGAGATACCAAATGTGCATTATCTATACACATGTTCTAGAAGTCAACAAAATCAAAGACTTCTTTATGTAGAGTTGTTATTTGGGCAGAGGATTTCATCCTCTACCACCACTCCTGAAGCCACAGGCAGCTTGGCATTTATGCACCCTGGACAGCAAGTATTGTGACCCTACAGGATTGTAAGCTTTCAGAATTTTGACAAGATTTTCAGCAATAGTTAGCGTGACTGGACTGCATGGTACTTGAGCATGGGCTGCACAGGAACCGTGCAAGGCTGTGTAAGGGAAGGCATAGAGCAGGGCTAGCTCCACCTCTTCCACCTGCCACAGAGTCAGTGCAATGGAAACCACGCCTCACGTAAGCTCCTGTGACTTCCTGAGTGACATTCTGTGATTACTGGCAATAGTATTTCAACCTACCTGCCTGTGTATGTGCCTGTGAAGAGAGGTGTTCGTTATTATTAAGCAGACATGCAAGTTTTCCTATTTAGTTATTAAATGTGAGTTGTGTTGTTTCATAAGACAAATCAATAGGTTAAAATATAAAAAGATAAATGAAATTTTATATACAATGACAACTGTTATATGTTTGATATAAGTCTGAGACAGTTTTTCTTCAGTGTGCTCTAGGTAAACCCAAAAGTTGGACACCCACGGGATAGATGGACTTGTGCATACACAACACGCATTCACACAATGAATCCAAGCCCTTTTCTAGCTTATCTATAATCTTTCTCCTGTGATTCTCACCTTCCCTCTGTGAAGGAGTAAGGAGGGCTCTACATCTTCTAAGACTAACTGCTCCACCAGCTAATTCTTTCTGCCTTTTGCAGCTTTCTGCAATCTTCCTTCTTCTTGCACCCTCAATCTCTCTGTTACCATCGACTCTTTCCTCCTTTCTGGTATTTGGATGTCATTACTTTTCCACTGCCTTAGCAAATGCCCTTTTAAGCCCCATGTTCTGATCAGGATATTATCCCCACCTACACATACCTTCTGTTCTTTACATTTTACTCTACATAAAAATCCCTCTTCCGTCCCTTCCCCACAAATGCCTTCATTGTGTCCTTGTCTACACATCCCAGTAATTGTTTAACTTTTAAAAAAGTGATTTCCTCATCACTCTCCTGAAATTTTTCCCTGAAGACTGTTAAAACTCAATACCGCTCCTTCATTTTTCAGTAAGGATTTATAAATGGCCTTTCAGTAGTGGTTCAGAAAGATTCAGTGATGTGTCAGACAAGCTCTACAACTTCACTGGAGACTAAATACTGTGGGATTTTAGTTCACAACCCAATGATGGACCCCTGGAGATACAATAGGAACCTGAGCCTGGCAATAGGAGGTACATGGGCTCCTCCTTTTATTCTGGGCTCAGCTCTGCCACCTTTCGTATTTAGCTCCTTCCACAAATTATCAAGTTTACTCTCTAAAAGTTATCATTCACCTGGATAGAAATGAAGAATCATGTGGGAAACTCCAAGGCCCGGGTGTGAAAGTGATGAGCAGCATTTGGATCCCATGCCCCTGTTAGCACTCAGTTTTATGGTTACCTTTAAGTGTAAGTAGGGGCCCTGTATATATCTCAGTTGTACAAGTACCTGCCTGGCAAGCACAAGGTCCTGAGTTCAATTACTGGTATCACACACATACAAAAATAACTGTAAGAAGTACTTCTAGCTTTGGGCTAAGGCAAGAGAAACACCAATTTAGAGAGATAGCTGCAAGCTTCTACCATACCATCTTAAATACTATTTTTTCTCTTAGTATCTAGGATATTTTTGTCTTCTGCCTTTTTTTTAAACAGTTTTATTATACACTGGGTGATCTTAAATAGTGTTTGGCTTTTTTACATCAGTAGAATGTGACGTTCTTTCAATAAATTTGTTTAATTTTTTGGTTTCAAATAGTATGTATGCATGACAGTTTGTCTCTGGTACTAATTTATTTCTTATAGTATAGAATCCTGTTACTAATTTCTTTTTTTATTTAAAAGAGAGAATACATGAGAAACAAACAAACAAAAAAATAGAACAGTAGCAGCATACCAGTATCACAAACATAAACAAATCAAAGCAAGAACATTCAAAGTGATACAGGGTCTCAAGACAAATGAATACAAATCAACAGTGGTTGTTACATTGCATACCGCTATCCCCAACTACATTGCTCAGATTATCAGATATAACAATGGAAGATTGCTCAAACCATTAAAGAGAATAAAAAAATAATACTTCAATAAAACATCAGCGATAACACAGAGTTTCACTAGACCAGATGGTAGGAGTTCAGCACTGTAATTTTATTGCATATTGTTACCATCAAATCAGTTGCTCAGACCACCAGACACAAGCATGCAAAGTCCCTGTTACTAATTTTTGACTGGATATCTGTTATTTATAATCTTGGATTTCTGACATCTAATACAATGAAATACATACTCATCACCTATCTTCCAATGTTTGTTTCCATTCAAGCTGGAGACACAAATTGTTCTTTTCCTTTGTCTCACTTGTGTACTTAATGTACTTCTAAAGTGTCTTTTGCCACTCAATGGCTATAAATTATCTTTTACTTTCACAGTGATCTCCAACCATTTTTGCTTTCATTCCATCTCACCATGGTCTGATAGACTTTGTACACTGCTATAGGGATAGTCCTTAAATACTCCAAATTTAACTATGACCCTCTTGACCATCAAAGTCAAATTACTCCACATAAGGAAAATGGAAACTCTTCAATCTTATAACCAGGTTTCTTTATCAAACCCTCCTAATACCTATTCCTACTTGGGGTGGGGATAAATAAATTAGTTGGCATGAATGAAGAAGATATTTTTGTGGCTTTGAAGTTAGCAGCAGTAATAATAGCATTTATGGAGAACTCGCTGTGTGCCAGGAACTACAGTAAGAGCTTCTTTACCATCTGTAAATAGTCAAAATTATTCTCTCAGATAGGTAGGTATGTAGCAAAGCTTACTTACCCAAATTTATACTTTGGGGAATGCTAGTGCTGCTGTGTAAATTTGTCTCCAAGAAGAAAAACAGATGGCCAAAGGGAAAAATTCCATTTGATCTCAAGCCTGTTTAACACTACAAGCCACAGTACTAATTACTTTTCCTTTTTTTTTATACAGCCTTACTCAGTGGCCCTGGAAATTGGAAAGAGAATCCTACAATATGAGGAGGTACAATGAAAAAAGAATATCTGATACTTGGATGTTTACTACCAAAGCGGTATGTTGAGACAATGTTACATAGATGATAAGATTTTTTTGAGCAGAAAATAAAATTAACTGAGATATATTGTTTGGAAAAATAAGATGGTCCTGAGATGAACTTAGCATTATATAGGTAGAGAAAGGAAGAGAAAACAAGTTATTACAAAATCTGAGGGAAAAAAAACAATAATATCACAATTAGTGTCAGTTTATACATGTTCATGTCATCAGTCTTCCTGTGAAATGAGTACAGCTTGGGCCTGTGAGCTCTTTTCCAGCTTCTGACAGAGCGCTGTTATTCAAACATTATGCATTATGTCCTCAAAACCAGGTACCACTCTTTTCATTCCATCTATAGAAAAAACTTGAACAAAAAGCATATTATCTTTCATTCGTATTGACATATTAAAAAAGCAAACCAGAGATATGAAATAATAGCATGACTAAGTCAGCATGCTGTGGTTTCACTGAAATATTTAGTTTGATATAAGGAATTATGTGTTTATTTAAAGCATATTCTGTGCATACATTTCTAATCCATGTAAATATAAATTAATCTTAATTTCCTTAAGTTTTGAACTTTTGCAATTTGGGTGAATGAATTTCAGTATTTCAGAGGGTGAGGGCTTTGTTATGACATGTTTTATTTTTTCTTCTGCTTCCAATTACTTCAGTATTCATTGCTTTCATTGAATTACAGGAAAGTGATTTCAGAATGGTGTTTGGAATGGTTCTTTTGGCAGTGAGGTGAGGGACAGGGGTTGAGGATCTATTGTTCTGGGGCAATTGTCTCCACAGTGAAAGAGGAGGATGCCAGGGAAAAGCTCTATCTTAGTATCTACAGATATCTCAGTAACACAATCATTTCGGTTGGTCTATTA
This sequence comes from Chinchilla lanigera, assembly GCF_000276665.1. Lineage (NCBI taxonomy): Eukaryota > Metazoa > Chordata > Mammalia > Rodentia > Chinchillidae > Chinchilla > Chinchilla lanigera. Next base: position 16,434,973 of record NW_004955402.1, read on the forward strand.
ACTTGCGTGTCATGCTGAGGTCAACCTTTTTAACTTTCTGTATTGTTGGGAATTTTCGGGGACGTGCTCGGCTATGTGAAGACAGACAGAACATTTTCAGTACTGAAAATGAACCTCAGACAAGACAAACATTAACTCTGATTTATGTTGTTGCTGCTCTTTCAAGGTCTCTTCCACTTCTTTCTTTTCCTTTGTTTCGCAGGTCACTGTCCTGACCTTTTACATTGCTCGGATCCCAACTCTGTCTATGATCCCGATAAATGTAGTAATTATCCACTTTGTGAACATTTGCTTTGAGTTCAGTCTTCTGGTAAACCCTTTATAGGCATCATTTTATTTAATCCTCACAACAATCCAGAGGGGTGGATATTATTATCCCTGAGGAAACTGGAGTTCAGTAAGGCCACATGCCTTCTTCAAAGTCACACCATCTTCAGGTGGCAGAGCTGGTATAAAAGTCTTTTTAGTCTGACCCAAACTCCAAGGTACATTTAAAGGTCAACTAGGACTTAAGAATCGCAGATAAAGTTGTCTGGAAATCATGACAGAACATAGCTGTAAGAAAGAAAAATAAACTGAGACAGGTTACAGTTTGTGATCTTCCCTTAGAGACATATTTCACTGAACAGGACCATGCTGGAGAAAATCGAGAATCCAGCAAAGTTTATCCTCAGCTACTGTACTGTCTTTTATTGTCTCATCTACTTATGTTTCTGTGACAGACAGTGACCTTATGCTGCCCTGTGTCTCTTATGTCATGATGGACAGTGTCCCATAAACTCTTTTTTTCCTAAAGTGTAATGTAAGGCTTTATCTCTTTGGCCTTTTAAAAGCAAATACGAAACCATCATCGGTGTTAACTTGAATGAATTAATCCCAGAGTGAGATGTTTTACTCTCTTACTGTGACAGATGGTGATATTGCATTGTGAGCCTGCGCTGTGTCTCTGGCTTTCCAAGTCACCCATCTGTATGATTGTTACCAGGTCAGGTGCTTCTCATCAGCCACTTCCTGGTCAATTCTCTTTTGCCATTTGTTCACCAGCATCTTTATGATCTACTGCATGTACTTTCAAGTTTCATAGGTGTCACAGATGTGTGTTCCTGGGCAGCATTTAAATTAAAGAAAAATTATCGAATTCCCAGTTCTTTAGGAAATGCCAATCTAATGAAGATTTGTTTTAAAAATTTCAGGTCCAAACACATTTGACATCAACTAATTCTGAATTTATTGACTATGGTATCTTGAGATTTGTAGATGGAATAATTCTTAAAACAAAAAAATATTGTTTTCCATGTATGTTTGTGTTTAACTACATATGATCCGAGGTATATGTTTTCATTGCTGACATCCTAAGAAATTATTGACAGAATTTAAGCAGAAGCAAGCTGCTTAGGTTCCAACTAGCTATCAGTGAAATGAATGCTATGAGCCAGATTTTATGTCTTGCTTGGTGAGGAGATTAATATGGCTTCAGCTTTGTCACAGCAATAATGTAGTTGTATCAATATTTACAAGTGGAAAAAGAGGGAAAAAAGGAAACCACCAATTTATACTTTAAAGATATGGCAATTGTATTTCTTGCCATTGAGGAGAAATGAATCACCCTCTGATTGAAAGAGCTTTTGATCCCACAGAATAAGTTTTGAAAAGAGACAATGTTTTTTATTTTTTTATTTATTTATTTAATTTATTTATTTATTTTGGTTTTTCTCCGGTACTGGGAACCGAACTCACGACCTTGCGCTTGCCAGGCAGGCGCTTTGCTGCTGAGCTAAATCCCCAGCCCCTAAGACAATGTTTTTTAAAAATATCAACAAAGGGCACAAATGAAAACCTGCCTGTATTGCTGTATTTATGGTTAGGTAACTTGCATATCACACCTAAACCTACAGGAAGGCAGAGCTCTAACAATGGTAAGTTATCACCTTCCTCAGTCTACCAGCTCTACTACCTAATTCCGTGTCAGTTATAATACATTAAAACATTGTCAGTAACAGAAAATGTCGCACAATCAATGAATCTGAGTCTGAAAAGAAAAATCAAGGTTTGTTTTTAAGATTTATGTGTAGGGGAAAAAAAAAAAAACCATACTTTCTGGCAGCAAATATTAGCCCCACTGGCCATAAATCTGATTCATGCCTTGGTGAGAAGATAACTGGTGTGGGTAAATATGTGATTAGGTTTTTACCTCTCGAAATCAGACAGGGTTCGGTTCTTCAGTTCTGTCCTTGAAGGAGACATGTACAAATCTGGGAGACCCACAGGCTTAGGCAAGCAGGGCTGTTTCGTGCTTGCCAGACTTAGGAGCCACGTTATTGTCTTCGTCAATTAGCCAGGAACAGAATGGGCAGAAGCTGGAGAAGGAAACGTGGAATGGCGCTGGAGGTGACACAGGAGACAGAGGCTGGGCAGAGGGGAGATGATATATGGCCTCAGGCTCAGCAGGGTAGTCTGTGATTGGAAGGTTAAGTAAAAAGCAAACAAAACCCAAGTGACAGAAGGCCCCTCACAAAATGGTCTGTCTTGAAACATATAATGTACTTATAGCCACACATTGAGTTGTGTCAGAAGTATCCTCTCAGAACTAAAATGTCCTTAGTTTCACAATTTGGGAGAAGAGAAGACATTTCCAGAGTTGTTTCTGTTCTTCAGGAACCATTGCCCTGGGATGCACGGGGACTGAGCTTTATGTCAAACTACCTTCCTCGTACACTCATGCCACTGCAGCTGACGGTGAACTGTCCATGCTTTCTTTCTATCTCAGCAGCTGCCTGCCATAAAATAAGTGTGGACCTAGAGGTGGTGTGATAATGACCTCATTATCCACAGAATGTTGTGATGAGACATTTAAACTCAAGTTTCTCTCAGGATGTGAATTCCCCTCCGTGATGTCCTTGGAATGAGTACTTTCATTTTTTCTCATTGTCCTTCTTTACCTATGTTGAAACAGATATGACCTGTTTCTGCACGATATCAATCACCCCAAAAAGAGGAGGCACAAGCCACTGCCCATACCACCTTTCCTCCTCCCTGGGCACTGAGCCCCTCATACGCTGACAGCTGCCTTTCCCTCAGAGAAGCTACCTGTCCGGTCTATCTGTATGGGAGTCTCCTATGAACACACAGGTAAAGAAGTGACAATGAACTATCATTATCAAAGTCTAAGACAGAATAAGTAATAACTATGATGTTTGAAATGGAACTTTTAATGTGGAAGAGAAAGCAAAGGTTTCTTTTTCTTGAAGTGACTTAATAGTTGCTAGTTTCCCCCAATCCCCTGGATTAATTGAGGAGAGGCCCACTGGCCGCTTGCACATCATAAATTGTCTCTACATCTTTTCCCCCTTGATCAATAATTATTATGTCTGATTCAATATAATAAATACCTAGAACTTCAGTCAAAAATTCTTCCCCTGCACCAGCTTGAGCCAACCAGGAATTCAGGTTCAGGAATTTCTTTCCCATTGAGGAATTTTCTTTTGGGAATACAGAAGCTTACACTAGAAAACAAAAGGAAGGAAGGAGAAGGCTGAGAACTATCCAGTTTCAACAGATGTCATAGGTTTTTGTTTTGATTATCCCAACCCCAGGAGACACTTTAAGGTAATTCCCACTCAGGGTGTTGAGGTGGGGTTCTCAGGGCTAATTATGTCCCCTCCTTGCTCCTGGCCCCCTGTCTCTGGCAGTCCACTGTCATGTGAATTTCTCAGAAGAGGTCTCACTGCCATGGTAGGAAACTCTTTTAAAAGTCTCAGCACTGTTTTGTGTGTTTGCTCTCTTAGCCCCACAAACTACTCTGTTGGTTGGAGATAGGTTTTCAGATAAAATGTGGCCTGGCCTACTCCTGCAGCTATAGCAGAATACCTGAGGCTGGTGAATTTATAAAGAAAAGAAATTTGTTTATTAGAGTTCTGGCAGCTGGGGAGTCCAAAAGCAAGGTAATAACAGATGTAGTATCTGGTGATGGCTGCCCTCTGCTTCTGAGATGCTGGTTTCTTCCTGCTTCTTGAGATAACAGAAGAGACCAAGAAGCATCAAATGCTGTGCTATGCCATGGCTGAAGACGTGAAAGGGATGAAGAGGATCAGGAAGCTCTATGAAGTCACACTTACAGGGGAATGAATGCCATTCCTGAGGGTAGTACTCCTGTAACTTGTCACCTCCCAGAAGGCCTAGCACTTCATGCTATCACCTTGGGGTTTAAGCTGCAACATATGACTTATGAAGGGCCACATAACCATCCAAACCAAAGCAATGGATAAAGCTGATTATTTCTCCACTCCATGCATAAAAATAGTCTGGTTTCTTATTTTGGACGTTTCTGATAGCTACAAAGGAATAGACGCCATAAAATATTTAAGGCTAATAAGAGTGGAAATTAGCAAAGAGATAATACGTGTGTGTTAGAAAAGACGTGTGATCCATTTGTTGAAATTTACTTAACAGAGGTCCTACGTGATGTATGACAGGAAGTTTCTTTCTTTCTTTCTTTCTTTCTTTCTTTCTTTCTTTCTTTCTTTCTTTCTTTCTTTACATTTTTGGTCATACTGCAGGTTGAACACAGGGCATCCTTCACATGAGACAAGTGCTTTACCACCAAGCTACATCCCAGCCTACCTTACATTTAAATACCATTCTGAGACAGGATCTTTCTGAGGTTGCAGCATCTCACACTGAACTTGTGATTCTCACTCCTCAGCCAACCAAGTAGCTGGGACTGCAGGTGTGCACCAGCATGCTTGGCAGTAGAGATTCTTTTTAAGACCAGAGCCCGAAGCACCAAGTCTGCTTTGTCAGTGGTAAGGAGTGATCGCGTAAAGCTAGTTTTCCACAGCATGAAGCAGAGACATACTGCTGATTCTCATCCAGCTCTAGTGGCTCATGGTCTAGAAGTTCCACTGTTCCAAGCTGCCTTTAGTCTAGCTGCTTCAGTGTCCTGTAAATCAGAGTATCATTTATGAAAGGAATGTTACAGCACTCAGCAATATGTGCTGACATTACACTTTGTTTGTGTTAGATTGGATCTAAATATTATAAACATCTTTAGATAGGAAAAAGTATATACAATCTCTTCACAGATGTCATTACTTTGTCTTTTGCAGATGAAGGAGATTTAAAAAGAGCCTCCCTACAGCTAGATGCTATTATTCTTATTATAAGGCTTCCCTTATGGCTATCTACCTAGACCCAAATGAGTGAAAATGAATAAACATATAAATATGTATCGCACATTAGCCACACTGTCACCTCTATAGTTGATTCTGAGTTTACTGAACTGATTAAGTGCAGTGATTTCTCATCTATTTTTATTTCTCTTCTGAAAGTAAAATAGCAGCTTCTGCATTTCAGCTTATTTGCCTGTTTAGAATGTATTTTCTTTTGTGATTTCTTCAGCAATAACAACAGAATGATATCAGTGTAGAAAGACCACAGTTTGCTCAGGCACTAAACCACCCATGAATTTCAGAAGGGATGTTCACCTCTCTACTTGGTAGCTCAGAAGGTCAGGCTTGGTCCTGTACCATAATCCCTTTAGTCTTTGGCTCCAGTGATGCTGTCCCTTTAAGTTTAGAACAAGAAGGCAGAGAAGGCATGGAAGTAAGGGTCAGTCTGGGTCTGAAAGACAGGCAAGGTACCCAAGCCTGACTATGCTCTTTCCCTTCAGCCCTGATCACCAAGCAGAGAAGTCCCCTTTCCTTGCCAGAGGAGCTGAAGCCAGTCTGGGGAAACCAGGACAGCTCTCAATTGTCATTTTCATTTCTGGAGACTGAAAGGCAAATGCATTTCCTTCTGTAGAAATATGATGAGTACAAAGGAGTTCCTCTCACACGGGAAAGAGCACCCAATTCACAAGCAAAACTGGAGCATAAACACAAATCTGCTACTTATTAGAAATTTTCTTTGCAAAATTATTTACATCTTAGGCTTTGGTATTATCACAAGAAAAATGAAATTAATTCCTAACTCTCAGAATTTGTCTAAGAGGGTGGTACAGAAGCATCCATGCAATGAACCCATGAAATATATGCAGAAAATACTGTATTTACCAATCATAAAAATAATCTCTTTGAGCTTCAGTTTCTTCTCAGTAAAATAGGCACAATGTATATATCTCATAGAACTGTAGGCAAATCACAGAAGATGGCATGTCCGATACAAAAATGCTTGGCATTCAGCAAGATGTGTTTGTAGTCAAGAAATGGTCAATGCAAAGTATGTCTTCTGTGACCCCAACCTCCCCTCTTGGTGCTCTGCGCTTTTCCTCAGCCTGCAGTGTGGGGTCTGCTGTCCTCCTGACATCCCCCTGGTTCAGAGATGTTCTGCACCATTTCCCCCACCAGAACACGCTTCTGGGAGAGCCTCTATTTTCTCAAGTAACTTTATATAGCTTCTTTAATAATACATTGCATGACATATTATATAGATATGTTATATTATTACTTATTATTAATAATGATATATACGCATATATGACACGCTGCTGCTGAGTGAAATCAGTGGAAAGGCAGGCTCATGTAAATATTACACTATGTCCTCTTCCACCTTATTCACCAGCTCTGGCACCATGTGACCTTTGGTTCTTCTCTAAAGTCAACATGACCATGTAAGGTAAGTGTCTTGAATCAGCTCAGGAAGTTGAGATAGCTACAACAGCACAATTAAAGACACCTCTTATGTTATATAGGACATGCAATGTGTCTATATTTATAATATTTTACATATAACAATCTGCTATTGTTTACATTTTGAGTGTTCCCCAAAGAACCATGTGTTAAATGCTGAACTGTCAGTCGATGGTGGTGCTGGGAGGTGGTACAACTTTGAAGAAGTGGGCCTTGTAGAAGGAAGTTAGGTTATTGTTACTGCTGCCCTAAAGGGCGCTGTGGAAGCCCAGCTCCTTCCTGGCTCTTGTTTTGCTTGCCAGATGTGATGAGGAGAACAGGTCTCCTCCAACATGCTCTCTTGCTATAAAGCCCTATGCTGCCACAAGCCAAAGCAACCGGGCCGAGTTATCCCAGACTGACACATTGGAAACTCTGCAAACAAACCTTTTCCCCTATTAAACTGGTTTTGGCAGGTATTTTTTCACAGTAATAAGAAGCTGACTACTCAATAATCATATTATGAAATTAATGAAACCCTATCTCAAAATAAAAATTGCCCAAAGAACTGGAGATATAGCTCTATGTGAAGGCCATGGGTCAATCCCCAATACTACAGGAGGAAAAAAGAAAGAAAAAAGAAAAGAAAATTTGTAGAAGAAACTGTTTAGAGGTCATTTAAATAACAAACATTGTATTGCAATAGGCATGCAGAATCATAAAAAACTCAAACTTATAAAAATGTAGAAGAGATTTTTGAAATTCTACAAAGATAATTTGTACTTTCTCTGAAATCCTACACTCTGGGCCAATATCTATGTCACTTATAGCTTAAGTAAGCCCTGCTGGCACTGGGCTACTGAAGATGAAATCTCCGGGGTAATTACTTAGGCTCAGTTACAGGCTACTGGTATAGGGCCCTAAAGACATTTTCTGTCTTGGGCAGAGCAGAGAAATTCCTGGGGTGAGGCCTGAGGAGCTATGACTTAGGGCAGCTAGACTCCCTTCCTTTTTATGAAAGGAAGAATGAAGTTGACAGAACTGGGAAAAAGCACATGTAGACAGCTGGATATAGTACCAGTGTTGTTTGATTTGAAATCTTTCGTGCGAGGCTATTTGTATTGTGTCTTCCTAAATCTCATTTAGCTGTGTTTCAGCAAATGTGAAGACTAAAATCCAAGCAGGCAAACTGGCATCTCTGTTTGTCATCAAAATTTGGAGCTATATCTTCAGCAGAAAAAGAATATTTTTGAAAAGGTTTGAAATGTTGTCACAGTGCATTCAGGGTAAAGCTCCAAACCATTATTTCAGGGCTTGTGTCCACTTTTAGTGAGATGAGGAGAAGCTGCATTCAGACATGTGTAAACTGTCTTCCACTGTGCAAATAAATTCTTGTCTTCAAGCACTTTTTTAATATGAAAGTTTGCTAGGCCAGCTGTAAAGTAGAAAGGAGAGGCTAAATTCTAATTGGCCAGGGCACTAGATTTCACATTGTAAGTACTTAATTCATTGTCAAGAAATAAAGGTAACAGAAAAGGTAACAGAAGTCAAGCATATAGGCAATTCTAAAAGAGAAATAATATTAACTAACAGCTATTGCATATTCATTATGTGCTTGGGAATGCTCCAGACACCTGACCATGCATTAACTCATTTTAATTTTATAACAAACTGATAAAACTGTGTAGCATAGGAAGGCCTGTGTTACTTCTTAGAGATTATCCTTCAACTAACGTGGCTGTCTTAGCTCAAAGTGAGACTGTGGTCTTGAAAGGAGATTTCAGAGACCACTGGACTGGAAATTGGATGCCAATTTCCACCCTCCATTCTGCAATAATCCTCCTCCCTTCCTGCGATAGAAGAAAGGGAAACTCAGGAGAAACTTTGGACTTGCCCACTGATCTTTAATCCATCATGGGCAGAAGGCAACCACACAAGTGTTATGAAGCCCCTTTTCTCATCTCCCCTGGCTAGCTTTTAGGAAAATAAAGTTCTTTTCATTCTTTCCCAGGCTTGCCCTTTGCTAAGTCTGAATTCACCGGAGAAGAAAAACATCTCTTCAGGTTTTCCTCACCGCCTTCCCTCTCATGCTTGAAAAAAACATGAAGTGATTGGAAGCAGCGTCTGCTCTTAGGGAATTCTGCATTTTGTCCTTCAAGCTGGAGGCCTGCATAGTTAGTCTGCTTGTCACCAATCTGGGTGAAAGGTTTAAAAAAAAAATTCTGTGTATTGGGAACTACTCTAGCCCAGTCTCTGGAGCAGAACAGAATTAAAATATTTCCAGTATCATAAATCTTTTCTGTTTATTTCTTTTCTTTTTAAATCTACCCTTTCAAAAACTAATGGTAGCATTTATACATTTTCCTCTATCAGAGATCACCAAAAATGCTCAAGTACAAGAGTGAGCTCCCTTGGCTGACTTCTGCTGCCTATTCTGGCAACTCCTTCTTATTACAGTTAGTGGAGGATATTTGGTGACTACTAGTATAATTGTGATGATACTAAAATTGTCTCTTTCTTCTTTAGTCTTCTTGAGAGCTACCGTGATTCAGTATTACTTGCCATTAGCAGCTTTGATAGGTAATAGTAACTCACACATGACCTGGTCACAGTGGAATTCTTCATCACAACGGTCCTCCCTCCTCTCCCAAAACACACCAAACCTGATGACCTTTTGCCCCTTCCTCAGTAAATGGTACTCTTTGACCCACAGCAAAAATCAAAGAGATAGCTGGAGTGCTCACTTTTCCTCAGTGTCTGTGGTGAGGTTAGCATCATGAGTTACATCTGAAACAATACATTTTATTGAAGGCATTTAAAGGAAAAGGTTTTAAAAATCCCCTAAGTCTCACTGAGAAGACAATGCTCCTGGCATGGTCACACTTTGGGATAGCTGTGCCCTGACTCCTTCTACTGTACACTGAGACAAGCACGAGAACAACACCACTGGTAAGTTTGGACACCAAACAACATAAGTTCAGATGCAAGTTGAGCAAGAAGTTTTCTACAGGGGCCCTCATGTGCCCCTCAGTTCAGCTTTGCTGGACTTGGATGGCCTAGGAAGGGAAGTTCCTGCCAAAGTGAAACTGCATGTTAGCATAGCTATTCCAGCTGCTACCCCAATTCCAGGGTCGGGCAGAGCTAAGCAAACCTAAGTGACTGTAGTAAGTGACCACATGATCTTGTTTCTTCATGTGGGGAACTTGCCCCCACATTAAGTCCTTCAGGCCTGTTTTAAAAGGACTTATCATTCAGTTTATTTGCATCTCATCTGCTGATATTCTCACTGAAGTTACCATGATTTTTTACCTTGACTACATAATTTCCTTTTCAATTGGTCACTCTGCTTTTACTTGAATGCCATCTTCAAAGCCTTGATTAATCGCCTTCACCACCTGCCCCACTCTTACCCCCATATCCCTTCTCCATAAGAATCAGTGTTAGTTTTTAAAATGAGATCATATCACATCATTCCCTTATACCACTGCCATGACCTCCCATTAGCCTCAGAACAAAATTCCACTTTTTCTATAGAATCTTCATAGTTTATGTGACCAATAATCACTAAGTGTCAGCTCGATCTGATTAAGAAATGCTTAGCCAATGAACAAAGCACACCTTGGGGTGGATCTGCAGGGTGGGCTGTTTAAAGAGATGATTGACATGTAGGTCAGCAAATTGAGAGAGACAGATCCAACAAAAATGGGGCTGGTATCGTCCAATAAGCTTATAGCCTTAATATAACAAAAGAGAAAGAATGGGGAAGCTCGTGCACTTTTTTAGAAGTTCCATTCTGCTGGAGCAAGTGCATTTTTTGTCTTTGCTGTGGAAACATGATCCAGTTTCTGCAAACTTCCAGTGGGGACTCATCCCGGAGAATCGCGAGGGAGCTTCCAGACTTTCAACCTCCTACCAGTGCTGCATCCTTCACCCTTCTTGTGCTACAGATTCCACCCTCTTGCACTGAGCAGCCCCTGGACCCTCTGACTCTCCAGCATGCAGATGACTGTTGTGGACTCTCTCAGTGCTGATCCTGCAAGCCTGCCTAACAAAGCCCTCATCAGTTCTGTCTTAGCCAGCTTTCTGACTAGGTATCTTTCTGGTTTCTTACCATTTATGGTGTAGTCATTCTTGTCTTCCCCTGTCCTATGAATATTCAAGGCTAAAGTTTAAAAAATTTTCATAGCATTTGTTATCTTTCTCCCTGCAATAGGTAGCTATTTCTCCTCAGCAACAATATCATCAATGATGCAAAACCCTCCCTGACCAGAAGTTGTTCCACCAGTGCTTCCTTGTTGTGATCCTTACTATTCTCTAAAATTATCATGTTCATTTTTTTGGTTTATATGGCTACTGCTTAACTTTCACCCATAATAAAAATATGTGCTCCTTAAACACGAACTAAATTGCTTTTATTATAGATAATAAT
>NW_004955402.1:16446921-16462795 GCF_000276665.1 Chinchilla lanigera
AATGAGTCCTTGATTGATAAGCATTGCATGTCTATATCTGTTTTCATGAGAAACCACTTTGAAGATATCAATATGTAATACAACAAGCATTGTTAACTCCCTACCACTTTGTTTGTAACTCCGTACTGTCTGTACTGTTCCTTTGCTATTTTGTAAAATATTGTCTATCTGTTAGTGTTTTCCTCATTTTATTTTTAAAATAAAAAAAATAAAAAATAAAAAAAATTATCTATTTCCAGACTGTATTTCTTGAGATGTTCACTTTTGGAAGCTATCCACCACATTAGGAGAAAAGCAAGTGCGCCATCCCAAGGATGTAGGGTTTTTGATTCCGACCAATGCTGAAGTTCTAGTCACCAACCAATATCTATCTCTGAAGAGCAGACTTGAACCTTTTTATCAGAATTCAGTGATTTGTGTTTTTTTTCCTTTAAAGGGAGATAGAGGGGAAATATTTTCTTCATGGACTACACAGTGTTTGTCACTATTACTCAATTCCTCTGTTGAATGAAAGTAGCTGTACTAGAGCAAGTGATAATGTCAATACATAATCAAATGAGCAAGAATGTGTTCCAATAAAACTTTATTCAATAAACAGATATGGGGCTAGATTTGGCCATACAATTTCTAATTTGTCAGCATATATATTCAACCATTTAACTCCAATCAATGATTTTGTTCACAGCCTTCCAAGCTAATCCAATTGATCACAAATGAAACAGAGATGAACTGTCCCAGGAACTGTCCCAGCCTAAATCATAGACTTGGGCCAGCGATACAGCTCAGTGGCACAAGGGCCTGCCTGGCAAGCATAAGTTCCCAGATTCGTTTCCTGCTACAAAACCAACCACCCAAACAAAAAACAAATCATAGACCTGTGAACAAAATAAGTGCTTTCCATTGTATTAAGATACTAGGTTGGAAATAATTTATTATGCATAAATAGATAACTGGAACAGGATTAAACTCCATCTTTTACAAATATGGAAAAAATCAGTTATATATTAAATGTTAGATGAGAATAAATGTCTCTGTATTCAAAAATATTTCCATCCATACATGTAAAAACATCAGGTCAATCTCATTGTCATCTGAGCATGTTATGAATCACAATATTTCAATTTAATAATGCTTTAATATATATACACGTAGAATGGTATATATACATGTAGTTTTAATATATATTACATTATATATATTACATGTAGTATATAATATATACATGTAGTTTTAATATATATACATGTACAATATGGCTATAAATAAAGCATGCATGGTAATATACAGCCTGAATTATTTAGCTTCAAAAAAACATTTAAAGACATTCAAAGCAAAGTAATAACAAGTCACTTTTGGCTATTGTAAAGTTGCATTTATTTTCTTTCCCTGAAAATATATCCACATAAAAACCCTTCCCTGTGGGAAGAGAGAAACAATATGCTCATTTGTACTCCATTGTAGAAAAACTGAAGTAGTTCTCTAAGAGTTTCAGACCTCAGGCACAACTTCTACATGAAATATGCACTTATGTTAGTTATTTTGTTAAGCTTATAAATAGGGTAATGTATTTTCACTCATGTGTGCATGTAAAGAAAAGTACAATTTTTAGAGAGTTATATTATGAAAGATTGTTCAAAGTTTAGCTTTATTTTCTCCAAATTAAAAGAAATTTAGTTCTATCAATGAATTAGTAGTACTGTATTGAGAGAGTTTATGCTTTTAAACCTCATTTTTGCTCGTGACAGAATTTTTGAGAATTTAATGTGCGCATCACTTGACCGTTGGTTATAATGTGGTTTTCAAAGATTATTGATGTTTCCAATCTTTAAAGATACTTGAAACAATTTGCCTTATAACTGTTCTCCATAACACATGAAATATTTCTTTCTACCATTTATGTCATTAATGGGGCAAATGTATTGATATAAATGTTCCAGATATACTTTCTGTCTTGCAAACAGTGACCAATATTAATTGAAGTTATACCTGACCTTCAGATCTTCTGTCTGAGGAGATTAATGGCAATTATTTTGTCTAGGGAACTGTGAGAAAACAATCAGAGAAAGTGCTTAGACAGAAATGCCAGTATACATGCATTGGATTTTGAGCTTTCTCAACTAAGGCAGAAAGGTTGAGGAGTAAAAATAAAGGTGTATTATTTAAAAATATATAGTTTTTTTCTTTTTTGCTGGGTGATTAGTAGGAAATGATGCTTTTAATGCCAGTTGCTAAGATATTTAGTATTATGCTTGCCTGTTAAATTCCTGAGCACTGTACAAAAATTATACTGGGCCATCATAAGAGGAAGAATGTTTCTCAAATTCCTATTAGTGAAAATTCAAGCAACATGGGAAGTTGGGTCAGGGTAACATGATATTGTCCTTTTAGTCTGGGTCAAATATGCATTAAACAGACAGTTGAAGCAAAACCATCTGAGATCTCGCCTCTTTTAGTTTTGTTGTTTTGTTTTGTTGGTTTTTTTTTTGTTTTTCTTCCGGTACCAGGAATCAAACTCACAACCTTGCACTTGCCAGGCAGGCGCTGTGCCACTGAGCTAAATCCCCAAGCCCTCTTTTAGTTTTCTTCAAGTGTCACCTTCATGGTTGTCTGTGCTGATGCTTGAGATTTCTGTAGTTAAGAGGAAAGGTACTAACAGAATGTAGGATTTTCTGAAGTGATGTTTTTCTCTTCTTCAATCTGCTGCTGTTGCTTTTGTTTCAGGGGAGGTGGCAGCTGCCTTTTAGTTCTGTGATAGCTTAGGAAAACCTGCGCCATAAGCATGTTAATTGTCTTCCCTTAAGGAAAAGCTTGCTAATCTCATGAGGTATTGCAAAGTTTAAATGGAAGTAAATAGAAAAATGGTTAAGTTGAAAAAAAGTTCCACAGAGCTTCTAATGAGTGGGAACACATCTGCCACATGATAGAACTTGACATACTTTGGCTCAGTGCTTCCTGAGGACGTGGAAAAGGATGGTTCCTGCATAGCAGGCATATGGTTTGAACGCCAGCAGGGAAAAGTGTAATTACTGATCTCTGAGTTACTTGACCTGTGGATTAGTGAGGAGTGGTCTAGTCCCACTTTGTTTTCCCCTGTGGAAATTACTCTTCCAAAAGATGTCTTCAGACTAACAAGGTCTAACCTCTTCTTGTTTACTGTATATTTGGATACTCATTTTCCATGAAGAGGCACATGGACAATAATAAACTGTTCAAGACCATGTCAGGGTTTTACATGTTACTCTTTTTATGATGATTATGCCAAGGAGAACAGCACTGCTGTGTGTGTGCATGTGCGTGTGAACTTTGGGAGTCAACAGTAAACATGCATCATTGGAGGCCAGCTGGAGGATTTTGAGCAGAGTAAATCCTTCCCAACAAGAACATGGACTTTGGAAGACGGGCCACAGTTATGTATGGGAAGTTACTGTTGCCAACCATTAAGTTTTGGAGCAATTTGTTATATAGAAACAGGTGACTAATACGTAGCTTATTTCTCTGTCCCAGTCTATCACATCATAGTACAGCTACCCTATGAAATAAGCATAATTGAGTTTCATTACACATGCTGTGTCACTGTCCTTGTTTCTACCCCTCAAAACTTGGAGAAGCACTCAGCACGCTGGACCTGCCACTGAGGGTCGGCTTTACTATCCCTCATCCCTAGCACCCTAAAACCGACCTGATTATATTGCAACATAAATTTGATGTATTAATCCAGGTTACAGTCAGATACAGGCATGAGTGTATTAACTGATGCATAATGAATATAGTCCTCAAATCTCCTCAGTATATGGAAATCAAGGTCACTGCCCCAGAGGCTGGGACAGGGAAAGATGCTGTACTCATGAATACCTAACCTTGGACAGGACACACATGTTCCTCTGGCCAAAGGAAGCCACACAGCGAAGCTCATTACCAGTGAGGTGAGACTGAATATTCGGTGGATGATAACAGAGGCAGCCATTGTTCACATCCTAAAATTTTGGTCGAAAGGGGATAAAAATTCTCAGTGTTATTATATTTCTTTCTTTTCTCATCCCTTTTCTTAACATGCTTCCTTTCCCCATTACTCTTCATGGTTTTCATAAGTGCCTTAATCTAAGCTCATCATTTCTCCTGCATAATCTATTTGATATTGAATTATATTTCCTCTGGATTTAAGTAGCTTCTTATAACTACTCATTATGGATTATAAAATGCATTAAATACTTTGTGCTCTTATAGAATATTGGTTTTCACAGACATTTATCTTTTCTAATTTTCCTACTCATTCCCTTTGTGCGTAACCACAAATAAAAAGCAAGTCATCATTTTTAATCTAACTCTCTCCAAATTTCGACTAATATTACAACTAGTTATTGGTGCAGCAATCCAAACCACATACTACTGCAGGCATGAGTTTCTCTTTTGTTATATAATAGGAGTAATCTATAATAAGCTCCATGTGGAAATTAAATTTACCTTGTAAATAAAATGTGCTCCTGGCTGAAATTTTTCCAAATGGATATGACAAAAAGTAGAATTGGAATGAGCATTTAAATTTATCTGTACAAGGATATGAACTGAGCACCTAAAGCTTAAGTAACTGGCCCACAGCAAGGAAGCAAAGCACAATTCAAACTGGCATTTTAGCTCCAGAGAACTAACACCAGATAGTACACTGTCTTATCTCCTCCCTTCCTCTATCCATTCATTTCTAATTTTTTTTCTGCACTATTCTCCTGTCTTCTCTTTAAAAAAAATACTTTCAGGGCTACTGTAGAGATTTTTTAATATCAACAAGTGACATAAATATAAACAGTTGCAATATCCCTCTCTACATCACAGCATATTGTCATTGGTAACTCATTGTCACTTGGTTCTTCCCATTATCTCTAATGTGAGATCAGCGTCACAGAAACAACAGCAGATGATTCTAGAACAAGGATCAGGAGGAGGTTAGGAAAATGAGGCTAAGAATTCGCCAATTAAAAATTTCACCCACTTTACATTCAGCCGCGGCTTCCCGTAGTGCTCATTCTGCCGGTGCGCAAAGGTTCTTTTACCACACTACTGTGGTTTGAAAAATGATTTTGAAAGGGTTAAACATTGCCTTTGCCAGTGAGTGTTTCCTGGGAATATTAATAAGCCTGAGCTCCTGCAATTCAGAAGATAACAGTCCTTGGGATTGCTGTGTGCACAGAAATGCTCAGAGTCATGTTTTCATGGCTGCACAGTTCTTGTAGAAATTGCTCTTGGAATGACCCAGCTGCATAGACGACAAGTCCATGAGGTGTTGGAGGAGCTATCACAATGCTGAAATTCTTGCTGGAGCCATAACCTTTGGATTCTGAAGCCAACTGAATAGGAAGGATAACAATAACTGACTGAAGACTGTCGTCAGCCCTGTCAGATGGTTGCCTGGGAAGAGAAGTGTCCCAGGGTGATGGTAGAAGAACTGTCCCCATCACGCCTGAACCACTGCTCCCCTGAGAGCTCCTGAGTGTATAGGTAGGAAAAGAATTTGCTTCAGCATAGCACATTGTTCAGAGTCACAAATAGGATCATCTGGTGCTCTGTGGAACAATGCCCAAAGTAATTAACTTGGCAGTCTCTGGCTGATTATGACTGCTCTCAAGTGAAGTGATGAGGGGTACAGTCCTGAGGAATGTAGTTGTTTCGCTTCTTTATTATAAACAGGATGAAGAAGTAATAGTTTTTGCTACACGTCACTGTGGTGCTTCCAATCAGGAAATGAATTTTAATGTGTTGGATCTTTTATGAATTCTGTGTGATTTTTGTCCCAGGAGTGTAAGGAAACTGCTCTTTTTATACTACTAAGTGAAGCAATGTGTAGCCTAAACAGATGGAAACAGCTTGACTTCAGCATAAGTGCTAGAATATGCAGCTTAAGGGTAGAAATCCTCAAGGTACAACTTGCAGAAATTTCTACCATGTAAAAGACCTTTCAAATCTACCTCCGTCAGGTGAATGTGGAATTGTGGCATGATGCATTAATTGTCAAATTAATGTCTTTTTATTTTAAAGAGAAAAAACCCAATACAACAATGATACAGAATTTCAAAACAAGATAGTAGGAAATTAACAATGGTTATTGTATTGCATATTGTTATCTTCAAAGTAGTTGCTCAGATGACAAGATATAGGCATGCAAAATCAATCAAACAATATAAGCACAAACCATTCCTTTCAATGAACTAATAATAGAAATTATTAGTATAATTATCTTAGCTATCTTATATATATATATATATATATATATATATATATATATATATATACACACACACATTTAAAAAATTTTCCCTTCCTTCTTTTCTCCTGTCCGCCATACCAGTTGTTCTTTCCTTTGAAGAAGTTTCTTTCCCCCTCACAATATCTATTGTATATTTTGGATCTTATTTACTCTTTCAATATTTTACACCAGTGAGACAATATGTTTACAGATGTGGGTCTGATTTATTTCACTTATGAGTGTGGTCTCTAATTGTATTCATTTACCTATAAAAGCCTCAAGTTTATCCTTCTTTACAGCTGAGTAGTACTCCATTGCATAAAAATACCACATCATTTTTGCATGAAATTAATAAAGAATGTTAAATATTTATAAATCAAGAAATAATTTTAGGGAGGGAAGGGAAGAGGAAGTAAAAAGGATCAAGATACTATATGTACATGTACCAATACCACAATGAATATGGTAATTATGTAGAACAAACATATACTAATGAAAAGAATTTTAAAAAGAAAATAATTTTAGTATATGTGCTGCCAAAGCAAGCACTAGAAAGAAAATAATTTTAAACACAAAAATAATTTAAAATGTAATTGGTACAAGTACTTATTAAACATTAGCAATTATTTTTATTAATATTAAACATTTCTTTATCCAGGCAAAAAAGGATTGCGCATTAAGTATTTTGTTAATAAATAACAAAAATGTTTTAGTATGATATAACATGATGAGCTCTTTCCACAAAATAAAAACCCTATAATAATTGCTGAAAAATCATTTCTGATATTTGAAATTATGTCCTAGATACTATTATTATTTCATAGTTATCGCACATATATTTCTTATAAGAAAATTCTAGAAAGTGTAAAACACCTGGGAATTCTGAAACACAGTTTTGAATACTTTTATCACAATATGTACCTGTTTTAAAATGAGTATCAGCAACATCTAAGAGGATGGCTAAGGTAACAGTCTGCAGTGGTGAGGTTTAACTTTGAACCTTCTGTGGCTACTGAGTGCCTCTGTCCGACCCTTATCTATCCTGCTTTTTGTTGGCTTATTTTCTAATTCCAACATTAAAGTCTAGTGTTACCTCAGTAGGTAATGTCCACAAATAAGATGTCTGAAAAAATGAAAATGTTTTGAACCATTAGTAATTTAATATATTGCCATCCACAGGGTTATTTATGTTTTTAAAAAATGTGAAGAAAGAAGGAATCATTGACTTTCATTAATCTCCATCATCAGGAAGAGGTCAACGGAGGTCCTTTCTACACTTTTCAACTCATACCATTCAAAGTGGTAACTCTTCCACCTGTGGGTAAGCAAGGAGGGCACTAGTACGAATCCTGTTCCCTGAGTGTGAAGTCAGTGCATTTCAATGAAATATTGCATTCTTTTAGTCTATTTATTCTTTTAAAGTATTAGTTTGAAAATAGCTTTTCAGAACTTTACTTTATAACTGGAAAATCTTGGTTTAAAACAATGCAACTCCATCTTATCTGAGAATCCTATTGAACTTGATTATGTTGTTAGCTGTACTTTTTACACTGTGTGTGTGTGTGTCTGATTCACCATTTAACAGTGCAGTGGCATAAAAGTGAGTGGGTATTTGTGATAAAAAGTCATAATTATTCTTTCCATTTATTTGGACACTTTCTTTCACATGAATAACTGTTCATTCAAATTAAAGACTAGTACAATTTCAATGGAGTAAATTTAGCAAAAACAGTTATCTTTACAAAATTTCTCTCATAATTATGAACTATCAATCTTGAGATGAAAGATAAATGGTAGGGTGGGACTGTAGTGGGTAGGCCAGCTCTTGGTGTTTTAATCCTATGAAATAAGATTTAAATCACAGACAAATTTTTCATTTCTACAGCTTTGCACACTGAGCCAATAGTTTAGCACAATACTATTAAAATGCCACAGTTCCTACATCTCATTACATTCTTACCAATAAAGGCTTTACACATTGGAGTCAGTAGAATCCATACTGGGTCTACTATAACCCTAACTGTCCCCATTCCCTACCCTTCCATGGTCAATGGGCTACTAAAATCAGTGTCCCCACTCCCTACCCTTCCATGGTCAATGGGCTACTAATATCAGTTACAATCCAGGTGCACATGGACATAAATTTCTTAAGTTCCCTTTCAGAAAAAGACTCCAGGTCATTCGCTAATGATTCTTTTGGTTTGGAACTAGCTTTTTAAGAATGGAAATGGCAGAAAGAGACAAAATCTCCCACAGATCAGAACTCCCTCTGAAAATAAATGTGTATCTCATCTTAGCACCCAAGCATCAAGCAGCTTCCTCTTCTCTTTCTTTCTTTAAGCTTCCTCTACCCCACTAACAATGGATCAGAGATGCAGGTTTGAACTTGTAGCTTCTGGCCTCCTCGCAAGTTGGCTGTGCAATAAGTGTTTTCTTTTCTGCAAAAATCTTGGCTTCTATCTGCATCAAGCAGAGAGCCTTTGCTCACAAACATTATTTTCATCCAGATTCTGGGCAATTGTCTTATGCCAATAGCCCTTCTTGAGAACAAAGTAATAACCAGTCAAATAATACAGTGTGTATCTATAAAAATCGAGTGCTGATACTCAGAATAAAGAATACTAGGGTTTAGAAAAATAAGACAAAGACATCAAAAGGGGAAGCTAAGGCTGGATTCTGTCCAGCTCATGTCCTGTACTGCAGAAGGACAGCTCAGCTAAGATGCAAAAACAGGTGATAGGTTGTTTTAACATACTTTTTTGGCTTTTTATTTTAAAAATGCATTGGATTTTGGTATTTTTTACAGGAATGTGTTAAATTATTTTTGTGATTAAATGGAAGGTAGAATACAAAAGATTGCCTAGCAATTGTATGTTGTTTGAAGTTAATATACTTTTATTCATTCTGTGTCAAACAATTTTGACCATAATTTTGGATTATTTGGGAGCTCCTCTCAATTTCTTGTTCTAATAAATTGAGATGTATCGTTATCTAAAATGCCAATCAAATCTTTAGAGTCAAATACATTGAGAGAGGTTTGCAAAAGTATTTAAATGAGAGTTTTGTGCTTTTTTTTTCAGACATTGGTGCATTCACATACAGAATGGCTTTCCCCCAAAACAAAATTGCAAACAAAAAATTGAAACTTTCACTTACTGTCACCTTTTCAACTACCCTCAAACCACGAGGGTTAAGATGACTACCTTGAATTTCTAAACTGAAAATTCTGTTGGTTTAAAATATAACAACTCAGTGGTCTGGGTACATGTGTATAGATAATATTACCTTTAACTTTCACTAAGCTATTTCACGCAATTCAGAAAACGTGTTTTGTGTGTCCATATATTTTTGTTTACAAATTATATCAATTTCTTCTTTAATGACTGCCACCAGCAAAAGATCCAGAATGAGCTACTATATCAACACATTTCAATGCAATTTCTTCTCCTAGGGTATTCTGAAGAAATATGTTTCAAGACCTATACATTACTTCTCACTGGCCAATATATTCTATGTTATAGATCTATATTTCATTTTACTGCTTTCTCTACAGAGCAAATCCAATCTTAGAAAGTTGTAGTGTAGTACAAAACTAATAGTACTATGTTTTTCACCAGATTCAGGGAAAGAAAATTGGGCAACCACACTGTATCACCCAGTGTATATCACATAGTTCTTCAGAATATATTTTTAATTTAGAATTTCTTCTCAATAAATTATAATTATAAAGGTTCTAATAAATGTTTGCAGTACATATGTATTTTCACTCATTTGAAAAAGCATGAATAATATACTTTTTATTTAACAGGTTATATCATTCCATGCCATATTAAGTTTTTACATCTTTCATTAAAAGATGAGTTTACCAGTGTAGATTCTAGATATCTGAATTGTACCTAGCCAACTTCCTCTCATGTGTACATAGATTTCAAAAGTGTCTAATGTAATGTAAGAAAATTTGAGAAAGTGTTCAAAAGTTATTTTTAGGGAAGTATTCCATTTCTGAAACAGTACTTTTTAGAGTTTGTTTAAATACACAAGAACTCAAAATTTTAAACAAATCAGAATAAATTTACATAGTAATTGATCATTTGATCATCATAATCTACCTTAAACATCCATTATGTACATTCATTAACTTACATCCAGCATAAGCTATAATAACAATGGTTAACCACAGATTCATTTTCTTTTACATTTAACATAAAAATCATAGTATGAACTTTTTCCCCATAAATACCTTTGGCTTATTTTGGCATTTAGGGAGCAGCACGAGACCGTTATCCAGTGACACATTCTATCCCACTGACATTATCACTCAAAGATGGTTGATGTCTTTTCCAGGAAGGTCCCAGGGAGCCACAGCCAAGCTACAATCAATCACAAAACTTCAATTACTCACTGAGTCATTTCTCTGAAAAAGTAAGGAGAGACCATGTGTACTAATGCATATTTAAATGTCATGTTTAGCTATTAAAGAACTGATGAACATCTTTTCACATTAACAATATTTTTATGTTAAATCCGTATCCATGTTTCATATCTATCTATGAATTTCAATGCTTTGCTGTGTTACTGTAGGTACAGAATCAGGCCTGGTGTTACAGGAAAGGGTGCAATGATTTTACCTATCAGGTAATATATGAGTAGTAATGAATGGGAAATTTTGAAGTTATTCAAGTGAAGCTAGATATGGATTAGAGTAGGTTGACTTAATAACGGTGAGCAGGATGCAGGCGTGATTTAAAGCAAGTGACAGATGTCATGGGAGTAAATGAAATCACTGCCAAAGTATCATA
Organism: Chinchilla lanigera; assembly: GCF_000276665.1. Taxonomy (NCBI): domain Eukaryota; kingdom Metazoa; phylum Chordata; class Mammalia; order Rodentia; family Chinchillidae; genus Chinchilla; species Chinchilla lanigera. The sequence goes on from NW_004955402.1 coordinate 16,457,956, forward strand.
ATTCTGAAACACAAAGAAGATGAAAGAAAGACTTAGGAGACCAGGTCCCCAGCAGAGACGGTCTGGCTCTCTAGGGAATTTCTCAAGAAAATTCCCTTGGGCAATGTGAGGATTTCTTACAGAATAAGATCTAGACCCATTCAATGGATCTCTGTCTCTCTGTCTCTCTGTCTCTCTCTCTTTCTCTCTCATTACAAAATAGCTATGATCTTATACGTATGTTAAAATCTTTAGGAAACCTTGAAGGAACTTTTCTTTTACCCCCAGTTATTTAGTTTCTGTGTTGGATGTTGAAATTATGTCTTGTGACCTGATATGAAATTCCACTGGGAGGCCTTGTCACGACAGAACTACCTAATCGTGGTTCTCCTCTCAAACTCTCATCATGATGATGAGGAGAGTCAGAGTTTATTAAATCTTCTAATATAACTCCAGGTACCTCACACATTTTGCCATAAAGGAAACTGGAACTCAGCTAAATAAAAGAATTTAAGCCTTACCTGAGTTTATTAAGAAGTGGGCTGATCTTGTAGGCCTGGACTCTTCATCTTTTGACCAGTGACCTTTCTACCTTATCACACGGCCTCTCCAGATAGCCTTTTTTTTTTAACCCATGACAGAAGCCTCGATAAAATTAAAGCACTCAACATAGATTTTATGGAATTCAATTATAAAGGCATTTTCTAGAAAATAGTTATCTTTCCCTTTGCAATATAAATAGAAAGCTATCAAGCTTGGTTAGCTGCATAAAGAAATTGAATTATCCCAAAGTCCTCCCACTGCTATCAGCACAATTGTGGAAAGAACTTGAAATACAAGACCATATTGTTATGTTCCATATTACATTTAAATTTCAGTGAACTCTTTAAGTCCATTAAGGTACACATTATGTTAATCCTCCTTTAAAGGACCCTGAAAGAAACTGGAAACAATTTCTGAGTTAATCATATAAAGCAATAAAAGAAGAACGGGGAATACATATATGAAATGAAATGATTTACACTGAAGTATTACAGTTCTCGAAGAATTTTGCTTATATTTTCAGGAAATCCATTTTTTATTTTATAAAATATGGGAGAAGAGTGGGGGAAATAGAATAAGAGTTAATCCAGGGGAGCCAGAACTAGGTTTTCTGATATAAATCATGGCTGTGCTTCTTATTAAGTGTGTATCTGGGCACTGACCTTTCTGCATAAAATGGGGCTAAATGTAGAACTTAGATCTCAGAGATGATCTGAAAATGAAATAAGTTAATGTATGAAAACCTTGTAGAGTCATGACTGCCCCATACTAAGTGCTGTATTGGATTTAGATAGTATTGTAGCTATTATATATATTCTGGATTCATGGATTGATAAATTTATATGTTCCATATCATAATTTTTCTTTTTGAATTCTATAACTAGAGAATATCATTTTTACATTTTAGACACAGAAAAGTTACTTTATTCAGGATTTCTGTAACTAGAAATCATCACATGCTGTGGGCCATAAATATATGTAATCAAATCAGTGATTCTCAACCAGCCAGTGCAGTTGGACATTTGTGTTTGCTATCTAATAGGCTTCCTCCCTAACATTGTCTCGTGGTATAGAGTTGCTCAATAATAAAGCATGGGTTCTATTCTTCTCAGGAATGTGGTTTTTGGAAATAATTCTGATACCTGTCTCTACCACACCAATTGAGAACTTTACCCACTTTAATTGAGAATCATTGCTCTAAATCTATTTACAAAATCAAATATAAATAAAATATATATAAACTATCTTACCAGTTAGGTAAAGAAAACTCAAACATATAAGGAACAAATGTGTTTCTTTCCTTTTTTTCAAAACTGCTGGCAATATGTGGAGAAAGTGTTATTAACTTTATCCATTTGATGATAATGAGTTGTAACACTGTTAAAAACTTCTAGATGATCTCTGCATAACTTCTCTCCAAACATGCAAAATATATCTTATGAGACCACTTCTTGATTTGTTATTAATTTCCTTATATATCTATTCTACTAGCCTAATCGTTTACCTTAAGATTTTAGGTCTTTTTTCTTTTACCTCATAATGTTTGTGGTCAGTATCAGCTGTTCATAGGGCACTTCTGTGGAACAAGACATTTCAGTAAACTCTAGGTGCACAGAATTGTAAAAAGACACCAGAACTCTCTTAAAAAACATACACTCATACTTGGATGACAGGAAAACTAACAGGCAATGGTGTCAAGTGCTAAGAGAGTGGCACCTATTTTGGTATACAGAGAGTGGAAAATGAGTCAGGAATGCCTTATGGGGTGTTGACACCTAATGTGAAACCTAGAATCTTCCATGAGGGAAGCACAATCTAAACAGAGAGGACAAATAGTGCAGACTATTCATTCCTATCAAAAGGAATGAATGCATATGATTGGGCGAATACCTGGTGATTTGGTCTTACTGGAGTGTAGAACACAAGGTGAAGAACACTGGTAGACAAGGTCACGAGGTGCCCTAAAATCCATAGTAAAGAGCTTGTAAAATATCACAAACACTGAGGAGTTGACTGGGGTGAAGAACATAATCAGATTTGGATTTTAGAACTACAACTCAGATTTCAATAGTGATATTGAGGAACCAGGCTATACATAGTGCAATCTGTTTAAAATGTATAAGATTCAATATGGCTACTGATAATTTATGACTTAATCTGAAGTTATGTTGATGAAAATAATATTAACAGAACTTAAGGAAGAAAGAAATCAGTTGGGAGACCCAGTTCTCTTGCTTGGAGCACTGAATAGAAGTTGAGCCATGACTGATGTAGTGGACTTAGGAAATGAGACTGATTTGAGGTGAAAGATGAATGCTTAGCTTTGGGAATGCTATGAGTAATGTATTTCCAAGCTACAGACAACAATTAAATATTCAAGTAAGACACAAAAAAGAAAATTCTGAGCCATGCAGGATGAGGCATACTTGTCCCAGCACTCTCAGAGGGTGAATCAGGAGGATCACAACTTTGGGCTCAACCCAGGCAATTTAACAATTTAGTGAGATCTTTTCTCTTGTTTTGTCTTTTTTGAGCCAGGGTCTCACTATGCAGTTCAGGCTGGCCTTGAGCTCACTTTGCAGACCCAGGCTGGTCTCGAACTTGCAAAGAGCCTGCTGCCTCACCCTCCCGAGTGCTGGATTCACAGGTTTGCGCTACCATGCCCGGCAGTGTCGTGAGACCTTTTCTCAAAATTAAAATACAAAAAATGGCTTAGAATGTTGCTCAATAAAAAGACCTTGAGTTCACTCCCAAGTACTGAAAAAAAAAAGAGAGAGAGAAAGAGAAAAAGGAAAGTCTGGGAGGGGAGCCTAGATTTGGGAGTTATCAGGACACAGGTGGTAATTGAGGTATTGCAGTAGATAAAAACAATCCTGAGAAACCATAGCCTTTTAAGAATCAGCAGGAGAGGATCCTGTGAAAAATAGTAAGAGGGACGAGACAAAAAGCATGTGAGGAGAAAAGAATCATAGACTCATAGCCCAGAAGGGCAGAGATTCTATTTGTCAGGAAACATGATGTGTCTTGTTTTTCCTCTCTTCTCACACCGCAGTCAAAACAGAAGACATCTCTGACCTCAGAAGGTATGGAGATTTCCCCTTACCAGTGAGCCAGGAGTTCTGCAGCAGATATCACCAGGTGTCCCCTAACTCAATTCAGTTCTGACACCCTCAGTAGGTGCCATCATATTCCACAAGTGGAGAGTCCAATTCCCAAGGCTGCCTGCACTGGAGAATCAGTTGCCAGTTGACACCTCCAGAATTTCTGATCAACTGGCTACAAACTGAGGTTCTCTTAACCATTTCCTCAGGATGCATTAATTTGCTTCTGTAGCTCACAGAACTCCAGAAAACACAGTTACTAGATTTTTATAAAGGGTATTAGGCGAGAGATAACGAGATGCACAGCACAGGGTCTGAGCACAGCAGTGTGAACATTTTCTGACCTCTTTATAGCACGCCACACTACAGCAAGCTGCATGTGTCCAGCCATGTGGAAGCTTTCCAACCCTGTCCTCTTGGGTTTTTGTGGGAGTGAGTTAGAACCTAGGAACTCTATACACACACACACACACACACACACACACACACACACACACAATACCATTATGCTTCCCATTACATAAATATTGAAACTTGATCCTTCTCTTCAGCATCATGATTATGGGTGGTGTCAGCAATAGCAGATTCAACAATATGCTGTTAAGAAGCCAGATTGCAGGGTTGGAGCAGTTAATGGGAGACAGGAATATTAAACACTGATTTCAGGAAAACTCTTTTAATAACTTTTGCAAGGGTGATCCGAACAAGCAAGAAAAATACATTGGGTTGAGGGAGAAGATTTACAAAATGGACATAGAGGCTGAAGCATGTTTTAATATTAAACGGAGATAGTTTTTCATACAAGAGAAAGAAGAAAAATTAAGTGTAATAAAGTTCTTATAGAGGAAAGAAGCAGAGGGAAGAGAGATAGAAGGTTTTAAATAGAGAGAAATACTCTTTGGAGGGGAAATTATTTTGATGAGAGTGACCGACGCATGCTGAGCGTACAAACGGGGAAACAGGCGTACAGGGAGAGGAAGTATAGAGTGTTTTCTGATTTTATTGTATTTTTTACCTTCAGTAAAAGACTATGCTATTGAGAGTGAGGGGACAGGAGCTGGTAGGCAAGGGGATTTAAAGGGAATAGAGGTGGTTCACAGTGACTGGTGTGGAGCAAGAGAGAGCCTGAAAGAAGAGTGATGACTAAAGACACCTGGCAGAAAGTTAGGGTCACAAGATGACACTCAGAAGCCCTGAACACCCAATTTGTTTTTTTT
>NW_004955402.1:16462895-16514877 GCF_000276665.1 Chinchilla lanigera
TTTTTGGTTTTTCTCCGGTACCGGGAACCAAACTCACGACCTTGCGCTTGCCAGGCAGGCGCTTTTGCCCCTGAGCTAAATCCCCAGCCCCTGAACACCCAATTTGAACTGGAAACTATAAACTTGTAACTCTTCCATGTTTCAAAGTTGTATAATTTTTTCTAGCATTGTTCAGTATCTCTCACACAGAAGTTGAGAAATCATACAACTTGAACTTTTTAGGATTGTGATTTTTGCCATTAGAGTGCCATAGAAAGATCAAGAAGTAACAGACAGTAACAGTCTCAAGAGAGTGGCAGAAGTGCTGGATATTTACATCCAAGCTGCTTCAGAAAGGAATATTAAACAGTTGAGAATAATTTTTTAAAGAACCTATATATTAGGGACAAAATAAAATTATAGAAATTAAAGAGTAGAAAGCTATGATCAGAAAATGCTTGAATTTGATAAGATTTGTGAGTTTGTGAATTTTCATCATATTGCTTAAAGTGGAGTTATGCAACTGAATGCTGTCATTTCTTTGCTAGCAGCAATTCTACCATACAATGTAAAACCTCATCCTGCAATGTTTTCAGCAGTGTATTCATGTAGATTAATACAATAAATAATGTCTAGAATTTAAGAGATCACCACTATACTATGATTTGGCATTTTAAAATGAGGAACTTTGTGACACAAACCCATTTCTTCTAGTAATATCATTTTTCAATTGTAAATCCATAGACCTTTTTACATTATTTTATTCTTCTTATTATTTGCTTTGGTACTGGGGATTGAACCTGAGGCCTTACACTGAGCTACATACCTAGCCATGCACTCATTCTTCCTTCCTTTCTTCCTTTTCTTTCTTTCTTTCTTTCTTTCTTTCTTTCTTTCTTTCTTTCTTTCTTTCTTTCTTTTTTCTTTCTTTCTTTCTTTCTTTCTTTCTTTCTTTCTTTCTTTCTTTCTTTCTTTCTTTCTTTCAATTTTTGGACAATCTCACTAATTTATTGACTTAACTAATCTGTTTTCCAAACTTTATCCTCCTGCCTCAACCACCTGGAGTTCTGAGATTACAGGCATGTGCCACTCTGCCCTGCTCAACATTTTTACTTTTAATAGTATTTTCCCAATGAAAGAAAAAGTTCAAGCTCTAGTTCTATTATTCAAAGGATTTTTAAGAGTATTTTAGATTGATAAAACAAAGGCGTTAGAGAAAACAATTAGTACTTCTAAGTGAAGAGAGCTCATTGATATAATTCTTCTGTCTGTAGAGATAGACGAGGCTTCCCCCAGCACCACGCAACTGTACTCATAGTTCCGCTTGCCACTGAGGAGCGCACTTGAAATGCGTGGAGTTGGAAGGGAACACATCCACAGGGGTAAATCTTGTGGACGTAGAGTAGAGGATGGCATTTACGGACAAAAACACAAATACAAAAATAAATATACACAGAAAAGAATAAAGAGAGAAAGAAAAGGTCAAATGGAAATTTATGGTGGTTATCTGTTCTCTATGTAATGCACAGAAGTAGACACACCAAAATATTTTATAAAACTTGATTCATTATGTATTCTGTTCTGAAGCTTGCTTTTTTACTTAATGATAAAAAGAGGTACTGAAATTTGATAAATATAAATATTTATTTCAGTCATGGAAAAAATTCTGTAACAGCTGCATAAGTTTCATTTTTTTACAATTATTACTTTTAAAACAATTTTAATTTAAAATTTAAATTAACTTCAGTATTTAACTATTACACATTTATAGGGATTTATATGGTAAGGATGATATTTTTAATCAGTAGGAAAATGATAATAACATATATTAAAGAGATTACTGCTCTTTTTTAGAATAGGGAGATTTTCTCTTTCACACTATACACAATCATATATTGTACTTGAGGGAAATATATAAAAATAGGATAATAAACAGGATTTTTAAAATCATGGGATTAGCGAAATTCTTCTAAAGCAAGGTTCAAAGTCCAAGACCAAGAAAGGAAGAGACCCAAATCTTGACATGGAAGCTAAAGTATACTTGTTACTGCATCTTTGTAACTTTTTTTAAATATTCAAGGCAAATTCTTATACATTAACTTTCATTTTCAAAAACTCTCTTGGATGTCTTCAAACATCTATTCTTCTAAAGCAACTTTAGAGTCATATGTGTAATCTTTGTTTCTCTCTACATGTAAAAGAGGCCTGTTAGGATTTAGGGAGTCAAAACATCAAGTTTATAGATTAGCTATACTAGAATAGTCAGTTTCTAGGATTGAAACCTCCAGTCTATAACCTGTCTTTGTCTTTAAATGAATATGTTTTATTGATAATATTTAAAAGGCATGAGTATGCAAAAATATAAACCACTAGATAAGCTAGTCAAGTAAAATACAGTTTCCATAGAGAAACTCAAATGAATTTTCCATTTCTTTCTCATAACTGCGGGATTTTTAATGGTTCATATCCAGATGGTGAAAATCATTGTCTCAGAGAAGAGCTATATTTTCTTTATCTAGGGACGTAAAAATGGTGAAGTATGGTGATTTTGTATGCTTTTCCCGAGCATTCTGATGTACAGGTCCATTTTCCTTTACTATCACAAAATACCTGAGACAGAAGAAAATAAAAGAGGTTTATCTCCCCTATATTTCTGTGGCTGAATTTACAAACAGCATGGCATAGGTTCTACGCAGAGGCCTTATGCGCTCATCACATCATTGTGAATGGCGTCATGGTCAGTGCATTTGAAGAGGTGTCAAACGGTGGGATAGGAAGAGAGAGAAAGAATTGGACACTTTTTTGGGCTGTGGGAAGTAGTACTAGAAATAAACTCAGATCCTGAGCCATAAAATCATAGCCCTTTATTCCTTCATTTAGTGATATGATTTATATATTAAAAAATATGTATTTATACATATTTATATATTTTATATATTATTTATATATAAATATATATTTTATATATAAATAATACACACACACACGAGTGGTATCTCCATTCATGAACTTGATTTGTTCTATGATCCTGATCACAAACCAGGATGAATATATATATATATATATATTCATTTATAATTTTGACACAGGGCTCACTAAGTCTGAGCCACTAAATCACTTTGGCTGACCTCAAACTTGGAATTTCTTCCCCCAGCCACCTGAGTGTGGAGATTACAGACATGCACCATCATGCCTACTTAGGTTTTCTCTTTTAAAGAGCCCTGTGGCAAGAACTCACTAAGATGCCGGAAGAACTAAACTCCTTTCCTTCTGAAGGCAGTACCCTTAATAACCCAATTTTTTGTTTAGGTCTCAGCTCTAAGTTCCAGGTCACCAACTAAAATCACCATATGGGGCACCAAGCTTCCAACATTTGCCCACTTCGGGAGGCAAGCAAAGTACTGTCTATCTAAAGCACAGCCAGTAACTTTGAGTGATTTGCCACGTGTAGATGTTTAAATCTACACTAAGTCTTGTTTGAATATTCACATGAAAAATGTCTTTCTAAATCTGGGTGTTAAATTACTTTATATATGTTTATGTGTCATATATCTAATGTTTGTCTGTATCTATAGTATACAATTTATAAAAAAGAAAATTAAACCTCTTTTACAGTGACATTCAGTTTATTAATTTGGACATATTTTCAGTAAGAGGAATTCACGTTATAGCCTTTTTTGTTTTGTTTTGTAGCTGGAACAGGGCAGAATGAACACTGCACTGATATTTCTTTTGCAATCTGCCTTTCTATGCAGAATAGAAAGCTATTATTATTAACTGGTTTTAAATTGTGGTTTCAGGTGGCAATATTCTAACTAATTTGGTTTCAGAAAAAATAATTTTCTAATCATTGTTATAAGAGTTTTATGTTTGCCATAATTGTATTTTTTTCCATAATCAGGAAGAAAGATTAATTCAAAGCTTGCTTTAACTGCTTTTTATTAAACCATAACAGAGTTTCATTGGGTTAAATTTGGTAATTTTCAAATCTAAGTGTGTTTTAGGCTGGTGCCAAGACTAATTCAATTGTTTCTCTCTAGAGTCATAGGTTTCATAAAAAGTTCATTTTATGTTAGTTCAGGGCTTTTCTGCCGAGGGAAGATTATAGCATTTGTCACAAGGTTGCCAAGATTTATTATAAAAAAAACCAGAAAATAATTTGTAAATTTTACAACTGAAATGACTATATTTAGAATACTTAATAATGGCACTTAGGAGACAGCAGTGTTTGTACATTTTTATGCTAATTAGCCAATTTGTTGCTGCTTTTCCTACTTGTGGAAGGTGATTTTGGTGGAGAGTTTTGTCCTTTGATTTATAGAATATTAAGAGCTTAACTTTTATTGGGGCTTTCAGCGGAAGCGGGGCATTTTTTTCTGCACAAATGCTGTCACACCACTGAAGCCACAAAACTGATCATGCTTTTTATTTATTGGAGAGCAGCTTTCATGGACTTGATATAGAAGAGAGTGGGGCTCCGCCTTTTCCAGTGTGTTTCCCTGTTTGCAAGGAAGCATAGATGAATTGCCGTTATCATTCTGGTCACATCATGGAGAGAGTCCGGAATTTTAATAACTGTCCTATTCAGTGAATTATAGCTGTTTGATGTAGCAATTGGACAGTATTGTGATTAGGCCGCAGAGCTACTCCATCCCTTTGGTGTTCTAATAAGGCTACTCTATCCAGGCCTGTAGGCATCTTGGATGCTATACAAAAGGGTAACTGAAATGATGAGATGTTGGGTATTATTTACAGCCTCGATTTGCTGAACTAGTTTGTTTTTGTGTTGGTTCTGAGTGAAGGAAAAGATCGGGCAGCTCTAAATGATTTCCATTTGTGTCCTCCGGGCATGGGGCTCAGTTCGCTGCACCCTCTAATTTAAAAGACGATTTCACTTTCTCAGATGAAAGTGATTGTGCCAAACCTGGCGCTAGCCAGCTGCAGCAATAAATGAGGATTTGAAAAAGTCATTGCTGTCCCTAAAATACTTCCAGGGACTAACTTTGGCAGAGGTGAGGTCCACAGTTTCATTCATCATTTCAACTTCAACAAAACAATTGCTATTTTTATCACTCTAACAGAATTAGTAAAGACTTGTCTTAAACTCTGTTGCAAGCGGGCTTTATCTCAGGCTCTAGTCTGATGGTAACGTGATTGTTCTTTTTGTAAATGCTCCAGTGGAAAAGATAGAGGAATGTATGTTTCCCTATCTTTGTCTTTCCATCAATCCACACATTCATCAATCTATTCTCTTAATCCATCTATTTATCCTTCCATTCATCTAACCAACCAATGTTAATTGAACGACTACTAAATGTCATTGACCTATTTTTTGCAATACTCAGTGTTTATTAAGTGACAGGAAGGATGTTCCATGTTGGTGATATAGAATGAACAAAGTTCAATTTCACATCTGAAATTAATGGTGGAAACACATGCGAACAAGCCATTAGAGGACAATGTGGTGAGTTGTCTTCACAGTGGTATGGATATTTCACCATGGATGAAGAGAACTTACTTTAGCCAAAAAGATGTGATACAATCAGGGAAAACTTCCCATAGGAGTTCATCCTTGAGTTAAGATGAAGGAGAAAGTAGGTTCTGGCAAGTGGAGCTAGGGAAGAGGGCTCTTGGCCAAGGGAAAAGCTGTGATGCTTTCTTCCAGAGCACCATGTTTGACCACTGCTACTAACATTGGGCCAGGTGCAGGGCTAAGCAGTAGAGTTGAAGTGATAGGATTCTGGGTGAAAGCCAAGGATTAGTAAGCAATCTTTCCGTTAAAAACGAGTGTTTAAAAGATCTAGCAAACAGACTCTCCACATTTGAGGATGTTCTAATACTCTGTGGTTGGATGAGACAACTGGCAGCCAGGTTTGCTTTATGAGTTAAGCTTCCTATTTCCTTGATATCCCCTGTGTATTTTTTACTCTAAATCAAATGTTTCTCTGGAGTCCTCTGGAGCAGGGATTCCCAGGAAAGAAGAATTTGAGCCCAACAATAGCATTATTGGCAAATCATTAATCTCATGTATCCTGCTCACAGCTGTAAGCAGTTTGATGCTGATGTAAGTGGTTTGACGCTGATGTGTAAAATAGCGAAATGCATTTTTGTTAGGCTACTTTTTTTCATTGAAATAAATCCTATGCAATCTCACCAAATACTGTTTTATTTTAGGGGCGCATGCTGGACTAGAATTGCCTGCAGATCAGACTTCCTAAAGGCAAAGCGAGTGCCATCGTATTCTTCCTAAATTAATGATTTTAGCAAGTATGTGCTATTTAGTATAAAATGGAATGTCTTTCTGCAGAATACAAGAGAGGAAGAGTTCACGCTTTCCTATGTTCCATAACCATTTCAGCTTGAGGAAGGGCATCGGCATAACTACAGATGTGCTGCTTTTATTAAAGAGAGTCTACCAAGGCTTAAGTGGTGTCATAAATTTTGTAGCTGCTTGCGTAAGGAAATCATGGCATGATCCTAGGTATTACAAAGAGACGTCCTGGGGATGGGGATTTAGCTCAGAAGCACACCTGCCTGGCAAGCGCGAGGTCCTGAGTTTGATTCCCGGTACCGGTACAAACAGAAAAAAAACAAAGAGACGTCATCTTGGACCAGATTTGACCTTTCACATTATACTTCTTGTCTCTATGTGCAATTTCAAATAGAGATATATGCCAGACCTTTCCATTCCATTTTTTAAATCTCCTAGCTTCTTTCATATTTTCCATTACTTTGTTTCTATGTACTGTGTTTGGCTCAGTCTTCCCATGCATTATTTTTTTTCATTTGTGTCTTATTTTATTTCCAACCCTTTGTTGAATTTTTGATTTGATTATTATGTGTTTTTCTTCTAAAATATTAACTTTGGCATTTATTCAGTTTATTCAATCATTTTACAATTTCTTGTCCCTTATATATACTTTTAATTCCTTCGGTTTTTCATTTAAACATAATAAATGTACTTGTTTTGTATTTTGTCTGATATCCTGGTATCTGAAAACTCAGGTCTTCTTCTATTATTTCTGGCTTGTACAACTCATTCCTTTGTGTGTTTGTATTTTAAATTTTGGCTGTGTGAGTCTGCTCCTTTGACCTCTCTCTCTTGCTGATCACAAGATTTGTGCAGTGGAGGACTCATGTGGACTTAGGGGTTGCACAGTTTTACTTCTTAAAATATATTATGTGGAGTTAACCATTCATCTTATTACCATGTATGATATGTTACTTTCAGAATTTTTAGAAAATTAAAGAAGGCACACTTTTCTGTCTCTCTGATTATTTGCAGAATACTCAGCAACTAGAAATGTGCATTTAGATCCCATAGTTGTTTTGTTCTTCAGAGAATCATTCAATAGCTCCCCTCTGAAAATCTTTTTCACACCATTAACATTTATGGAGTGGTTCTTGAAAAAAGATGCTGTGTTGTTTTATTTGATAAACAAATTGAGTGATTATCCATCAGTTTTTTACAATTAGAGTTCACTCAGGCAGCAATGGAAATTGAGCAGAGACTTACTGAGGGCAGGTCTCTGAGGTGAGCCAAAAAATATCAGTCTGCATGAAGGGCTCAATACGGAAAGGAAATATATTTTCTGAGGTGTGGGGCAGGAGCATGTCTGCGACGATGGAGGGCTTCAGAAATAGAGTAGCTTGAATGCATTTCATGGAAATAAATTCTTGAAGTCTTTTTTGTTTCTGCTGTGAGGGAAACACATCTTTCTTGCAAAACATATTTAGGGCATAATCTTACAGTTTTCTCTAAAAAGCCTTTACATTATTGCCTGGAGCTAGGTGAAGGAGAGGGACCGTGCACTGTGAGTTGTGTAAGGTATAAGGTCTGCCTCAAGGGACCCAGAATCTAGTGGTAGAAAAAGTTACATTAGGAAGCAGTTATTAAGGCAAAAGAAGGTTCTATATATTAATGTGTGAAGTATAGACATACATACTCACAGTTCTGTGGAAAATGCATTTAATTCTCTTTCTAGTAGGAATCAATTTTTAAGATTTTGTAATTAAAACTCATTATTATGAAAATGGTGAAACAAAAATTATTTTCTTCTGTTTGCAAATAAAGTCATGACCCACATTTTCATAATCCTGGCCTCGTGGCTCCCATTTGCCACATTTAGTAGATCAAAATCTATGCTAATAAATAAAAGTGGCAGAGGAAATAAGCAGTGACTTAAGAGTAGATAATATAGAAGGTACTTCTGTGAACATGTGACCCATGAAATAGAATACAATTTTAATTCTTAGGTTTTTCTCCCCCAATACACTTGGTAGACAATAAAATTCATTTTATAACATCTACAGTGTTCTCAAAGCCATACTTCTTGCTGTCATATTACAATTCCAGATTTAACTACTTAACCCCAGACACCAAAGTTTAAAATGAATAGAGTTTTCAGAGAGATCACAAATGAGCAGAGATGACAGAAGAAAAATGATTGATAGGCAGCACGGTCTATTGGCTGCCACTATTGGCCCATCTGTTGCGATGGCATGGTGCCCACTAGTGAGGTCAGCCTGTGCTCAGAGAGCCCACAGATGGATGAGCAGCTAAGTGGCCAACTTTGGGCCCACTGTATAAGTGTTTGCTTAGTATTAGCTGTGTCTTCACAAAACGCAAAACAATTTATAACATGTGACTCTGTGGTCATATTTACATTTTGTATTTTTGTTTTCTATATAGTGTGTTCTACAATCAGTATGCTGAATTGAAGAAAATGTAAAAGTAAAGAATCATCCTATTGAGTAATTTAGAATTAAAGGGGGAAGGAAGATATATAAGTAATCACAATAATAGGAGAGGTGTTATTTACAGATGTAAGTCAATGCAATGTGAATGCAGATATGTGATTACCACAGCCTCTGAAAGTTAGGGGGTCTTCACAGAGGAAGCAGGCTCTGAGATGATCTTGAAAGTTGAACAGCAGTTTGCAAGATCTGAGGGCTGTAAAAAGTACTTCAGTTAAAAATAGACCCGCAGAAATAAGATAGAAAGGATGGGCCATGCAGGACCTGGGGGGTTTTATTATGGCTGTAACATCTAAGGTTCAGATGCTGGAGAGCAGGGAAATATGGTGGACACTAATCTGGAAGCAAAGCTGGAGATATATTAGAAGGAATATCATTTATCTGAGGAGGTCGGATAGCATTATGAAGAAAGTAAAGTTTAAAAAAATGGTGGCCAACTCTTTTCACAGAAAAAAAAACAAAAACCCTAGTATGACTAGAGAAAACAGTTTCAGAAAGAATGTGAAACTTTTGCTGAATGGTCCTCTCCAGCAGCAGTCACTGACCTCCACCCCAGGTGAACAAGGCATACGAGTACACTGCATGCCTACAGTATTGTGCAGCATCAAGGCATCTCTGACTGTAGCTCTTCCAGAGGGATTTCCACTCTAACCCCTTTCTATGTGGACTTTCTGGTGCTACCAAAACCAAGTCAAAACCAGAGAACCACTTGCAAACCCTAGAGAAGTCATAAAGTAGAGATGGGCATTAGCATCACGCATCAGCTGCTTATGTTAGAGCTGTGAGTAAATGAGGGGGAGGTGACAACTTGCCTGAGATGGAGGAGTAAATGAGGGGGAGGTGACAACTTGCCTGAGATGCAGGTGGAGGAGATAAGTTTGTTTCTGAGCTTACTGTCTGTGTCGGTGAGTATAGAAAACTTTAATGACAGTTTGTAGAACATACTGTCTTCCTAAATCCAGGTCTCATATTATTTTATAAGTCCCGTTGGTGTTTTTCTTTTCTTTTTGGTACTGGGAATTGAACTCGGGACCTTGCGCTTGCCAGCCAGATGCTTTTGTGCCACTGAGCTAATTCCCTGGCCTCCCATTGGTGGTTTTCAAAGTATAGATTGATCTTGTTTTCAACAAGCCTTATTAATAGTGAGTATGATGATATGCCTACAAATAACCCACGGTAAAATATTGTTATAGGGGCTGGGGATTTAGCTCAGCGGCAAAGCGCCTGCCTGGCAAGCGCAAGGTCGTGAGTTCAGTTCCCGATACCGGACAAAAAAAAAAAAAAAAAAAAAAAAAAATTGTTATAAAATAATGTAAAACTATGAACCCACTCAGTTTTGTACCTCTGCAATGAATATCCTGAATTTAGTCCATAGTTCTATGGATTGCTAGTAAAATTCAGATTCCCCCTCTGGCTCTGTATCCCCTGCCAACAGAGATTACATATGTGACCAATAAATCAAGAAGAAAGTCTTATTTCAGAAAGACAACAATGTAATGCTTTTTATTATTTGAAGATGTTTCATTGAGCTCAATATATATTGAATAATAAACACAATAGAGTTCAGGTAAAATCAATTTTATTGAAATGAATTAAATAATAGCAGTACATGATTTTAAGGGACTCAGATTTACATAAAGTTATATGCATAATTCCATATTTTGACTCATTTAAGTGCATATTTAATCTACATCCTCTTAAGCATGATCACCTTGAAAAAACTGATAAGATTTATTTAGAGAAATTTCTTGTAACTATGTACGGAGAACCAGAATGGCATAGAAAGCTTTCCACTCATCTTTCTCATAGCTGGATCTCTGTCATCCTAGAAGTTTCAAGTGAAAATCACCTTCACAGAGACATCTTCTCTGACTCCCAGGCAAATATAGCCATTTCTCCCCTCTCCCATACTACCCTTCCTCCACAAATTTCTTTCTAGCACATGTCATTATTTTACATCATCTTATCTATTTTTTTAAAATAAGACTTTGTCCTTGGATATCAACTTTGCGGGCTCTTGGTTACCAGCATTCTCGGTGTGCAGGTTTTTAGTATGCTTGGGAATGTATGCAATATGTAAATGTATGTAGAAGGAATAAAGAAATTAGTGAATGCTTAGACATATAAGTGAAGATGGAACTATTTTTCAGGATGGCAATTTAAATCGGGGAAAAAATATTTTATCTGTCATCTGTTATCTTTTAAGTGCCTAGAGAAAGGAGAAAGAAGCCTCACAGTAGTTACTTAGGGAGAAAGAAAATATAGATTTTCTCTGTTAGCATTAAATTAAAACTTTGTGGCAGTGAGCTGCAGGAAATGCTGTATCAGAAAAGAGATATTAGACCTATTATGTAAGTGAAATTACTCTATCACGTGGAGTGTCCTGACAGATGGTGGTATAAATCACCCTTATAGCAGGCTTAACTGGAAAATTTAATATAAACCTTTGTTGGAAATCAGTAAAATTCCAGACACAAAGCCAGAATCTCTAGGGAATGATTAACAGTTGCAGTGAAATCACAGAAACTCTAGCATACCAAACCAATAATACTCACTCTTAAAGCCTGCATGAGGAGGGAAATACAAGCCACAATATATTTCATCAAAGGATTTTATCTTAGATTGTCTGGGAGCAAGAAGTGTCACACTTTTTGAGGGTCAAACAAACATTTTGGTTTCTGGCCAGCCTACAATCACGTACTTCTGAGCAATCTTACCCACTAACAGTGAGACCGGCCAGCTGGCTTCTCGTGTTCACATCCAGCAACCACTAATCATTTTTCCTTCTTTATTTTCTATATTCATAGATTGTTCTATTCTTTAAACATTACATCAATGTCAAATACCTCCATTTTGTTGTTATGTTGATGATTGTGGGTTTTTATTTCACATCCCTTGAATCTGGAATCTGGTTCAAGGGCTTATTTCCTCAACCACAGACCTTCCCTCTGCCCCTACCTCCAATTATCACACAGATTATTATTATTATTATTATTATTTGAAAATTAACCTTCTATGTTCCTTTTGCTTGGTATTAACACTATGTTCAACTTCAATTTCCTTTCAATAGCAGCTATTGAAATCTTGGATGTATCTGTACTCATGGGTATTCTCTCATAAT
Source organism: Chinchilla lanigera (assembly GCF_000276665.1). Lineage (NCBI taxonomy): Eukaryota > Metazoa > Chordata > Mammalia > Rodentia > Chinchillidae > Chinchilla > Chinchilla lanigera. Next base: position 16,474,753 of record NW_004955402.1, read on the forward strand.
TTCAAGGCACTAACCTTCCTTCTTGAATGATTGACTTGATAGCTTTTTCTTTTCACAGATAAATACCGGGATCCTAAATAATCAGTTGGAGAGAAAACTGAGCTTGCTCTCGGATGTTCAACAGGTGTGGCTTTGAGCACTTAATTGTCAATTTGAAGGTACTGAATCATATGATTTTCACAACTATTTCACCTATCTAAACCTTGACACAAATGATAACACAGCGTAGAAAAAAACCTGATATTTTCACCAATTAGGAGAACATTTGTGATCTACCTAAAATTATAAATCACGACAAGCATAGCCATGGCAGTTCTTTCAATTATTTGTTTTGAAAATTGTTTTACATATAAAATACATGAATTTTAATGAAATTTCATATAACATTTTAGAAATTCTACTAATTTTATAGGTGAAGAAAATGAACCCAGAGAGATTAAATCTCTTAATAAAGCCTAGATATTTTCTCTATAAATCCTAAATTCATTTCACTTTGCAGTTTGGGACTTGGCACGTCATACACTAATGACTGATGTCCTAGAAACACGGGAACATAACCCACGAGACACCAAACCTTGCTTGTGTGCCTCCCTAATCCGTAGTCCATTCCCAACGATTTTGTGCTGCGTTTCTCCTCACACACCTCGCTGTGCGTGGGTGTCAGTGGTCTGTGTGAGCAGCACTATGTCCTGTCTGTTGATTCTCCCACAGGCTGCACATCCTCATGCAGAGACAATGATGTAAGAGGTGGAAACAGGGAAATAATGGTTCAGCCTCCCTTTCCTGCAAGGGGAGGTGTGGGCTGTATTGTTACAAGGGTATGATTGGGTAACAGAATTTTTTCCCACAGGTCTGCTCAGGAAAGCACCATTGTGTTTGGATATTTGTTTAAGTATATTTTCTCTCTTCTTCTGTTCCTTCCACAAAGGTTTATTGAGGCAAGCATTGTGATCAGCATTTGGGGAAAAAAAGGAATAAAAACACACATTATCTGTCTTCAAGGAGCTCACAGTTTGGGAGGTGAGTGAACAGAAAATAAGAATCGCACAGAGCACTATAAGTGCCTGATTATAATAATGGGAAGCACATTGCACGTTCTGCTGCAGGGACAGGTAAAAGGAGCATCTAACTCTCAAAATGAAGTCAAGAAAAAATGTCTCCAGAGCCACACTTCTGCACCAAGTCTCTCTGGATCGTCCAGGACATTCTCCAAGACTATTCTCCAGGACTGGTAAAGAAAAGCAAAGAAGCACCTTAGATACAGAATCAGAGCATCAGAAGCTATGTGTGTCATGGCAAGGTTTTGAATTTCATAGAATGTGTGCCAGGAGTATTTCACATCTAAACTCATGGCTTACTCCAGTGAGGCCAGGACCTCACTTTCCCATTCATCTGACTATATTAGGCTATTTTTTGATATAAATTTCAAATCCCCCCAAATTTCAACACAGTAGAAGCTAATTTCTTAATGATATCAAGTTCAACTCAGGACAAATAATCTCCCTACACAGCATGAAGAGGGTGGTGGGGATTTTCCCGATCTTTTTAAAGGAAGACATTGACCTCACTTTAGCGTGTAGATCAGAGCTAGTCGCATATACCCACTTGACTACAAAAGACACTGGTAAGTGTAGCCTTTTTGCGTGCTCATAAAAAGAGGAAATAATGTGGTGAGCTTAGATTAGTTTGTCTGCTGTAGGCAGAACAGCAGAGCTATAAATTCGGTGGTGTCTTGAATCAAGTTTGTTTAAAAAGCAGCTTACATCTATATCCTCCCAAAAGGTCATTCAAATGCAATTTTTCTTGATTTTCTTTCTATCTTCAATATATGAAATGCAAGTACATATGGGAAAAATGAACCAAAAATAGTGAAGTGTTTATTTTTTTCATAATTGGGAAAGCATGGTGAGAACATTTTGGCAGAAAGCACTTTACTTGGTTCAATTAATAGACATCGACCCTAATTTGGGTTTTTTCTAGAAAATCACCTGCAGTAGCAGTTGATTTGGAATCATTGAGGTGATGGAATATTTTATCCTTGATTAGCATAAACAGTAGAATTTCTGTATATTAAAATGTGACAATTAGGAAGGCAAATATCCTGCTTCTAGGCAACCTTTTCTGTTTTCTTAATGAATCAGATGTTCCTGAGGTGCAAATTAGGAGTTTTGTGATATTTGGGAAAGAGAAGTGATTAAAACCTCGTCCTCATCTGCGAAATGCTTATAACCTCTATGAAGACGTTGAGATACCAATTAACAAATACAGAGTTGCTCAAGAACATGAAATAATAGCACTGTAGAGCAAGGAGTAAGCTAGCACCATAGGGCTTTGAGACAAGTTTCGAAGCAAATATGATACTGCTAATATGGAAGTTAAATTTGGAAAGGAAACCTTTAAATAGATACAGGAAAGGGCTGAGGATTTAGCTCAGCGGCACAGCGCCTGCCTGGCAAACGCAAGGTCGTGAGTTCGATTCCTGGTACCGGAAAATAAATAAATAAATAAATAAATAGATACAGGAGTTTAAAAATATTCTAGAGTGGATGAACAGTATGAAAAGCCATGGCTTTGTGAATCTTAAATGCTTGCTGTGAAAGGCACATACTTTTCTGTGGCTAGAACCACCGGTTCCAGAGGGAAAAGGAAGTTGGAAATCTTCATTTTACAGATGAAGAGGTCAAGACCAGAGGTCCCCCTGTGGTACCTGTGTTTTTTGTCACTGAGGCTTGTCAGAAGGGTGGGGCTGGGTTTTGCAAGGCCAGTTATTATTTTTCTACTTGTATCATGACTAGAAATTTAACAAAGCTAGTGAGCAAAAGTAAAATATAGAGTGGGGTGAGAAGTCACTATGTTTTTTTTTTTTTTTTTTTTTTTAGTTTGCATCAGGTTTCCTGCTAGGAAGAGCCCAGTTTTTGAGGTACAAAGTCACATCCTGCTAGCCCACTTGGCAAACTTGCCATCTGGGCCCGCCTTCACCGTGGTTAATTGAAACTGTCAATTTGAGGCGGCACACCCAGCTGAATTGAGTCAGCATGGTTTTGGGCAAGGAAGATCTGATTTCGGGAGGATTCTTGTTGCAATGGTATAAACAGCAGAAGGGAGGGAAGAATTTCAGCTGATCTTCCTTGGAAAAGCTTTATTACAACTCCTTTCTTTCAGAGGTATTTCAGCAGTGTTTCTTCAACACAGCTCTGGCGAGTTTGTTTTTTCCTCCAGGGGAGCTTCAATCCTCACCGTCATTTTGGCCATCATCTACTGGCTCTCAGTGCAGGAAGTGTGGCATGTTCAAAAATGAGACAGAGGTCCTCTAACACAGATCCTTCTGGCATAGACACTTCAGCTTCCGACACTGGCCCATACATCGCAGGTCCTTCAAACTGCCATCACGGGTCCTTTGGCCTCCTGATGTGGACTTGCATGGGACCTTGCCATGGGCTCCAAGCCCTCGACTGGATCCTTTGGGTCTCCAGCATGCACACAGACATTGTGTACTCTTCTGCATCTGACTCTAGTAAGCATTGATAACTTCCCCCTATATAGTATAGTTGATATAATATCTACCTCGGAGACTACTAAGCTTAAGAGAGTTTTCATTCGTTTAAAGCACCAAGCATAGCATCTGGCACATAGTAAATGTGAAATGGGTGTAAGGTGTTATTGTTTTGCTACTGTTGGTATATCGAGAGGTTGGAAGAGAGGAGATACAAAATGCTTTGCCACAAAGGAAAGCTATAAGCTTTAAATTAGATATGAATAAGAATGTACAAGCTGAGAAGCACACAGAACATGAGAGGTACAAGAATTGCCCTTAATAAACTAGAGAAAACTGCTGAAAACAGCTGAGAAACTTTAGCACCCTTTAATCAATTTTGATTTAATGATCTCCCACTCTTACTTTCCAGGTGGAAACTAGAAACCAAGCCAAAGGTCTCTGGGGTAAATGTAGCACAAGGACTTCGCAGGAATCTTACGGAAGGTGAGAGTCAGAAACGTCGTTTGGGGTGACCTGGGGGAGAGGAGGTCGGCAACAGAATCTCAGCTAGGCCTCCAGGAAAAATGTCCACCAGGTTAATAATACCAGAGGAGTTTATTCATAATGTTTTTATACTGGGGCTTTCTATTGTCATTTTCTAATTTAATAACACAGAACTAAGTGTATTAGTATCTGTTTCTGTTTAAATTTTATGGGATGGCGTTGGCTTGCAGTACTGCTGCCTGCTAGGTTCACAATGGATTATGGATTCATAAGAAGCAGGGGAAAGTTCTTCTTTGAGAAGGTCTCTGGGAGTTGAGACAAAGGCCATATGTTAAGATTTCTTATTGAAGAGAGGGAAAGTAGTGGGAAGGACTCCAGTTTGGAAGACAGAGGATATTGGACAAATTATAAGATCCTTCTGAATGTAATATCCATACCTCCGAAATACAGCTAATGTCTGTTTGACAAACTCATTGGGATAATAAAAATGTCTTAATATGCCTAGTACAGTGCCAGAATTATATTTCAATTCATAAAAGCTTGTATGTGTTCTTTCAATAAATATTTCTTGAATAGCTGTCATGTGCCAAGTGCTATTTTCAGTGCTGAGGGCAAAGAAGAAAGGAAATTCTTTCTTCAGAAAACAAGCTCAGTTGTGGTTGCAAGACTGGGAAAATGAACAAGAATATAAATAGTTATAAGCTGTAATGATCGCATGGAGAAAACCAGCAGAGTGCTGTGATGTAGACAGCAGGTGGCATGTTTTAGGGTGGTTTGTTGGTTCTACCCTTTGCTGTCAAAAGGTCACTATTTCTGAATTACATGGATTTAAGAGAGTATTTTTCTAAGTGCAATATAGAAAAATATTATATATTTTGTTTTTACTTTTTCTTTCATTTCTGACATAACTGCTGTTTGGCATTGAATGATATTGATCGTGTTAAAAGTTTCTAATTCTGATAACTCAGTTACGATGACATTCTTGCATTGCTACTTAAAAATATGTATGTTAGACTCAGTTTGCCTCCAACTTGGTCCAAAACTAAGTGGCTAATTCAGCTTGGGAAAGTAAAATATTAAAAAGTTGCCTCAAAAAGGGATTTGGTCACAGATTGCTGTGATTCATAGCAACATTTTGTGTCAAAGAAAATGTCAGCTTTTAAGTTACAACCTTTCAGATACTGAACCCTGGTAAATGTCTGAATCTATAGACTAATTTGTTCCTTAGTGAAAGAATAAACCCTTGGTGACAAGCCATCTAAACAACCATTTTGCTGCTCAAACTGTTCTCTCTGCTTGCTGTACGGCAGAGCTGCTGGATTTTTAGAACTATTTTTAGCCAGATGATAATTTATATAGAGCTCATTAAGTAGAACACATAGTTCTATTCTGTGAAAGGTTTTGGGAAAGAAAAAAATAAGCCTGCCTGAGTGACTTCTGTAGTTAACTCCTCTCTGATCTAACAACATGTTGTAATTCAAAGTTGTAAAGAAGGAATGTAGTATAAATTTCCAATTCTGATATTAACCAGTTGGGGCAGCTTTATAAAACTGATCAGTTGGTTAGTTTTTAAAACCTGCACATGTATTTTGAGGTGAGAGTCACATGCTTATATCCGGTGATCTGAACAACTACTTTGAAGATCACAATATGTAATTGAACAACCATTGTTGATTTTCTATCATCTTGTTTGAAATTCTGTATCATTTTAATTGTTTTTTCTTACTTTTTATTCTCTTTAAAATAAAATGTTCACGTTGACATTTTAAAAAGAGTCATCTAAGCCTAGATTCATACAAAGGTGGAGTTGGAAGACACTTTATGGGAATGATTCCTGAACATGACAGGTGATCAGACTCTTATGGGAAGTTCAGAGATCTTCCCTTCTAGAAGAACTTCTCGTTTCTACCTGGAAAGTAAGAGTGGGAGTTCAGATCTTCTCTGAAGTTCAATCATTTACTTAGAATTAATTCCTGGATTCTAAGTAAAATACAGGGTTGGCTGGGAAATCTGTGTGTTTGCCAAACTTTCAAGAAGACAAATAGCTAAATTTGGAAGTCAAAATTCAGTTGAGAGCAATCAAGTCCAATGGTGAAAGGGGAGTTAAAGAGATGAATAATACGTGAGAAGTCACTTATCCATCTTCTCATTCAACTCATAGTTATGTTCCCATGTATGTAGTGCAGCATTTAGCTTTGTGGCTGGGAATGTAAAGTTGAAAAAATCTGGCTCCTGATCTCAAGTAAGTACTATTCTTGTTAGCAGCAGAGGGCTATAATAATGTAAATTGAGGTGTATGTATGTGTATTATTTTGTCCAGTATCACACAGTGCATATTATTTATTTCTTTTTGGAAAACCATGAGCTGCATATGTTAACAATTCCAAATTTCTCTTCCATTTTTGTATTTATCTTAAGCAGAAGTAAAATACATGCAGTAACTAATTCCTCCTATGGAAACAATAAGTTAAATATAAAAAGTAAGAGTTAACATTTATTAAGTGCTTATACCATTCAAGGCACCAGTACTAAGTACTTTATATATAACCACATATGGTCTTCACAACAACCTTATAGAACAGAAACTATCATTACTCTCATTTTTAGTAGATTAATGTGACAGTTAATCAATTTGTTAACGTCAGTAAGAAACACCCAACTAAATTGGATCCATATTTTTCTGGGTGTGGCTCACGGGATTTACTAAAGAAAGAAGACCCACCCTGAGTATGAGTGAAACCAATCTAGGGCTTGTTACCTGAGTGGAATAAAAGGGAAAGGAAGAAGAAGGTTCGCTTCTACTTCCTTCAAACAAGCTCCAGTCTTCAGGTTTGCTTGGACATCATTTCCTGGCTTCCAGCATAGATCCTTCAGCTTCTGGATAAGAACTTGCACAGGAATCTACAGTGAGCTCCAGGGCTTCCACAGGATCCTTCAGATCTCCAGGACACAGACACACCTGAGTCTCCAGAAGCCATTGTAAGCTTAGAAATACTTCTATATTGGTATATCTTGCATTAACTCTGTTCATCTAGTAAGCAGTGATGGATGCAATAAATGAGCACCAAAAGGCTGAGGAAACATGCCCCAAAGTCACACAGCTTGTATGTGGTTGTGCCAAAAATTGAGCTTTATAGTTGGTATGTTTACTTACTACATGTTAGTGTCTTTGGAATAAAGGAAACACAAAAATATGTTTTTATACACTGCTGCTAGTAACAGGGAAGACGATGGTATCCTGATGTTTGACATGAGAGAAATCCCTGGGGATAAACACTATAAATTATTTATTTCCACTCCCACAAATGCATACCAGTATCTCCAACAACAAAGACAGTGAGAATGAGGAAATAGTGCCCTTTGTAGGCCCTGGGGAAAAATAAATCACTATGAGATTTGACAGCAATCAATTTTTCACTGGACACTAATCAAGAGGATAGAAAGAAGGCCATGGCATGTGATTTAGTTAATTAAATCTGTGAGGGTGGAGGCTTAGTTTATGGAGCTGTGTGCATTTCATAATGACAAAAACCAGCCATGTCAGTAGTATAAAAGGTGCATCATTCTAATAATGATGAATGGAAGACGGTCTCTCCGCCTCTGTTGAAAATGATAGGAACTGCCTCATGTCAGAAAAGCCAAGAGATTTCTATTTGGCAGCCTGGGCCTTGGTCCTGCTGTTTCCATTCAGTTATGCTCAGATATTTGGCAATGCATTTCTCAAGGAATTCTCTTGGGGCTGTTCTGGCAATCGAAAACACCGGACAGCTCCTCTGGAGATAAATGCTTGAATGCAGCTAGGCAGTGATTCTTATTAAGAAAATAGACAACTTGCTTCCTTATTCCTTGAAGTCTCTTGGTCACCAGGGATTCACTTTTAGATATTCACTGTTGGCTTTCTCTAATTTTACCATTTTTTCCTTACATCTTGTCTTGTGTTAATGAAGTTTGACTATATCAGTCAGCTTATAACTGTGTGTTGCTGCAATAAGTGACCTTCTCAGAGGCTAAGTCCAACAGAAGTTTGTGTCTTTTTAAAGTCACAGGTGCAACAGAGAGGGGTGTAGATGACTTATCATCCTCTAGGAGCTCAGACTGAACGAAGATCCATCTTGACATATACTTACACAGCCCACGGAAGGAAAAGAGAATGTGATAAGTATACGCTGGCTCATAAGACTTCTGTCTAGGATAAACAGATGTTACTTCCAATTACCTTTTATGCACCCAAGGAAGTTACATGACTGACAAATTTTAAGGATAATGGGAAAAATGTGAACTAGGATATGTATCAATAGTCCTAATGGAAAGGACAAACATAAGAATCTTAGACAAGCTAAAGGATGCTGAGGAGTTAGGAATAGCCCCAATCTAATATCTTGGATTTCTAGTTGTTTGACTTACCGAATGCCCTTTTTTTCTTAAGAGTCTTCCTGTACCTTACCTGAGGGTGAGTTTTGGCCATCTACACTACCCTTTCCTAAATAACAAGGAGGCTAAGAAGACAGGCTAAGAGCAAACAATACGGGTCATGAATGTCCAGAGAACCCTATGTGATATGTTTTTTTTTTTTTTTTTTGGTTTTTCTCCAGGACCGGGAACCGAACTCACACTTACAACCTTGCACTTGCCAGGCAGGCGCTTTTGCCGCTGAGCTAAATCCCCAGCCCCAGTGTGATATGTTTTTTTAAACTGACAAATTTATAAGCTTTTCCTTATAGAGCAGGTGGCAGGTGACTGTGCAAGTTTCTTGCTCAAAGCTACTCAAGCATCTTCAAGAATATCTTCAATGTTTGCCCAGCCAATACTTGCCTTCACTACCTTTCAACATCACTCATACTAAGTAGGTGGGATTTTCATATTGTTGTTAATTGGTTAAATTTAATTGCACATTGAAGCAGTTATGCACAGGTATGGACTCCAACAATGACTCTAGTCTTGTTCTGCAGTGGTCATCTGCAGGGCCGCCTGTGCTACGGAACAGCTCAGGCCTCCTGGCTGCAGTTCCCTAGGCAACTCCCGCACCATCAAATAGTGTCTGCCTAATTCCAAAGGCTGTCCTTTTTCTGGTGTCAGTTTCTGACCCCGAAGAAAGAATAAGGAAAGTCTACATCTTTTCATGTAGGACAAACACCCCAGAGGACTATTTTATGTTATTATCAATCTTTCTCTTGACTTTTAATTTCACCTTGGATAACAGTATGACTTAAAGTGACATTTATTTCACCAAAAGATATAATATCATATTGTTGGAAAGAACAGAACAGGAAAATGAAATGAGCATTTCTTCCTATTTATCTTTATGATCCAATTTTCTTACTGATAAGCCCAAGGAAAAGAAGATGCCAACATATCCTAAATGTGATTACCGTTTTGTGGACTCTCCAAAATACTCTGTCCTCTCAGGGATGTGGACTTGAAATCATTCATTTCCCAGAGATCCACGTAGTCCATCTTCATCTAAGCCAAATTGTCAGTCTGCTCTGTTACTACCACTTCCAACACAGCTATCCTCACCGCATTATCATCCCGTCTCACCTGGATTATTGAAACAGTTTTCTTTCTGAGTGAATCTACCCTTGCCTTGCTTCCATCTGTTCTCCACTCAAATCTATAATAATTTTTCACAGCAAATCAGCCATTCCTTGCTCAGAACCATTTAATAAATTCATATTAGAGGTCTTGGGAGACAGACATGTTCCTATAGAAACACGTAAAACTTCACATAATTGAAGTCTTCCCTTCTCATCTGAGCCCCAGCCACTCCATTCTTCTGCTGTCCCCTGCCCAGTTAAAATGTCCTCTCAGCACAACACACTTGTTTTTCATTTATTTATTTTTGCACAGTTCTTGTTTCTTCTTACTCCAGTATCTCTTTTCCCCAAAGCATTCCCATTGTCTGTTCCTACAGCATCTGGTTAAACGTCACCTCAACAAATAACTTTTCCTTGACTACCGCATTTGCTTGCTACTGCTGTGTAAATTCAAAACCGCTCAGACTTATCTGCTTATAACACTAAACATTTATCATGTGATGTGGTTTATGTGAGTCAGGAATCTGCACGCAGCTTAGTCGGATCGTTGCAAGGAAGGTGTTGCACAGGGAAGGGGTCATCTGAAGGCCAGTGAGGGGTTGGAGAGTCCACTTCTAAGCTGGCCCGATCACAGGCTTCAGAAGCTAATGCTGCTGATGCGGAGCTGCTGCCCCTTGCTAGGTGCACATTCTCTGGGAGTGGTTGGACCCTTACAACCTGGCCGCTGGCTCTTCCTACAGACAGGACCTGAAGACAGACCAGAGAGGAAGTGCCAGAGCTATCGATAGATAGCTTAGCCTTGGAAGTCAGCTCACCTTCTCTTCCACTTTCTTTCTTAGATCACTAAACCCAGCCTCCATTCAAAAGGAAATAGGTCAGGCTCTACTTCTTGAAAGAGGAACTATTAAAGCATTTTGTTTTGTTTTGTTTTGTTTTGTGGATAGGGTTTCACTATGCAGTTCAGGTTGGCCTTGAACTTGCTATGTAGACCAGGTTGGCCTTGAACTCATAGTGATCCTCCTGCCTCATCCTCCCAAGTGCTAGGATAATAATAATGTGCTGCCATGCCCAGATCAAAGCATTTTTTTTTTTAAACCACCATGACTAAAACTATACTCTCTGTACCACTCCTTGCACAACTGGCTATCGTCTAACTCTGCTTCATTTCTCTTTATGCACTTTGTCACTCATGGTATTTCTTTAAAGAGACAATAATATGAGATTAAGACTATGAACTCTGAGACTAGCTCTTTGATTTAAAATTGCAAATCTACAAACCACAGAGAATAAAACCTTGGGACATTTACATAAATTCTTTTTCCCTGCATTTTCACATTTGTATAATTGGTCATTCAGAGCACCTACTTTGAAGGGTTGTGATGAGGAGTAAAATAGATAATTGATAGAAAGAGCACATAACCATTATGACAAACTTTAGCACAGTGTAAATGTGACGAAGTGCTGCACATTATTATTACCATTCCTACTATTTTACAGCAAGCAAAAGAGAGTGTGTGCATTTTGCTCTCATTATTAATATTATTTACATTAGTGCAGGAGATTTACTTATGGATTACTATGTTCTTGTTGATTAAAAGAAGTTTTCAAAAATATGTGTTGACTGAAGGTGTGCTTTGGAAGGTAAAGATATTTTTTGACACGTTTCAGGCATAATGGCTAAAAAATGTCTTAAGTCCATTCAATAATGTATTCAAATATTCCTTCATCCAAAATGTTTTCGTTGAGGGTTTGCTAAAAGTCTGACAATAGCATCCACTTAAAGCTATCATCTTATATCCTGACATAAAACATCAGGGTATGAGTGTTATTTCAGAAGATATTAGAGTTAGCATAGAACCAGTGAAGGATTCAAGAAGAAGAAGAAAAAAAAACTAGTGATTAAAATAGCCCATGATTATGCACATAGCTTTTATATTTATATTGATATTTTTATATTGCTTTATAAAAATTATTTCAGTGAGATATTTAGATTAAATTGTTGTATCTTTCTTATTTAAAAATCACATTGTGAGACATGTATCAAGACAAGGCATTAGAAATTAGGTTCCTGTAAGATACAATTCAGTAATGCTGTTAAGGTCTCCAGATAGTTTCCTCAGGTATATCTACAATGTTAATTTTGGTAATTGTCCTACAATCTCTCTACAAATTGATGATCCACAGAAATAAGATTATTTGCTGCATATACACTTTCTTAAAACATTCAGAAATTGAAAGTATAAACAAATGTGAACCATAAAATTTCTATTTTAATTACACAGTATATAAAACAATATAGAATTCTTCATTTTGCCTGAACCAGTGCAGGCCAAGAAGAATATGTCCAAATTAGCTGTCTATACTGGCCATCAACCACACACATGCTTATAGCCCAGGGCTCCTTTGGAAGAGATCTGAAAATATGTCAGGCTTCTAGCTTATCTGTGCACTTACTCTTACATCTATAGGCTACTTTCTAGAGTTTTCCAAGAGATACCTCCAGTCCCCGTAAACCAAATGTTATTGGTGAAAGGATGGTAGTGCTATTCCAGAAGGCTATGAATGTTAACAAGTCCTTCTCCACCCAACCACAGGCCTGACCAGATGTTCTGGAGTGAATCTGTCTTGGGTCAAAACACACACACACACACACACACACACACACACACACATACACACACACACACTCTCTTTAATTATTTCTAGTAAGAAACCTGCTGCTAAGGGAAAAGGTCTAGATAAGGCCAGATTGTACTGATTTTCCCAGTTTCAAGATGGTCCCTGCTTCTTTTCCTGATTCCCTTATGCTCATTTTACTTTTGATATTCATCTGAATCTACAAAAAGTGTTGCATATACACTGTCTGTATGGCATAGCAGATTAAAATGATTGCAAAATTAGAAAAATTATACTTTTCTCTTATGTAAGAAATAAATGAATCAATTTTTGTGTATTGTAAAGAAGTATTTATTTTTTAAATAACATATAATATTTCTTGCATATCAGGGGACCAGATTGTAAGTATATTATTGATTATGGAAATATATTAATTTGAAATCATATCACTTTAGAAAATTTGAAAAAGCAGATAACCTACTATTTTCTGTTCATTTACTCATTATATGTATTATGGATTTGACTTGCACTGGACATTCAGGATACAGGGTAAATAAATGTTCCCTTGGACTCCATGGCTTATGACATCAGCCTTAGTGCAAAGGATACAAACATTAAGCAAATAATCACATGGAGCATAAAGGCAGTGGCATGCCTGCATAAGTGCCTCAAGAAACAAATATGGTGATTGATTTTCTCAAACTGTGTGCCTCTTCCCATTTTAGTCATGGGGTAGTCAACAAAATAGATGAAAAGCTATTTTTATTGAATGAATTTGGCAAAATTTTCTGCTTTTAGGAGAAGTAATAAATAAATAAATTCAGCAGAAGAGTGTTTCAAGCAGAGGTGTGATGGGTGACAGGCTGAGTTACCATCATAGCAGTCCTGGGTTGAGGTGACAGGTACAAAACCAGGATCTTGTGGTCCATTTCAAAGGCACTGGCTTTCAGTCTAGTGAGATGAGTAGTTGTGGGGGTTTGAGGAGTGATGTAGTCTGAGGTATCTTGGAAAGATCTCTCTGGCTTTATGGAACCGAGTAAAGTGGAGAGCCCAAGGAGATACCTAGTCTACACACAGGCACAAATGGGGGTGGGGGGTAATGTGATAAGTGGTAACAGAGTTGTGTTCCAGGAGCACTTTCAAGGCACAGCAACAGAGGTGGCTGTTAGGTTGAATAATGAATAGAAAAAGAGAGGTATCTAGGAACTTTTGGAAATATGGCTCTTAAGAAAATCATCTTTTGAGAGGTTATGAGTGGATATTTGAAGGAAGAATAGGAAGAATTTGTGTATTTCTTTACAATACACAAAAATTGATTCATTTATTTCTCACATAAGAGAAAAGTATAATTTTTGTAATTTTGCAATCATTTTAATCTGCTATGCCATACAGACAGACAATGAATGAAACACAATGAGAAAGACAATGAATGAACAGAACATGTAGACTGCAGAGTTCATGTGGTTCCGTGACCATCTTCCAGTAAGAGGGAATAGGCTCTTGTTTATTTTATTATTGATTTTTAACAAAATATTTTAAAATAAGAGTTAGTCTACACCTATAAAATTGTAAGGAAGATATTATTTGCAGCATTTTGTAGCATAAAAGCTGTGATTGTGGTTTGGTGTTAATCATAAATTTAATTAGACTTTACATTAAATAGATTTATGGTCTATCAATTTAATACACTTCATATTAAAATTACTACTATGGGATGTTTTTCTTTTCTTTTGGGGAACGGTACTGGGGACTAAATCCAGAGAGCATCAAAATACATCCCCAGACCTTTCATTTTGTTTTGAGACAAAAAAGGTTTTGTCACTCACTAAGTTTCCCAGGCTGGGCTTAGACTAGATATTCTCCTGCCTCAGCCTTCAGAATGACTGAGATAAGCATTCATCATTGTGGCTAAAATTTTTCTTGAAAGTGTTCATCTTTTGCCAACCAGAAACACAAACTGTAGCTTTCCAAAATTACACTGTAATGATCCTATTTAACACTTCAGCAATGGAAAGTACTATGCCTACTGTGGCAATACGATGCCTCAACAACTCTGGAGCCTTCCATCGTAAAAAAATTAAGAAACTTCCAGCTTGCTTATAAAATTCAGAGAATGCAATTAACCTGTACATGAACTATATTAAATCTGGTCACATATTAAATAAATCTATGTAAATATGCATGGCATGAGCAGATACGCATAACATTACTAAATATTTTCATTTTATGTCAAATATTTACATCTTTTAATAGATTGTGTTTATTTTACTTATTAAATAATTGTTCATCTCTTTTCTGTTTCTTCAACATAGTATTTATATAAAAGAAGTCATAACACAATGACAGTGCCACCTATATTTTGTTAATGTATTTTAAATTACTGCACTGGCATTTTGCTTCACTTTTTGTGCTTTGTATTTTTATTCTTTAGAGCAGCTTCTAGAAGTATTTAGTCTTGGAAGAGTTATTAAACATGTTCAAAAAATTACATTATTCAGGCTAACCAAAGCAACAGTAAAGTACATCAAAAGCTTTGTATTGTGCTATTTTTACAGCTTGGAGCAGTCCAGTTTGGTTTGATTTTTCTAAAGAAGGAAATAAGATGAATCAGGGCCGGATGTATAGAATTATGACAACCAGGCTGTCCCAGCGTGAAGCTGATGGAGTGGAGGAAGCCCCGAAGTGCACATCTGGCTCCAGGCTCTCGTGCTCCTGTGATGTGTCATGCCTTCTGGTTTGAAAATAGTGCTGAATCACCCAGATCAATTTCTCCAAGGGTTTAGAAATTCCTGTGTCCTTTGGGGAGGAAAGGTGGGCTCCAGGTTTCCTTTTGTGGCTGAGTTACACTGGAGGGACTTGTATGATGATTGAACACATATTCAGTTCAGGAAAATCAGTCATTTAATCACTGTTAGTAGTTATTCATAAAATAACACAACTCTTGCAATAGTGTCTACCTAGAAGAAAAACCAAAATATTATCCAAGTGACTTACTTAAAATTCTTACACTTGCGGGAGTTTTCTTAAGGTAATTTTCTGAAGGGGACCTCATGCGAGGCGAAGAGATGAGAAACTACTTACAGCAGTTTAGTCTTAGAAGAGACTTCTGTAGAGACCACAAAGTTTGGTTTTATTCAACTACCTAGACCAAAATTCTGTCCTAATGCTATGAGGACATCTCCAGCAATTGTGAAATGTCACCTCCATTTCACTTAAGGTAACATTACAGTATGAAAAATAAAAGTGTTGTGTAATATGTAAAAGCTATAAGAAATCAAGTGAAGAAAGGTTCTGTCCATTACCGAGTTCATGCCTTTTTTTTCCCTGGCTTCATGATGTTGCAGACATCTTTCGTTCACCGTGTTCACTTATTATGTATGCCAGTTATAGATACACAGGGACAAGCTGTCTTATGACAGAAGGTGTTATTAATGTGCACCTAATAGAAACACAATCCTCCACTTTTACAATTTTTAGAAATGATTGACATATGTGTGTTCCCTGGAGAAAAAATGGAATATATCACTGTTATAGACTGAATGTTTACACCTCTGCAAAGTTAATACATGGAAGCCGAAATCACAGTTTGATATATTCAGGAGTGGGTCTTTGGAGGTGGTTAGATCACAGCAGTGAAATCCTCATGAGTGGGGTTAGTGTCATTACAAGAGAGATTACAGACACACAGACAAACAGACAGACAGTCTGCCTCTTCTGTAATGGGAGGCAACAGAAAGAGATAGCCATCTGTCTAAGAGCCAAGAAATAAGTCCTACCCAGACTTCCAATCTGCTAGTTCCTTCATCTTGGGTTTCCCAGGACTCAGGACAGATAAATACATTTCCATTGTTTAGAAGCCATCCCGTCTCTGATACTCTGTTATGGAAACCCGAGCAAAGACAATTACCCATTTTACTGACGAAAAAATGGAAGTTTTAATGACATTGAGTCCGATGATGAAGGTACTCAGAAGGCGTCTTTGTACACAGGCTGCGACTCACTGTGGCTTTCACTATGACTGCGGCCTCATTGCCATCCGAGCTCTTCGTTGCTGCATACATTTTCCAAGTGAAAGCATCTCCCTGCTGAAGCTTTCTGCTCAGTCTATTTATAGTGGGTTTTCTTTCATCTACTCGAAGCAAGCTTGAGGAGCCCTCCAAGCAGGGACTGCTAATGGTTTTTATAAAGGACAGTCAGCCTTTGCATTCTTTACACATCATTGAGTTTTAAAGTGCCAGACTGTGGCAGCTTACTACATAACATGGTCTCAATAAACCTATCAATTGGAGACTTGGCTCAGCGGCATTTCAAAAGTCTCACACTGGTCCCAGGTGCATTTGAGGAAAATGTCCCTTCTCAGCGGGTATATGTGAAAATCTAAATGCAGTGTTAGCCCTGGTTAGAAGAAAGGCCCAGAAACATCAAGGATTCCTGAAAGTGCAATCCAAAAATCTGCCTTTGAACCTGTTTTAACAACTCCCATTCAACTCTGTGAGGACTCGGAAGTATCGCATCAAGGGCCGGTCTTTGGTGCTTGAGTTTTATGTTCTTAAATAATGCCAGTGACCTTCATTCAAGAGCAGGGTCAGCTAAGGGCAACCGTTCAGATGGGAGATAACTCACTTGTAATAGCAAATTCAGGACTGAAGAGTTAGAGCTTATTAGCAAATAGACTCAATTTAGGTGTGGGCTGTTGTGCTGAAGAAAAGTGATACTTTGGTTGCTCGGGTCAAAGTTCATCTTTGCATTCAAATTTCACATCACTCTGGAGTCCCAGTCCAGATAGATAGACTATTACCCGCTTTTGTAAAGATATTCTCACTCTTAGAACATACTGCCTGTCTGTCAGGTACTGAAAACTAACTTCTCTCAGTTCTTCTGCAGACTCATTCTTCTTGCATTGTTCACAAGAGCAGGGTATTTTAAGTAGAAGCAGAGAAACTAGCTGAATATCCACTGACACACTTCACTGACACACAGGAACTTTAAAGGCCTACTTTTCCAAATAGCTCTTCTGCTTCCTCCTCTCTTTCCCTCAAATTCTCTTTTTTAGGGGTCATTATATCTTGCTGTCTTAATCTTATCTTAGATAATTAGCACTGACTACAGAAGCATAAATCTACTTACCGCATTGTCTGGTTGCCAGTGTAACAAAGAGACAGTAACAAAATTAAGTTTTATTTAGGAGATGAAAGGATCATGGAACTATGGTGTTGTTTTCAGGGAGGTCAAATTCTGGCAAAAAATTCTGAGTACATAGAATTTTTTTCATTTCTTCTATTTGTAACAATCCTAAGCTACAGGCATCTTTCCATAACTTTACTGATGGTCTGTTCCATTCAAGACACTGTAGTAATAAGAGAGAAAATAGACAATTTGATTTATGGTGGCTGTCCTCAGAGACATAGGTTGATGTATAGGGATACAAAAACACACTTTATATATATATATATAGTATATATGTATAATATATATATGAATGTGCATGTGTATGTATATTTATATATACTCATACTATATATATATATAATATGTAATATGATAAAACATTAACAATGAAGTCATGGAGATTTAAACAAACTTTTGTGTATAAGCAAAAAATGGGAGGCCAACCTTCTCTCAGATGGATGCACCCTGTTGAGAGGGACCCACACTGCCTAAGTAGTCTGGAGGATCTTAAAAGGCAGGCGGGAGGGAGGGTGGTGGTGGGAGGAATTTTGGGAGAAAAGATGACAGGAATATGTGTATGAAAGTAACAAAAGGTGTGATATGGAAAATTGCAGGTGAGTCTAGTTTGCTGGGAAAGTCAAGCTTTTATAAGGAAAAAGTCATACAGGGCATATAATTCAAAGGGTGAGCAAGCCATTTAAAGGGATTTGAAATTCATTGTGCAGGAAATACAAATTAGTAAAAGGATTATAAGGAGAGTGATGTGTTCAGTTCTATAGTTTATAAGAACACTGTTGGCAAAGATGAGGATAACTTGGGGAAAAGGAACGAAAGGATGTGAAAAGAGGATAGAAACTACGAAGGCCTGGTCAGGACAATAAAAGAAAGTAACCAGAAAACTAGAACAGTACACCAAAAAGGATTTTATGTCTCACTAGACATAGACATCGGTTGTCCAGAAGAAAGAACAGTAAAAGAGAGGACTGTTGATTTTTAGGGAAAGGGATATTTAATTTAAAAACATGTTTTCTTATTATCCCTCATGAAATACTCCTGACTGACAAAGTAATGATCGTATTGATAATAGTTCTGGATATGTACATGTTTCTATTTAATCCTCACAGCAAAATTGGTAGCTGAACATTGTGGATACTTTATAGATGGAAAAGCAGATACGCATATTAGGAAGGATTTAGGTAGCCATGAAGTTCCCCAAATGAGTGAATGGAAGTGTGTCTACTTCAAGTTTAATTTCTGAATGTGCTATAAGATTAACTTGGTATGCATACGACTGGAGACCCCTAACTCACATCCAGGATCTATCTTAATTGCTCACATTGCTTTATTTTGCTTTTTATTATGTAAACATGAAAGTGATTTTTCTTTATCTGTCAAGAATAGGAAAAGCAAAAGAAACAAATAGGCAAAGCAAAAGCATAAAATTGGAAGTACTGGGGTAAAATGTACAAAAGTAAAGTTACATTGGA
The DNA here is from genome assembly GCF_000276665.1 of Chinchilla lanigera. Classification (NCBI taxonomy): domain Eukaryota; kingdom Metazoa; phylum Chordata; class Mammalia; order Rodentia; family Chinchillidae; genus Chinchilla; species Chinchilla lanigera. The sequence goes on from NW_004955402.1 coordinate 16,493,538, forward strand.
ACTACTTCTGGCCCTGGCAGGGAGGGATATAGTCTCTGATTCCCTTGAAGGGAGAAGTTCTGTTAATACCATCTATTTCTGTAGTTATTATAGTATAAATTTTCCTTTCACATTTTATTTTCCCTCAAAATGCCTTTTAGAGGAGATAGAATTGGTTCTTCTTATGTTCATTTACAGGTAAGGAAATGGAGATCTTTCTTTGTATCCATTACATGACAAAACTAGAACTTGATCCTTAATCTTCTGACTCAAATTCTGGGATTCTTTCTATGAGCCTCCATTACCTAAGACAAATATGTTAAAATATCAGAAGGCAGGCAATTTTTATCATGAGGACAGCGTCTGAGAGTTAATTTTTTAAACTGCCCTTCGGTCTCTAAAAGGTTTCAAAGAGGAAGCCACAAGCTGGGAATGCTTCATTTGTCTGATCTCTCTGACAAGGAATAAGAAGTAGTTTGGAATTCCCTAGAGCTCCTCACGTCTATTATGCACTGAGAGAGCTTCCTGTAATTAAAGGCCATATTACATTTGGACGGAAGTGGCAAGCTCCCTTCTGGAAGCACATCACCATATGCAAGCCCTTATTTAATAAAAAAGAAATGAGAAATCAATTGAAAGTGAGATTTGTGAGGATTAAGATGTTAAATAAAGCTTTCTTCAGGACAGAGTTGACAAAATCTTTCTTTCTGAGTGGGTACAAAGAGAAGGCGCTTGTGCAGTCCTACAAGGGATTTTGTTTTAGGAGTGGGTGCAAAAGAGCTATCTTTGTTGATCGGAGCTGGAAGTCTGCAGAACTTTTCCAAAGATTTGGGGAACAGATGCTTTTAAAAGCTCTTACCAGCTCAGCCTCCACTACTCGCAATTTCCGACAAGGCAGGAGGTCAGAGCGTTAATGTTATTTTCCTTCTTTTGTCTGTAGTCCTCTCCTCTAACCACTGATGGAGAGCAGCCGGAGCAGCAGCGAGAAGCTCCCATGGTGAAAACACATCAATGCCAGTCTGAAACTGGGAACTTGTTTTCAGCTTGAACTAAATGTTCCGTTCCTATCCTATGTTCTCTCTTCCTAACTGCATTATAAAGCGGATAATAGCCATAACCTGTCTCCCAAGAGATACAATTTTGTTTGTGTTGTTACCACAGATTTGTAATTTCCCATCCTATGCTGAATCCCATGTATGTTTTCAGCAACAGTGAGACAAGATAGTCCAGAAGGAATGAGTGGAGGCTCTTGTGAGGGATGCTGTTTATCAGTGCAAAAGGCGCTGTTGTAGCTTGGAAAACCCAGAAAGGGATCTTGCTCTGAGGATTCCAAGGGGCACATTGAAGAGCTCCTCCCTGGAGATGTGGCTATGGTAAGGGTGAAACAGGACAGGTTGGCAGTTGTGTCTGAATGTTTATATCCCTGCAAAACTTATTATGTACACCAATCTCCAGTGTGGTGGTTTTCAGGGATTTGGGGAAGTGACTCCATGATGAAGGGCCTCCCCTCATGGTTGGGATTCATACCCATATCATATTCATACCCATCCTTATACAAGGAACACCCTTGTCAGGTCCACCATTACAGTCCACAGGGAGACAGGGTTATATGTGAATTAAAAGGGGGACTTCAACAGACACCAATCTGTTGGAGCCTTGATCTCAGACTTTCCAGCTTCCAGAACCATAAAAAACAATTGTTCTGTTTACAAACTACTCAATGTATGAGAGTTTGGGGGCCAGTGGCCAAAATTGACTAAGAAATAAGCAAAGGTGCAGTTCCCAGCATCACTGTCATGAGGATAGTCTCAGTGCCTTATTTAGGGGAAGTTACCTACCCTGAGGTCAGAGAGGTAGAGTTCCTACTTCCATGCCTGGCAGTTGTGGAACAAGGTTGTCTCTATGGGTTGGCAAACCCCAGCAATGTCAGCTCTAGCAGCCTGAGGATGGGCTTAGATAGAATCTCATAGGCAAATTGGAACAGATGTATTTTAAAGGTAGAGGAGATAATCTCACACACACACACACCTACACACCCCAATGGGATCTAGTAGGCAGGCAACTGACTACTGAGAAAGTTGTTGGTTTAAATGAAAATATGTAGATTTGCATGAAAAGCTTTCTTTTCCAAGATTCCATAAAAACCTTTAAAGTTGGTAATGACACAAATGACCATGAATAGGCTTGGAGTACAGATGTGCCTTTCGAGGTTTGTGAGTGGAAGAGATTGAGCCAGGACTGGAAGGGGGGGAGGGGGGCACAGGAAGGAGTTGGGCACGATGGGGATAAGCCTGGCTTTTATAGGGCACTAAATACCTTCCTTTTCGGGTAAGTTATTTCTACTTCTAAATAGGATATTTTGAAATACCTACTACTGTTGTTCCCAGAACTCCCAGGGTGGTGAAGGTGAGAGGTGGGTATGGGAGGTGGAGGGGATCCCGTGCAACAACAACATTTTCAACTCTTTTGAGAGGAAGCAAATGTTGATTTATTTTCCTTTCCCACTGACTTGTGTCATTCTGCTGTCCTGTGTTTGCCTGTGTGATCTGCTTCGCCAACCCCAAACTGGAGAGCGTGTTACTGAAGCAGCAGAATTTGAGGACAGTTCTGTATCTCCAGTGAGCATCTCTCCTCGCTGCGGCTCTGCTCTGCTCCGCAGCACCAGACAAATTTAGAGAATGGTTGCAGGCAGGCAGGGCAGTAAGCAGCTGTTACAGAGTGGGCAGAGTCTGTAAACAACACACATCGATATTCACACATATGTATATGAACGAGGTGATCGAACAATGAGACGTGACTTCTGGCAGTCAACCGTACAGATGTATCAACTTCATGTCGTTGTGAAAAAGGATCTTGAATGGCTCATCCATCCACAGAAATTACAGCCTTGAGCTGCAGGCGGAGCCATTAAGAACATACTTGGGATATAAAATAACATTTCAAAAATAATCATCACTGGTATTAACAACTGCATGATAATTACAGTGCCAGGAATGCAGAGTCCTTAAATAAGGGCTAAAAACACGCATTTTGAAATCTGGGAAACAGACCATTAACATGGGGAAAACAAATGATGAAAGGTGGGATACTATCTCGGCCGAGAGTGCTTTAGCTGCTTCTTTCTGTCTGCGTAACTCGGGAGGTGGACTGTGGGATATTCTCTATCAGGTCCCTGCCCCACCTGTCAGGTCTTTGCTCCACCTGTGTGCTGGGAGAATGGCAAGGGACACTTCACCCTCTGGCTTTGGTTGAACTGCCCAATTAAAGGCACTGGGAAAAGTCTGCAAGTGGGAGGAGAGCAGCAGCGGAGAATTTGTTCTCAAACTCCCTCCATCCTGGGTGGAGGGCAACTACTACTCTCTCGGTGATTGTGTAACTGTCCCCCTCCTTGAATTTTAAATTAAGAACTGCTGATGTGTCTCGCACTATTTTCCAATGATGCTGGTGCTAGGAGTATCTACACAACTCTTGTTGGTTTCCATGAATCTTGCTCATACTTTTGTAAATAGTTCTTTTACTGCCCTGTCCAGTTCCCTATTTGAGCATGATTTCTGGACTTGACTATGACAGGAAGATACAACTGCTTTAACTTAGAAGATAAATCTGATGAAATCAATCATTCTCATACATCTTATCCCCTAATGAGAACCAGATTTCCAACAGTAGAGCTACTTTTATTTAGACCCAGATATGAGGGAACCCTGTTTCAGTACCTGTGCTTTGGAAAGTCTCGCTTACCAGAAACACAGAAGTAACAAAAACAAAGTATTAAAAAGAAGTTGCTGCTTCTGCCACTTGAAATCCACCAGTGAGCACCAGTGTGGCACATCTATGACTACCAATGTTAGGTCCCAAAGAAATATTTCTTTCTATCTTTGCTAAGGTCCTGAAAACAAAAACCTTGTGTCTGAGGCTTTTGGAGGTTTGGAGTTGTGCTTCTGTTCATGTGAGAGAGGTACTACATTAAGATCAAGAAAGAACTGAGTGGTAAAAGCATAGGTAAAAGAGGAAGAAAAACACCATTTTTTTCCTCAGCTATGAATGCAGTAATTTGCATAATAAAGTGTCATTTCCTAGAGCAGTGGCACCTTGGCTTACAAACTTAATTAGCTTTATGATTTGGTGGAAGATAATTGTTTTTGTGTTTGTGTGGGGAAGGTGGCAGTGGTTGCGTTTGTCACCGATGTGGAGTTTGAAAATGGAAGCAGAATTTTTTTGAACACTTCTGTGTGTGAGCCAAATTGTTTGCAGGCAGGAGTGTTCACAAACCAAGGTATTACTCTATAGTAATATAGAGAACACTATTTACTTTTCCTTTCCGTAACCAAATTGAGTTCTGGAGGTAAGCAGGGATAGGAGTAATTTCAACAGTTGCACAAATGATAGAAGAAACAGATGTGATACAAAGTAGTTCACAGTTTTTACATGTGCATGCATACATAAGTCAAGACAATATTAAAGTCATTGAAAAAATTAGAAGTGCAAATAACTTTATTTTAAGAATATGAAGTAATACAAATTTCAAAATGAATAATTCAGTTTTAATTAAATTTTTTAAATTTTTGATGTTTATTCATAATAATTCAACTTTTCATTTTGATTGGTAATTTTCAATATTTTGCATTTAAAAGTTTGAAAATAATCATAATATTTTACATTTACTTTATACATTAATAAATATGTTTAAATGGGGGCTGGGGATTTAGCTCAGAGGCACAGCATCTGCCTGGCAAGTGCGAGGTCATGAGTTTGATGCCTGGTACTGGCAAAAAAAACAAACAAAAACCCCAAATTAAATATGTTTAAATGTATAGCCTTTAATAAAAATACTTTTTAATTTTTAACTGTATAGAGATTTTCAAGCATTTTCTGTAAAGGGCCAGGTGTTACATATTTTAGATTTTGCAAGCTGTGCAGTCTTCACTACAATTATTTATTTCTGATTCTATAGTGTAAAAACCTCCATGTAAGTGAATAGAAAAGGTTGTTTTCTAATAAAGCTTTATTTACAATAAACAGGCACACAACCTATTAAATTTAGTTCTCCAGCCATAGCTTCAGATTGTTTTTATGTTACTGTAAAATTGTATTAAAATCTTGCTACATGATATAATAATATACCTAGTAATCTTATATTTTATGAAATAAGTGTAAATGATTTCTCAGTCATTTTGTTTTTTATGGAATTACTTCCCAGCATAGTATGATCCATCAAACAAAACACAGATATGGAGCAATATGCTTAAATTTGGTCTTCAGATACTTTGCCTAATTCTAGGAAAAGAAATCACAATGTGAAACAAATATTAAAGATTTTTTAAAGTGCCTTTGTCACAAATGCCTTAAATAATATATTTAATTTAAAAGTTTGTAAGCTTTATGTGTGTCTTACAAATATTTAGACATTTGATGGTTGAGCATTCGTTGGTACTCTTGTCTCATGCTCACAGCAATTTTGGGTGAACCTAACTACCTATTTCCCTCTCTAGGAACTAAAGACAGTGTTTCCATTATCCTAGGTGGTGCCAAGTGATAAGTTTAAGGTGATGTTTAGCTCATACCTCGGGGATCTACTCTGTGTTTACAAAAACGTATATCAATGGTGTACAAATTCCAAGTAAAAATCTAAGTGTCTGGCTGATATTTCAAAATCTGGCAAAAGTTGAGCATCTCCTACAGGTCTCAGCAGACCTTTAAGAAGAGTACATTACTGCAGCTTGCCAAACTGCCCAAATACCACCAATTGCCCCAACCTCACCAGGGTACTTCTCTGCTCTTATTACTAGCTGTCTTTACAGCATTTGATTTTTGAAACCATCTGAGTCACTTGGAATTGCTTCTTATCTAGGTTATATTCTCTGTGTAGTAATTCTCCCTGCTCCAAACAAAACACACAAGCAAATATAGCCAACCAACAAAACAACAGAAAGGGCAGGTCTTTCTCATCTTAATCACCTCTGGTGTTTGGGTTCTCCATAGGACATGGAGCTGATGCTGCTGCCCTGATTATTTTCTGCTCATTTTCTCTAATTAGTAGGGACAAACTGAAGTTACAGAGTTTGTAACAACTTTTATATGCTTTCTGAAACAATACTTCAACTTAGTCATTATAGAACTATAATAACAATGAAGTAGGTGGCAATCTAGATTCTGACAATATAAACATGATCAAAAGATATTACTTGGGGCTGGGGATTTAACTCAGCAGCACAGCACCTGCCTGGCAAGCGTGAGGTCATGAGTTCAATTCCCTGTACTGGAAAAAAAAACCCAAAAGATATTACTTAATATTTTGTTTTGTTCTGTTGTTTTGGTTTTGTTTGGTACTGGGAATTAAACTCAGGACCTCGTACTTGCCAGGCAGGCACTGTGCTGCCTGCCCAAAAGATATTACTTAATATTCATATCAATGATTATCATGTAAAACACTGCAAAACTAAAATCTAGATTAAATAACCCTTTCCACTAAAAAAATTACTGGCCAGGTATGATGGCACATGCCTATCATCTCAGCACTCAGGAGGCTGAGGCAGGAGGGTCACTGCAAGTTCGAGGCCAGCCTGGGCTACAAAGTGAGTTCAAGACCAGCCTGAACTGCATAGTGAGGCCCTGTCTCAAAAAGACAAAAAAAAAAAATTACTAAGGAGGCCACAGGCTCTGTACTAAGAATTTAACTTAACTGTGACAAATTCGTGAGAGGAAAAGTGGAGTTCAAGAACTTGACTAGGCTCACAGAATTGACTAGGCCAATGCAGAACTGCAGTGATGGAGGATAGGAATTAACTCCTGCTCTGCGCAGCACTCATCGTCCTATAGTAACAACTCAGAACACAGCTTTGAAATTTGTTAGGAAAATGGCTTTTCCTATTTATTACTGCAGCTATGTGGTGGTGGTAGAGGTAGTGGTCTGTGTGTGTTTGTGTATGTGGTATGTGTTTTATTTTCTCATTCCAGCAGTTATCTGCAAGAACAGTGTTACACTTCATACACTGTGTCAATTTGAGGAGTCTGGAGGCTTGGCTAAGTGACTCAGCATTTCTACATCCTGGGGTGAAAGGGCACGCCCTTACAGCTCTGGGATGGTTCATTGTGTCAATGTGAGAAGTTTAGAAGGTTAACTAAGTGACTAAGCAAGGAGCAAGGTCCTTACTTCGTATTCATCCTGAGCCTGTGCAAGAGGAGGGCGGGGAGATTATGTGAGTGCTACATCCCCCTGGGCGGGCATAGCCTGCTTCCAATAAAAGGAGGGAAAAATGCTTGTGGCCCCTCCTTTTAGCTTTGCTGTCTTGTGTCACCTTGAAGTGTTGCCCTTGTGCCATGTCGCCTTGCCTTGGAGCCAGCTGATTATGGACTGAAACCGCCACAAACTGTGAGCTAAATAAACCTTTCCTTCCTTCGTTTCGGGCGTTGGGTATTTTGTCTCAGCAAGGAGAGAAAAGTAACCAAGACATACAGTGACTTTCACCTGGCAGAAACCTAAAGTAAGAAATGTACTTTATATTGTGACATATACAGACACAGAGAATTACATAATTTTGGAAATACATTTTCAAAAAGTACTACTGTGTACACTGAGATACACACTGATATTTTCTATTCTTTTCTAGTCTCGTATAAAAACTATTCTAATAAGAGTCCTCTAAAATCATGTATTTTCAATGAGGGTGATATTGTTGCCTAAGGGGCAAAAATGGGTACTAGGGACAAAGAAAGCTTAGTGTAATCGTTTGTGATCCTCCAAAGGGTCATAGTACATGAAGTATATATCTCTAGCATTAAATTTTCATTTGGGTGGAGTATTACTGAATAAAATGTTTTAAATGTCTCCCTAAAGTTGGGAAAGACTGCAAAACTGGGAGACCTTTAGCTTCAAAAATATTGTGTTTAAAAATGCAGGAGAAAAAGAACAATTGTGCCTAAGTTCATATTGCTACAAAGAAGGCAATAGAGGAAAAAGGTAGGACCCACAAGAACACTGAATGCCTTTTAATACTTCAGTTCCCAAACTGCAGATTCATTTTGTGTGTGTGAGATTTAGGATGTCAGGTGCTTTTCTGAAACTACCCTTCTTCCCCTTCCCACTGCTCCAAATTAAATGAATTCTCTCTTTTATGCACCAAGAGGTCAGAATTTCAGGTCCGGCTCTCCTGAGAGAATGGCAGAAAAGAGACTATTATAACAAAGTTTGAGGTTAAAATTTTAAGTTGTGCTAATCTTAAAAAATGCTGATGGTTAATCTTTACTGCTGACAGAACTGAGAGATGACTGGAAAACTGGTAGACACCCTTTTCAGTGTGTCTGTGAGGTTCCTCCAGCGAAGATTGGCATTGGGGTCAGCGAGCTGAGGAGAAGACTGCCTCTGAATGTGGGAAGCCCTGTCCAGGAGGCTGGTCGAATGGAACCACAAGTAAAAGGAAAGCTCAGCCAGGCATCAGCTCACTTCCCCAACACTGCTTTGCTGCTGCCGGTGATCACAGACGTCAGATCCCGGTGTCTTCAGTCTTGGGACACGTACTCACACCAGTGTCCGGCCAGAGTGCTTCCAAGCCTTCAGCCTCAGACGGGGCTGCGACATTTTTCCTTCTTGTTCTGAGGCTTCCAGCTTCTTGGAGTGATCAATTACTATTGCTCCAGCTCTCTAGTTTGCAGAGGGCCATTCTGAGACAATCCAGCCTCTGATTGTGTTAGTCCACATAATAAATCTCCCCTGATAACTATGTAGGGATTTTATTGGTTGTACTCTTCCGGAGAACCCTAATGCAGGGCCTAGGAATCATCATAAAAGTATAATATCTACCAAGGTATAATTTAGGGAAGTAAAGAGGTAGCAGAAGTAGCAGGTTTAAGGCAGATATTAGGGGAAACAAGCATCTTAGTGTTGACACTCTAGCGAGTTAGGATGAGTTAAGGAAATTATTGCATTTTTAAACATGTTTTTCCTGCTTCTTGCTTCCATTGTTCAATTATCTTTCTGTTTCTGAATTTCCATTGTTGAACCGTCCCATTGGAAAGCTTCAAAGTACAGAAAAACAATGAATGTTATTCTAACTTTCATATTAGAGCAGAGATACTTTAGACAAGTTTCCTTTCTACACCAAGTCTCATATTCAAGAATATGTGGAAATAAGTTTTTACATTCTTCAAATAAATTTAGATGTACTTACTATTCTGGCAAGAAACGATTCCAAAACTTGCAGCAATATCTGCAAATAACTGCCCTTTATGGTGCCAATAGGTTATTACTCTCAGCTCCTAGAATTCTGCAATTGCAATAGCAGAAAAAAGCATCTGAGCAATGGAGTCGAAGGTAATGTGCACACCAGTTTCTGCCTGTCCATATGTTGATCAAGCTATTCGAAGCTTTAGTCACAAAATACAAATGTTTGTGAGCGTTTTCACCAATATAATCTCTGTTAAAGGTATTATGAGGGCCACACTCGGTTCTGAATTTGGAACCAGGAAAATGTCAAGTTGAATAATTCAGCTGCTATATCCTGAGGGTGGCAAAGTTGCCGAGGTGTAGAGGTAATCAAAGAGCCAGATTACACCATCATAGGTGAGGTGGGAGTGGGAGACAAAGCATAAGACTGTGTTTGTCAGGAAAATGCATATTCCGAAGTGCTGTGTTGAACGCGAAATACTTCAGTGTAGTTTAGAGGATGTAAAAACAAGTTGAGTTGAAAACCTGTAATGAATAGGCCGTTTTCTATGAAACACATTTTTCAGACCCTTGCTTCTTCTCTGAATACTCAATGGCCCTAAATGGACATGTTGAAGTATTGAAATTAGTTTACTCTTCTCTACAACTAAACTCAATTGTCACTTTAAAGAATGACGTCTGGAATCTAGATACAAGATGATGAAAGTCCTTTGTAATATTATTGCCTATATTTTTCCTCAGTAAGTCCATTTATTTGGTAATGACACAAAATCATTTATCACAAAGATCTGTGTAAGGATATTATCAGAAGTTTGTTAACATAATATTTTTCTGGAAATATTCAAAATACAGATACAGGGACTTGCTTTTAAATAAACACACACACACACACACACACACACACATACACAACATCACTTACATTCAATGAAGAATGTCTAAAGCACTATTGTCACAATGTCGTTATTATTTATCATATGACTACTCAAAATTTTCTTGAAAGCATCAGTATATTATCTTCTATATGTATTTCCTTCTATGCCTCTTATTGTTTGAAATATGTGATTCATTTTATCAAATTTAAGGCAAAGAACAAGCTTTAAGGGATGGTAATCCAGGTAATTGAATTTTCCTCAGGCTGGAAACCTTTTGTAACCTAAGGTTACCCCTAATGGAAAATCTCTACAGTGTCTCATGATACTGCCTTTCAGTGTCCTTTGAACAAATTACAGAAATGTGACTTTTCTTATTGTTTGAATGAGTTAACTTTTCTAGCTGGCATAGTCTTCCCTTTCCATTTATAACTGACAGAAAAAAAGTTTTAGACACCACAATATGCTCGGTATGGCTGCACTGACATTTTTAAGATACTTCTGAAAGCAGAACCTCACTTCTGAAATGGTCTGGTTAGCAAGGTTAGCTAATAATGATGGGAACCAGTGGAAGGTTCTATTGTTGCAGTAACCTACACTCCAGGGAGTTGATCCTTGCTGCTTATCAGTTCATTAGATTGGAACAAATATTACTGACTTATTGAAGCAGATGGCAGCAGACTCCAAATTATGGAATAATTTAACGAATCTATTGTCTTCTTTTTTGTTTAAAATTTCAGGTCGCTTTGGGCTGAGAAGTTCTAAGTCATAGACACACTTTCAGTTTTATATCCTTAAAACAATCTCATTTTCTGTCTAATTGAGGCTCTTCCTTTCTGTAATATATCATATTGTATCCTATTATTATATTCTGGCTGGTCTGGACAATACTGCAGTAAATTGTGATGACTGACAGAGAGCATTAAGTGAATTTCAATAAATTATGAGAGGCTTCTGCCAGCTAGGCAAAAATACTCTTGACACCTCAATAAAAGGCAAGAATAGAGAGCGTAAAAATAAATCTCTAAAATCTGAATATTTGTTCCATTTTTCCAATGCAATATGAATTATTATACAGGGGAGAAAATTGAATAAACATTTTTCAAATCAATATTGTTATTGGGTCTATCTTTTTATGAAAATCTTTGAACAGAGATTTATTCATTAATTTAAAATACACTTTTAAAATTATTTAATATCATTAAAATTTAAGTTTAAAATGTTATACTCATCTTTGCTAATGACATGACATTTTCCATGTAAATATTTGGTTTCTGGCCAATAAAATTTACTGTTTACTTGAGGATATATTTAGGGCTCATCTCATTGTCACATGAATTTTTCATTATACTTAAAGTGTTTTTTAAAGCATAGTTTTCATGATCAGATATCATCTAACCCAGAAACACTGAGAGTGAAAGGGGGTGCTAATCAAATGTGATAACTGCGTGACAGTAGAAATCAGCACAGCCCAAGGAAAAGCCAGCATGGACAGTTTCCATGCATTTTAGATAACCAAAGTGATGTTTAAAAATTTATTAACTCTCTACTGCTGATTCTATCAAAGTTTCCAATGAGTTTTGAGCTCTGCCCCACCACATATCAGTGTTTGTTGATTATTAACTCATTTGGCTTAAGAGAAACCTAGGAGATTAGTGAAGCACGTTGCTATGTATGTCTGGGTGGGTCATGAAGTGAGACCTTGAGGACTCCATCTGGTTCCTACCCCCTCGCTTTTCCAGTGCTCTTTTCCTGTCTCTGTGCTTCCTGGACCCCATGTGATGAGCAGTGTTCCACCATGATGTTTGTGCATTGGAATCAGTTAACCATGGACTGGAACCTCTGAGACTGTAAGCCAAATTAATTAAAGCTTTCCTTCTTTAATTTGTTAGTGTCAGAATTGTATTTCCCTCCAGCACAGGAAACCTGACCAATTCATCTGCCAAATTTATGCAAAAACCCATTGATTAATGTGCATTTTGTATACTTTTCCTCTTATTTTACTCATTTTAATTAAAATCTTTTAGTTTCCTTTTTTAAAAGTTGATTTGAATTAAATCCCTTCCCCATTTCCCATACCCCGCTCCTTCCCATCCTCCTCCCCCCCATTCCCTTTTCTCTTCCATTTTTCTCTTTGGCTGTCATCCTGGAGTGACAGTGAGTGGAATAAATATTAATTGAAATTATGAGAAAAGGTAGAAAATGGAATTTAAGGGTATTCTAGAGGAGATGAGTTTTGCCTGTGTAGCATTATCTTTGCTGTGTAGGATGGGGGAATAAAGATCAATACAACCAATCTCTCTATGTACAAGCTTCCAAGCCTGCCAATAACTGTCCATGCACACTTACCACCCAGGTACAGATTCACTACTTCTGGCGAAAAGAAGATATGAGCTTGTGGGAAGAACACATCTGAATGTGCATTAAAGATCCTTAAATTAAAACTTCCTCTGTTCATTGCATTGGTGATCTGTCAATTTTTGCAAATATTCTTTGAACTATATCACTGGTTGTTATCTATTATCCTAAATGGTTAGTTCATAAGGATATGTGCCTTTTAAATTTTTTTAATTTTTATTGCTTTAAAGTTTTGGAAAAGAAAGGAAATGAGCAATTTTGTATTTAATTTTTTCAAACATAAGTCTTTCATGGTGATGATTTCAAAGCTCAAATCTGAGGGTATCAATTTTTATATGAAGTACTGAGTCTTTTAATGTTAAGTGTGAATATATCTCTACTCCTATTGAGAACTTTCCGTCCTTCATTCTCTTTGTTCTACACAAACCACACACACACACACACACACACACACACACACACACATCTTTGAGCCCTTTTATATGCTATTCTTCTCTTGTGATAGGTATTTTTCTGTCTGAAGATCACTCTTATTTTCTACTACCTGTGTGTTTTTATGACAGTATGGTCGGGGAGGCAGGAATAATCACAAAAATGCAAAGTTCTTTGGGAGTTTTCCTTTATTTGATACAAGGTCTCGTTATGAAGTCCAGGCTAGCCTTGAACTCACTATGTAGCCTAGGCTGGCCTCAGACTTGTGGCAGTTCTCCTGCTTCAGCCTCCTGAGTGCTGGAGTTACAGGTATGTGCCACCATACCAGGCTTAAGGTTGCTTTTAATTTAAATTTTTGTTGATATAATTGCAGGTTCATATGGAATTATAACAGAAAAAAATACGGAAAGTCCTGCACTTTTTGTTCACTTTTCCCATACAGTGACATTTTGTAAACTGTAGTGCATAACCCAACTGTAGTCCCATAACCCAATTATTAATATTAGTTAGTTCACCTATTTTATTAATATATCCCTAGTTTTACTTATATTCAATTGTGTATGTGTGTAATTAGTTCTACTCCATTGTATTAAGTGTGTAGGTACCTGTGTCTGCTACCACAGTGAAGCTACTGAGTATTTCTGGGACAACAGGTCTCTTTTTTGTTGCTGTTCTATAATATAGTCATCTTTTTGTCTTTGCTAGCAACTACAGTTATCTTAATTTCTACATTTTTGTCTTTAAAATATTTTATAAATAGAGTCATATAATAATTAACTTTTGGGATTGACTATTTCTCTAAGCATAGTTCATTGGACAGCCACTGAGGTTGGGCATGTGTCAAAATGTTCATCCCTCTTTTATTGCTGAGTAGTATTTATTACTGAGTTGTATGCGGGACGTGTGAGCTGCTCCAGTTTGTGACTCCTGCATCTGCGGTTGCTGTCAATATTTGTGTATAAAGCTTTGAGTGGTCACTCTTCACTCTTCTTCCACAGAAAGCGTGTTTCAGGGAGGCTGTGATTTCAGTGCAGTGTATCCTGCCTTCCAGGTATATATCACAGTTAAAATTTTACACTTACATGTATGCGTTAATTCAATTACAGTTAGTGCTACCAGATTTTGATTCATGGGCCCAGGAATTATATCTGATTTTTTCATCTTTTTCTTTATGTGTAGGAGGTAGACCCTCAGGGTTTTGCACATCTAGACAAGAGCTTTACCACTGAGATACACCACAACCCCATCATCATTGTTTTCATAATGTCTAATGTAATGCCTGGCTATGGGCTGACTGAGTCCTCCTACCCCAAATCAATGTACTGGGGCTTCAACCCCAGTGTGATAGTATCTGGACCTAGGGCTACAGGAGGTAGCAGTCATGGGGGTAGAGCATAATGGTTGGGTGAGTGTCCTTATAAGAAGGGGTATTGGAGAACTCTTTCTGTGTCCTGTCCCACGTGGTGACACAAATGATGAACATCCATCCACTAACCAGGATGACCCTGACCATTCTGATACTCAAACTTCTGACTTCCTAGCTCCCCAACTGTGAGAAGCAGATTCTATTTTAAGGCACTTTATCTATGTTTATCTGATACAACTTCTCTGACTGAGACATGCCTGGCATAAATACATTTGTGAATTGAACTGTTGACTCAATATATATATCATGATGACAGATAATTTGTTCATATTACTTATCTATTCTTACAGCATCTTAAAAATTTGCAAATTCATACATGTTATTTTACAGATGAAGAAAATTACTTAATTTATTCAAATCACTGTGCCAAAACAGTAGACAAGGTAGAATTTTAATACATACCTGTGTGACACCAAAACTCCTGCTTTGTCCTCTGAACTACCATTTTTCTTGCAGTTTTGAAATTAATTCTACTTCTCACCAGTTCAATTGCAGTTACAGGGAAGCACCTGTGACAAAATAATGTGTTCAACTGGTAACCTACTACAATGATATGATGAGATAAAAACCATCCCCATGCCTTTTGTTTTATGATAGATCACACAAAGAAAGCATACATAGCTGCTATGCAATTTGCAGTATGCAGGTGTGAAAATCTCTATTTCATAAGACACAAATAAGGTTGGACATGTTTGGTAATTACTGTGTTAATACAGAGTAATTGCACAGCTATTTCTTTCTTACAAATTATATGGTAGTTATACTTGGAATTACCATAAAAATGAAAAACTTGTAGTTGCCAGTAAATGATTGCCTTATAATTACAAAATAATTGTGTAGTTATTTAGGCCTAGAAATATAAAGCATGCTACAAAATCCATATGCTTTGCTACCAAAGCAGCCAAGGTCGAAGGCTATTAGGCCTTTTAAGAATTTCCCTTAGGACTTCCTAAAATTTTGAGAAACTAACTTTTTGGAGAAGGAGAGGAAATTGTCACAAAGGAGATAGCCTCCCTCATTAAAATGGAATTTCCCGTGATCCCGAAGTTACTGCACTGTAAAAATTAAGTCAGCAATGTCAACGACAGAACTCCTTTGCCTACCCCTAGTTAACCGTAAGTTCTGAAGGAGAAGCCAGCTAATCTAGCAAAATTTTTATGAATTCCATGTGTCACAGAGCCAAAACTTGCCATGTGGTAATTGTGGCAAAATTATTTTATTCAACCTTAGTGTCACTTGAATGTGGATTTTTATGCTCGCCATTCTATATTTTATTATTTCATCTTTCTACTCACTATTCTATTAAATTATTATATTATGTTAATGTTAAAATACTATTTGTAAATTTGATTATAAGTTATGGTCCCAATTCTGCTTATTTGGATATTTGAGAAGAAAGGTTTTTAAAGGAAGGTAAGAATAAAACAAAGTAGATGTTTAATTTGAAGCTATGGGTTAAAAACTGCAGTAGAAAGTAATTTCAGTCTAAGAGCTGAGGAAATTCAGTTAGTGTTTTTACTTCTACACCCACATGATGCAATGTTTCAAAAGGACAAAGAATGAAATACAATTTTATCTTTTTGTATCTAAATTTGTTTTCCAGTAAAGTAGATAGTGGTGAAACATTTTGAAGATTCTTAATAAAGTATTTCACCCTGAAATTCCACTATTGGCCATAATTGTATAAGTAGTAGAAGACTTATTGTTACATTTTTAATAGGTTTTAAATTGAAAACACTTACAGTGTACATTAGATGTTACATATTCATTGCAATACACATTCAAGATACACACATTTTGTCTATATATGAGGTATAAATTTTAATTTTAGTTATGCAATTGGGAAACAGCTGTTTGTGATCACTGAAGAAAGGAAAATCATAAAGCAATGTCCATTCACCCTAATATTCTGCAGAATGACCTTTGTGTACTTCAATACAATGGAATAGAATCGAAGCAAAGTTAAATCATCTTCCTGTGAAGATGAGAACACAGACATAACATCAAGATACTTAAGAGAGAGTAGAGCCTGGAGAAGAAAGTCCAGAAACATGCTTTGGGCCTCCTTTGAATTACTGACCAAGTACTGAACCTGTACATAACAGAGTAAGAATCTCAAATGATGACTGGATAGAAAAAAGCAGCCAGACTAAAGCAAAAGGGGACATTCCAGTTACAGCCATGAAAGTGAAGAGAAGAGGCTGAACATTCTAGGTTTTGAGCTGAGGTTCTAGAAAAGCTGCACCTAGCCATAAAATAAAGGTCAATATTTCTAGATTCTGCCTTGAAAATCTAAAAATAGTTTTCCATAGGATATAATAGATTGGCCAGCAATGTTCTGCCTGTCAGAAGAAGTGGGACACTTTTTATAGGAAGTTAAATTTCATATGCTCCACAACATACCGCTCATGATCTCCATAGTTTTAAAATTTAAACATACGTAGAATGAGGAAAATGTAGTCTGTAAGTAGGAAGAAGAAAAGAAAAATTTAAAAGATGGGACACATTGTGATAATAGCGGGAAACTTTAAATCAAATATGATACATACATTCCAGGATTTAACACATGTATGAATGAACAGGTACATCAAAGAGAAATACAAATTTTATAAGAAAGGAATTTTGGAACTGAAGATATAATTTCCCCAACAAAAAGATTTTAGACAAGTTTAACAGCAGTTTTCAAAAAGAAAATGGAGGAGTTTATGAACTGAGAAAGAATTAATCTAAACTATTGAGCTTGAAAAAGAGAAAAGAGAAGGAAGATGGAAAAATGTTCAGTGAATGTTGGGACATCAGAAAGTCCAACACTCAAGTACAGCATCACAGACAGGAAGGAATAGAATGATGGGGGAAACGGAGTGCACACACAGAGGAAGTCAAACATTTTCCAAATTTGGTTTGAAGAAATCATCTAAAGTTCTATGACCACAGTTAAGAAAAAAGTAAGAAAAACACACCCAAGATTGTGACAATCCGTTGCTTAAAAGGTAATAAAAGATATTTTAAAAGCAATCAAACTTTAAAAACATATCATAAATGGGAAAAACCTTAATGGACATTGCTAACTTGTTCTCACAAACAATGCATGCCAAAGGACGATGGGATCACACTTTGGAAGTATTAATTCGGAAGTAGCAAAAGTGTGCTTCGAATGTTTCAGTTAAAATAAAATGGTTTTGATAAGCAAATCTGATTATCAGGAGATGTGCACTACTGTAAATATTAAGATTCTCTGGCTTAAAGAAAATTATAGTAAAAAAGGAGCTGTAAGACACATAAAGGGATAGGAGCACCAGAGACTGTAAATATGAGGGTAAATCTATTCTTAGGAGTTTCTTCTTGTGTCTTAATTTATTTAAAAGTATTTGAAATGATATCAGCCTTTGTATGATTATAAGTTTTAAGAAATGTATATGACAAAATTGGCACAAAGTTTGGAGAGAATAATGAAAATATTCCCACTGTAAAATTCTTCTGTTATAGGTGAAGTGGGATAATATTAGTTTACCAGTGACTTCAAGAAAATCAGATGACCATCAGGTACTCTGGAGCAAGTACTGGACAACAAAGAAATGTGGTTAAAATTATATACCAATAACTTTATGGGGGAAAAAAGTAAAAATGATAAACTATAGAAAGGGGAAATATTTGCAAATTATATAACTGATAAAGGTTTAGTATCTGGAATATACAAATAACACTTAAAAGCAACAACAAAAAAACCTGATTTATAAATGGACAAATGATTTAAATAGATACACTCTGAAGAATATGTACAGATTACCAATAAGCACATAGAAAGATGTTAAAAATCATTGGTCCTCAGGGAATTTCTTTCATTTTTGGAGACAGTGCTGCTGGTGTAGAATTCTAGTTTGGGAGTTGCACTTTCAGCATGAAAGTTTGAGTAGCTTCTCATACCCAATCCTCTTGAAAATGGTTACAATTATTAGTTTTTTTAAGTAACCATTCAATTTTTTTGGAAATAGCTTGCAGAAATCAAGCAAGCCTGTATTGAGAAAACGTACAAAGACTCATCAAGAAATACAAGTCTGTGGTGTAGGAGCCAAAGCCCACTGGCCTCCCACCACTGACCTCCGTGCTCACTGAGATGAAAAGTACACTTACTGCTACAGTGAGGAAGCACAGGTCTCCCCTCTCCCCCAGCTTTCCCAGGTAGGCTGTATTGCTCAGAGTGGAAGGTCATCAACATTTTTTTTAATCTTGGGTACACCCAGCTCTTCTGAAGATCAGTTTCAGGTGAGTGCATCTGAGAAGTGAAAGAGGTGCCCATTCTCGCTAATCCTTCTCTGTTGAGGCAAAGGCTTCCCTTGGATGGGGTAGCATTGATAATCCCCGGTCCTTGTTACTCTTGTGTCTATTTATGGCTGAGATGTAAGTAGAAAGAGTTGAGGCCTTGGGACAAACAGATGATGAAATTTAAAGTGGAGGAAAACTTCAGAGCTCAGTATAAATACTTTTTGGGAAATAAAACCACAAAGGAATGAAGTTAGAAATCCATAACAGAAGCTCAGGAAAATCTGAAATAGGTAAATATTAAACAACCACACCTCTAGCAAACCATGCATTAAGAAATATATCAAAAGGGAAATCAGAAAATATTTGAGTTGAATAAAAATGAAGATACATAGAACAAAATTAAGTAAAGCAGTACAGTAAGAAAAATGATAGCTGTGGATACCTCTATTAAAAGACAAAATTTAAGTTTTACCTATTCCCTTAAGATAGTGAAAACAAGCAGGAAGTGGCAAAATAAATTTAAAGTAAAAAGAAGAAAAGTTATTAAAGCAACAGTAGAAATTAATGAGATTGAGAACAGAAAAACATATTGGAAAAAACCAGTGTACCCCTCTGGAGGTAAAACCCTCTGAGAATCTTCCCTCATAAATCCCTAAGTTATGAGGTTGTTCAGTGGGATGATAGGAGCGGGGGTTGCGCTATGGACTCCCGGTACTGTTCCTACTGCTCTTTAGCTGGCTCTTTCTCACTTTCTAGTGGTTTCTTCACACATGTGTACTGCTCAGGTCTCAGTTGAGGATGTTACAGTGACCCCCCTGCAAATCTCCAGAGTGTTCTTTCCGTAGACTTTTTTACTTTTTAACTCTGCCCTGCAAACTGTAGCTCATCCTTCTTTGCACACTGCACACTACTTCTCCTAAACTGAGGGTCATCAGCAGACTGCACCCTGCCTCCCCTTCTCCAGCTACACCCAGAGGATGTCCTTCTGCTGCACACTGGGGTGACCCTGGGGAACTCTCACCCGCCCTCCACCTTTCACAGTCACACTCCTTCATTGCCTGATGACCATATATTTCCATCTTTGACTTGATATTTCATACTCATATGTTTTGCCTGATTTTTCAATTGTTAAATGCAGTTCATTTGATTTTTTTAGTTGTTTCAGGCAGGAGGGTAAATCTAATCCTTTTGATTCCATTTTTGTGTTGAAGCAGAAGCTGGTATAAAAATTTTGATTTAAGGAAACTTATCAAATCCTATTCCTCTGCTTTTTACTTGATTTCACGCAAGTGTGAGTGCTACTGGGATTCTGTATTTTCCTCCACTTTTAAAATTTTGCTTATTCAGCATAACAGAAGTTGCGTGATTCTGAGCACAACTTTTTTATTGGTTAAAGTTGAAGTATAATCTTACACTCTCAAGATTTAAAAGAATTTTTAAAAGTTACTTCAACCATCTTATTTAGGTGTGAATTTTCACTTAGTTTTGAAATTTAACGTTTGTCTGTCTTATTTTATAAAAGTACTGATATTAAAATGTCACTAATAACTTGATCTTTTATTAAACTTGAAGTCAGCTATGACTTTATAGCAATTGTGCTCTTCTTTGAACTCATTTTTGTCTTGCTTTGATTGTTGTTTTCTATTTTTTCTGGCAAACAGTAAAGTCTTAAAAGTTGACATTTATATTACAGAAATAAAATTAAGTGAGAGGTCAAAATTGCTTTATTAGATTTAATTCTAAAATAAAAATTACATATTCTACCCTTTGTTATACGTAGAGAAAAAAAGGATATTCATTGAGAATGTCTAAACTTTACAAGTGTTTAAAACTGCTGAAAATTTTATGATGAAGATATATACTTGTTCATGGTCTAATACTTAGTATCCTTCATTTATATGTATTTGTGCTTTCGTCAATTACGTTGATTATTTTTGCTGTACTACCAGAACCTTATTTTATTATCTTATCTTTTTAGCTTTTATACTTACAACAGAAATGTTATGACTTTATATTTTGGTCCTAACTTTTTTCTTCTGTTTACTATTTTTTGTTGATTATTAAAATATTCTTTTCTGAATTTGTGTTCTCCAACTGCAGAATAATTAAATAAGCTAAAGTACACCTTTCAACAGAAAACCGTGCATTAGATCATATTTTCTAAAACCATTTATTGGCCTAGAATTATCACAATACATTGCTAAGTATAAAAATAACAAGAGAAAAGTGTGATTTAAAATCATTTTATTAACATTCTTTCTGAACAACATCATATATTAAGTGCATAAATTTATGAAATGATCTTCAGAAATTGATAAAGCAAACTGCTGTCTTCTATTGTCTTAGTTTATCACTCATTATTGTGAGAAATTTTAAGTGTCATTTGGGAAAACATGAACTTTAAAAATTACTTGGTTAATTGAAAGTAACAGTTAATGTTTAATTGTTTGATATATCTGACATGCCTATATCTGGTTATCTGAGTAACCAATTTGAAGATATAAATTTGTAATACAACCACCATTGTTAACTTTCTATCACCTTGTTTTGAAATTCTGTATCGTTTTTATTGTTGTTTTATGTCTTCATTAATTTGTTTTTGTTCTTTTCTCTTTAAAATAAGAGAACCTACTTGAATTAATATCTATTCTAAAACTTTGGAAAGCTAAGTGAATTTTGAAAAATGATAACTGTCTGCTGAACCTTAAACTTCATTTTGTAATAAGATGATACTTTCACAAGGATTACATATTTGGAGCTCTTGGAGGAAACACTGAGATAAATGTCTAAACTGGAAAACTTAAAAATTATGTACAATGGAGTTTAGTTTAATATCATTTGTGATGTTCC
>NW_004955402.1:16514977-16543865 GCF_000276665.1 Chinchilla lanigera
GCTTACCAGGCAGGCGCTTTGCCACTGAGCTAAATCCCCAGCCCCCTGAAATGAAATTAATTTTAATCCTCTGTAAAACAGACCTTTATTCTTTCAGCTTCTTCACCTCTTGACTATTTTAACTAGAATATAATTGAACAATTTCAAGTCATCTTCATGTAAGTTTTTCAAATCTCTTTTGTTTTTGTAAAGCATCCTTGGTCCAACAGAAAATAACTTCATTCACATGATTTTAAATCAACACACACCTCTCCTGTAAATGGCAAGTATCAATACTGGTCCAGCCATAATTCTTACCAATTAATATAAATCGTCTGAATTTTTAAAGAAGGACAAATAACTTTTTTTACTCTCTGTGCCATAAACCAAAACTATTATAACAGTTTGTACCAGAGAGTCCTTCTATAGAACTGGAAGAAATAACAGGGATTACAAAAATAAATTAAAATCATTGATTAATTAAAATATTCTTTTCTGAATTTAAGTGTCCTAAGGATAATACAAATTTCCTTGCCTCGGGTGAGATCATTGACAATTACTTAGGAATTTTCTTTATTATAGGCATAGCTTTAGACCTTAAACTACGATTGTTTTTTATTTTGTGATATTGGGAAGCAGGCTATCATTTTATAGTCATCGACTAACATTTTCTTTCCTAGTTCAAACCTTAATTTCATCAGAAACTCAATAAAATTTTGTCTGTTCTCCTGTGTGAAGACAGAAATAAAGATACTTGTCAGTTCTTGCCTTAAAACATTTGGACTAAGTGATAAAGTGGGACGTCAATAGGCATTCATCGATATTCTCCCTGGTAGGAAAAACTTGCATTTAAAGCACATTTCAATCTATATGGAGTCAATCAATTTTACATGCAAAACACATCAAAAGTTGTTCTTTGTGTAGGCACATTTGTCTGTACTTAAGAACAAAGGCAGATTGAATTAGGTAATTCAAAGCTGGAGGTTTCAACTGGATAGTGTTTAATGTATAACTCAACAGAAGACGTTCACTTCTACAACTGCAACGTTATACAAACCAACTTATTATGACTTATGGTGACTTTAAATGTAGGTGTTATTCTGAACCAGTTTGGGAAAAGTTATGAGTATATGTTTGGGGACGTTTACAGTGAGTAGCTTTATATGAATGTTTGAATTATATTATACCGTAAGACTGATTGATGGTTAATTGGAAGAATAGTAAGAAATTACTTGCAATTTTATGTAAGTATCCTTAGGCACATTCATTGTGGAAATTCTCATAGCTTAAATTTTAAAGTAAGTTTTAGCTACATCTAAAGAATTTGCTTATTGTTTTTCTTGGTGAGTAATTCTCACAGAAATATTACTTTACCTGAGGGTTCTGATTAGAAGCTGTAAACAAGCACAGGTATATAAATGCCAGTCCAGAAAGGACTTAAATCAGGGAATTATGATATAGCAGGGAGCAATGAGAGATTAGTAGAGCATCTACTTCATCATATGATTAGGGTGAACAATGAATTTAAATAATGATATTCTATGCGGTCTGGTGTGTGTGTGTGTGTGTATTCATGGTGTTGCTATTAAATGAAAATTAAAACAAATTGAGCCCATCCAATTTTATTTGTATGCAGATAAAAAGCAGAGACTAGCTTTTTGTGTTTAGTGACTATGATTTAGACGACTGCTTTGCGTGCACATTCTTACTTTCTTGTCTATGCCTTTCTAGGCTGAAAACAAAGTGAGGATGACTTATTAAAAGTAAAAGCAATTTTTAGAAATAAAATCATTTTGATTAAATATTACTAATGGCTGTTTTGCAGCATTAATTCTACTTGTGAAGAAGTTTGCGAAAAAATTTTCTACCAGAGTAAACAAGATGATAAAAGTATCAAATACATAAAAAGCGAAGCGTATTATTTTTTTCTTTGAATTTGATTTTCAAAGGCAAATTTAAATGTTTTTAGAAGTACATGGCATTTTTAATTTAATTTTTACAAAGAATCTTGCAAATTCAAATGTTTACATTCAAAGAAATTGTGCGATACTATCTGATAATAAGCTTCTGATCCTTTTGATTTTTGTTTCTATAAGCAAAGCATAACCTTTCCTATCCGCCCTCCAACCTGCAATGCTGATTGTGTTGCCCGTTCAGCCTGTGGCATAAGCCAGATTCTATTCCTGCCTGTGGAGATACTCAAGCTTTCTCTGTCTTCCTTCTTGATTTCAAAAATGCACATTTTATTTTTCTGGAACCCTCATAGCCCATAAAGGCATCAAGTGTGCCGTAGCTGATTCTACAATTTGCTTTTATGACCTTTGACATCTCTTCGAATAAAAAAATCATATATCATAAAATGGAGCCAAAAAAGAGGCCGAATTTCCAAGTATCACAAATGTTTCCTTTGTTTTTAAACTCAGAGACTGAAAAGCTCTCTCATACATCAAACTGCTGGGCAGGATATCTATTATTTGCGTAGCATCTATTTTCTTTAATCTGTAAGTCAGAGTCCCAGTAGCTGATAAATAAGGAAAGTGCATATAGCTCATAGAAAGTACTCTCAGTAGAAAATTATCACATGCTTCCAGCAACAAAAAAGGTTGTAATAGAATGTTCTGAAGACTGTCAGATGACAGCATTGTTTGTTTTATTTTAATGGATAGCAATAATGCATTAAAAGCTATTTCATTAAAAGTTAATATTTATTTTTGAATAAGTGTCCAGGTAGGCAAAGGGAAAATCTTCACTTAGATACTACATCATTTTTACATTATCCCAAGGAAACGCTTCCCCTCAAATGTATGTGAATCATTGACTTTCAGAGCACCAAAGGGAATGTACTTTACACTATAACTTAAATACTAATGAAATCAACGGAAAATGATAGTCATTAGTCAGCTGTGCCTTGATAGGGTTCCCTGTGGACTGATAGAAATTCACCATTAGAAAAAGATTCTCTTACAGTCTGTAGTGAGCATTTAATTTTTCCCTTAAAAGCAGATTTAAATTTGATATTAAATGCAGGGTGGTTGTCTTTATAAGAGGATGAGGTGGCATGTTTTTATATGTACAAATTGTAATTAAGCTTCAAATGATATGAGCCTGTGGTGTGTAGGCTATATAATGATAATCACCAAAGGAGACATAGTAATTATTAAAACACTTGAACCAAATCCTCATGGAAACAAAATATGTTCATACATATAATGTGAATCTTGGATTAACATTTTGTTCTAAAACCCTGTATTGTTTTCAGTTTGTTTTGTTTTTGTCTGTGTTGTTGGTATTTTGCAATTGTTCTTTTTTTATTATTCTCTTTAAAATAAAAATAAAAATAGAGTTGATCAGTAGAAAGTGGAAAGCGACTGTGTGTCATGGTATTATACAACTCTTTTGGATTCAGAAATACGTAAATTATTCTAGCATTTGATATTGAAAATAATGCTATCATTTATAAATTCATGGTATAACAACCCTCTAATGATATAAATGTATATATGTGTACACATGTATATTTTTCTGGAAGAGATATGAGATACAAATTTCAAATAATTCTCCTCAAACATATTCAGAATCAATAAGGGAGGAAAATAAAATAAGAAAAACTTTATTCTTCCAACATTGTATACACATTTGCCACTACAATGCAGCGATGAATTTCAAGACCAATATAGTATGAAGATGGACTGGGTGGAGTACATCTATAATCTTATCTTCTGGGGAGGCTGAGGCAGTAGAATCACACATTTGAGCCCAGCTGGAGCAATTTGCTGAGAATTGCCTCAAAACAACAGCAACAGCAACAATAGCAACAACAAAATAGTTGTTATATGGAGACTGCATAAAATTCAGTGAGAATATCTCACTTATTTTGAGATTATTCAGGAATTTTGTCTATTGGAACTTCAGAAAAAAGCTTTTACTATGAGCTCATAGCAAAACCACCCAAATGACTTTAAAATACCTTGAATTAATTTTATTTCCTACCAAAAATTCCATTGTGCATAAATATATAATTACTTTAATTATCTCAGCACCCAAATTACTTTCTAGGGATCTCTAGAAGGGTGCTTACCTCTTCCTGGCCAGTATGGTATTAATAAATATAGTGATAGATGTTATTAATTAGTTTCTATGAGTTTGTGTATTTTGAATGCTATACCTTTGATATGGAAATAGCAACTGAACTTCAGGGAAAAGTGTTGGAACACTTTCACTAATTTTTGCAATATTTTCCCTGGATCTACGAGTTTCAGTGTAGAGCTCTTTGTGTACCTTTACAAATGGAAAGCAAAAATCAGTCACAAAGGAACTGGGTAGAGGAAAGGCATAAGAAAATAACTCATAGTCAAAGATATAACTGTATTAAGATGAATTTTAGCTGTCTACTAGTAAAAAATTGAATTAAGATGCTGTTTATAACTGTTCACTTACACACATTTTAAATTACTAATATCTACCATATTACTATATATATACGTATATATTTAACATACAACATGTTCACTGATGCATAGTATTGATGACAAATGTAATTGAGTATACTTCTCTTCGAAAATGAGAGTTACTGGGGCTGGGGATTTAGCTCAGCGGCACAGCGCCTGCCTTGCAAACCCAAGGTCATGAGTTCAATTCCCAGTACTGGAAAAAAAAAAAAGAATATTAGAGTTACTTTTAACTTCTACCCTTGATAAATTTTCCTAGAGAAATAACAAATTTCTCTGTCACTAGGTATCTTGCATTTCTAAAGATTATTTCTTTAATTTGCTAAAGGATTACACTGTAGTTTCAATAATTGGTCTATAATTTTTTAAATAAGGGGCAGACAGTAAAATGACAATAAAGAATATCACATATGCCAGATTTGTCAGCATTTTCTCCAGGCAGTCACCTGAAATGTGGAAAATGCTTGATCCAAATTACCAAATTTCACATTCCTCATATCTGAGAGGCATCTCCACCTCTTTGAGGTCAATGTGGTCAAAATCCACACTACTGATGTAAGCATACCTTGCTGCTTGTATGTTCTGTGAGAGATGTTTGAGCACAATAAATTCTATGACATCTCAGAGCAAACCTGAGGCCCCACAGATGCCCTCGGCATCCACGGTAATGCTGCACGTATCAGCTAAAAGCAGAGAAATCTGCAGTGAACCTCTGTGCTCTCCCTTGTCCTCCTGGGACCCTCTCCATTTTCTGCTTTCTCCTCTGCCTGAGGAACCAGCTGAGATTATGACAGCTTATGACCAGAGGGCAAGGGTGGAAGAGAATCACCTGCCTATCTAACGCTGGAGAGCTGCAACATTTTCAGATACCACATATTTCCTACTCTATTGATGCTTGCTTTGCCAAATCTACATTAAATAATCTCAGAGAATGGAGGAGCTTATACATACAGCTGACTGTGTAGAGATAGGAATTGAAGTAGAAGCTATAAGCACTAAAATCTTACTGATAGCCAAGTATCTGTATTAATTAAGTCAGAAGCTTCTTTCTCTGCCAGGCCACACTTCCTGTAGAACCACTATAATAAGTGATCATTTCTTACAGGGGTTGTGGGTGACTGTATTTTATCTACAGTCAACCTTCTTTAAATCCACTGGCCTCTGCCCTAGGAAAGCTAGAGAAAAGATGCTGCCTTCTTGTCACTTGAAAAGATGACAAAATTTCAGAAGCAATATTGAATATTTCATAGAACCTCTCTTTCTCTTCCCTTTTAATTTATATTTCATTGTAGGTTCCCCAGAAGGAAAGGGCAAAAGTAAACAAGAATTCTACTTGTCAAGTGTTAGAGTGAAAATGCCTAGGGAAGGGTCATATGATGCTAAGTTGGAATCCATATCTCATGTATATAAAGTTGTTTGTGAATGTCCGGAGGGAAATTAACACAATTATTTTACAGATTAGAAGTTTGTTAGGTATCAGAATAGCTCAAGAGCCAGATACTCATTCACTATTTTTTCCTTGTGTAAAGTATAAGGAGAATCTGGGAATATCTTAGTGAACCAAATGTTTTTTTGTCAACAATTCCCGTTCGGAAGTGGCTTATCTAAAAACGTGTTTATGCTTTTCTCATAACTCCCTTTCTGTGTTAAACTTGACACCTGAAGAACTAGCTGTGTTTTGGGGCTCTGAGGAGGAGTGAGAAAAAACTAAAAACTCATAGTGAGCCATCAGGATAGAGAGATACTGAGCAGCAGTGACCTTTCCCCTTCTCTGACAATTTGTTTGGTAATGACACAAGGCAGAGCAGCATGCAGTCAGCTTCTCCATCCCCAAATCAAGTTGGCAGAGTGATCACAATAACGCAACTGCTCACACCAGCGAGCTAAAAGGATGTGACACAGAAGGACCCAGTGAAGCGGATGTGTGACTAGCAGAGCAACAACCGCTTTTCTCCAGCACAACAGTGAAATTTGCCTCCCAAACGCCGCACACATATGGCTGTGAACAACGTGTGGCAATTTTTCCTTCGGTTCAGAATCTCTGTGGTTTATGTCTCATGGAGATTTTCTTTATGATTCTCTGTCTTCCAGCAATCAAGTCATTGGCACATTTTTTCTAACATTACAACAGTTGCTATGTTTAGCAGATCTGGAATATTTTTATTTTACAGCTCTTAAAATATTACCATTTATTTTCACTGATAGGTCCAAGTTCTGTTGAATCTTAGGAAAAGCAAAACAGACAAAGAACTTGGCCAGATGTGCTGCTTGGGAAAGTCCTTTGCGCAGGGCTTTGGACAGATAGATGTGTGCGGTTCCATTGAATCTAGAGGCCAGGTTGATGACAGGAAAGAGGAGAAACCCACTCTGTGCATGATGTGTGTGTATGATGTGTGTGTGTGTGAGAGACAGGTGTGTGTGTGTATGATGTGTGTGTGTGTGAGAGACAGGTAAAGTTGCATTCTTCACTATGCCTATGCAGACTTACTTCAGTTGTCAACTGCATTAGTTCCTCAGCTTGGTAACCACTAACTTGCACCCTGTTAGTCTCATATCACAATGAAATTGAAAGTGGAGAGTTCTGAGTTACAACAGGCAGATGTGACTAACTTCATGAATTCTCTGAGTAGGTCTTAGCCCTGCACTAGGCAGGACTTTGCATTTTTTTCTTTGCAGTAAATTACCCTGTGCTATACTGAGAAATCATGTCATACTTTATTATTATACCTGGGAACACAGCTCAAAGATCAATGAGACTTCAAAAATTACACTTATAAATTCAGTATTGTTTCTAATTTTTTAATTATTTTTTTCTCTTTAATTATTTGATTAATCTTGCATTCTTACATCTAGTAACCTGAGCAATTTTCTTGAAGATTACATTGTGTAATATAGCAACTGTTCACTTATCACCTTGTTTTGAAATTCTGTATCATTTTTATTGTTTTTGTGTTGTTTTGTTTTTGTCTTGGTTGTTGTTATTTTGATTTCTTTTCTCTTTAAAATAAAAACAAAAGTTGGTAGCAGCGTGGAAAGCCACAAGGCTTCTAAAACTTTATCTTACTTCTCTGATTTTCTCAACACTTTCATTTCAGACTGTCTTATCCCAAGTTTTCACAAATGTTAAGAGAGGCAGTTAGGAAATCAAGGTACTGGGATCAAGTCAATGAAAAAAAATCTCTTAAATAAAGATTTTTCATAGAAAGTATTGTTGGAAGTCACAGCATCCTCATTTTATATAAATGCATTGACATTAATTATTTTCAATTATTTCGTATATACCTGGAATATTTAAGCTATTTACATAAATACCATTTTAATAGTTTAAAATTTTTCCACAAGATACTCAACTTATTGAATTTTTTCTCTTCAAATTTTTAATATATCATGCTTTCATTAATATGATGTGAAACTATAATATGACCTTATGTTGAGATTTTAAAGTTGTTTCTTTAGTAATCAAATAAAGTTCAAAATATTATGTGTATAATGACCATTGTTCATATAATATTCTGCTGAGCTATACAGAGCAGGAACATCCTTTAATTTTGTCTAATCTAAATGATCACAACACCTCACACTTTGGTTCACACATGTGCGTATCTTTCTATACGTCAGAGCGTGAAGCACACCTATCTGCTTATGCGTATTAATTTATCCTCGATCAAAATATAAACTTGATTTTCATACTTAAATCTTGCTGTCCACAGAGGAGAGTCAGATGCTAGCGGTGGAATTAGCAAGGATGTTTTCAGGGAAATTGATTTCTGGAATCTGAAATCCCTGAAATCACTCAAAGTCCTTGTTGCTTTTCAGGTGCCCCATTAATCTTTACAGGGCTGTATTGACATCTCTGGCAGCTGCTTTCCCAGGCAGTGCAGTGCTGGGGGCAGATGTGAGCAGAACACCATGGCACAGGGATTGAAGGCTAATTCGGGGAATTCACATTAGACCTTTAAACTAAACAGAAAATGATATGAAGGGATTTGTTAAGACAGGGGCATAATTTATAACAATGGTGCCGAACTATTCCCCTATGAGGCTGGTTTCAGGAAGAGCTTGTTTCTTGAATTAAGTCCCTTGTTATATTATGTGGCTTGAAATTTAATAAGAGCAGGTCTCAAAGCCTAGGAAGTGCTTCTCCTTCAAATACTGCCTCCTCTGGTGGTTATTTAGGAGTTTTGGAAGCAGCTAGTATTGGAATTTTTGGTTGAGACAGAAGAATGCAGACTCAAATTTGCAGACCCTGTGTGTAAGAAGAAGTTGTCAATAAAATCAAAGCTTAAGGTAATAAACGTTTATTTCCCAAACCCAGGAAGTACTACACTGGGTAATCTGAACCTACTGTGATGATGATTCTATGAATGTGTCCTTTTTAAAGAAGAAGAAGAAGATAAAAATTTGCCCTAGATTTTTTGACTTCTTATCAGTAGCTGTAGTTCTCTTATAGGTGAGAAGGATGAAAGCCAAAAAAATACTTAGGAAGCAGTAGATTTAAAAAGTGTCAAAAGCAAAGAATATGGCTAATTTTTTCTCCATCTCACTACTTGCAAAACATCACTATTGTGTCCTCTTCCTCAGATTCAATTCTCAGAGGAAAACAATTAGCCATCTATCTGTGACTGTAGGAAACCCAAAAGACTATTTCCTGTCCAAATATTCTAATTTGTGCCTGCAGTCTAGATGGGGTTGCTTAGAAATATTGGCAATCTACTGAAAACATGAGCAATTCGATAGCAAACACTTAAAAATAACTGAGGCAGGAGTAATGACTCAGGTAGTGACTGCAGTGATGAGCTTATCCCCTTGCTTGCAAAACCAGAGTGATTATGTTAAACCTGGAGATTCAATCCTTTTCTCCAAAGCAGCATCCACTTTCATGTGAAAATGAGAGAAATTACATATAGGCAGACAGATAAAGAGGATTTACACCATTTTCAAGGTAATTTATTTTCAGTGCTTACTTTCTCAGCTTTATTTTCTCTATTAAACTCTATAAAAACTCCCTTGATTAAGTCCCCTCAAGCATCCCTGAGTGAGGCAGTCCAAAACATACACAGATCTGGCCATAAAGTGGATTTTATTCATTTTGTCCAAACAACAAAAAAAGTCAGGAGGATAACTGGAATCGTATAAAACAGACTGGAGAAAGAAGGGATGCATTAAAGTCTTCTAATATCTTACAGTCAAAGAGTAACTGCATCAGGATGATTCAGATACTTATGACTGAAATTTACCTGAAGGAAATATTCACTTTCTGTCTGAAAAATTTTATAAGGATAGGCTTTGCTTATGATCCTTCCTCTGGGATACTGATAAAATCGATAGAACAAAAGAATAGGATATTAGAGTTGATGCACTGTTGCAGCAAGAAAAGATGTGAGTGTTTATGTGAATTATACAGCACAGCCACTTTAAATAAATGTTCCATACCTGAAAACTTAGATGCATACTCGCACTGTAATGTTTAAATATGAAGTTTCCTTGTACTCATAGGCAAGGGTTCTTTACATAACTTAAACATGGATCCTTATAACCCCCCATCGGGGCTGACACATGATTTGCGCATGATATGATGTGACAGCATCATTACAGCAGGTTTGGGATCCAGATCTAACGGCAGGTCTGGGATCCTTTCTACGGAGAACTATGGGGAACATTTACAACTGTTAGGGCCTGAATGCTTCTGTCTCCCTCAAAGTCATATGTTGAAAACTAATCCTGCAATGTGATGGTATGGGAGGTGAAACTTTGGGATCTAACTCAGTCATTAAGACAGAGCCCCCATGCAGGAGATTAGTTCCTTATAAGAGGATGAGGAGCTCAGAGTTGTCTCTTGGCCCTTTGAGAATATTCTGATGAGCATCTGTTATGCAGCAGAAGGGTCTCCTCCAAGAACCTAACTCTGTGACACCCTGACTAGTTTCCCAGACTCCAAAAGTATAAAAAAGAAATGTTTATTGTTTAAACCATACGGTAAGATGGCACTTTGTTATCTAAGCTTATGACAGCCCTAAAGATATCACAAAATTTCCATGTGTTTTCCAGTACGCAAAATAAATGGCTTTGAGTTTACTTAATCCTTGTAATAGCTCAGTGGGTCAAGTCAGGGGGTGGTAGTATTGTATGTCACTAATGAAAGGAATGGAATTTGGAGCCGTCCTGTGATATACATAATAAAATCATAGATTTGAACAGCCCAGACAAGACAACCAATCTTTATGGTACTAGCTTGAAGCTCTTTCTGAGATGGGGGTTTTCCTCAACCTTTTTACTTTCTTTGCCTTTCATTTTATGGGCATTGTGTGAAAGATTTTGTGAACTAAATGAAACGTACTTGTCCAGTTGTAGTCTCTGTAGCCTTAATGCATGAGAAGGCAGAATTTTCCTGTTAGTCTCGAGTGTAGAAAGTCACTAAAACAGCTGTAACTCTCTTAGAATACTCTGGGACTTACTGTACCATTTGCATCCCACCTTACCTGGAGAGGACATCCTAAGGATCCAACAGTCCTTTAATTGCCAGTATCAAATTGATAGCTTTACTTCTTCTGCTCCTGAAGTCTAGAGATACAGCTCAGTGGCACAGTGCCTGCAGGGCAAGCACAAGGTCCTGAGCTTGATTCCCAGTACCAAAAAAAAAGAAAAAAAATGGGGATGGTATTTGGATGAAAGCTGAGGGACATGGAAAATTTTAGAACACCTAGCTGCCTGGCTAGTACTACTGAAAGCATGGAAGAAAACTGGGCCTTTTACATATTTCACAATTTTTCCCCAGTGCTGATTTCATACATAAAATAAAAAACTGCAATGAGACAGTGATTATAATTTAATGGCTAAAATAAGTGGTTTACTGCAGGTCAGATGGATTATTTTTAGCCTTCATTATGAGCAAATCAAATCACTGCCTGATTCATATGGTCAAACGATGCACCATTGACTATAAAAATAACTAGACATGACAGATAATTTGAACTATGCCCAGTTAGCAACTACATGATTTGTACTAACTTCATAAAAGTATCTTGCAACAGACCCACAATGACACACTCCTACACAGATGGTAAAGAAATAGCAGGCTCAGCCTCCAACTGGAGCACTTTGAAAAGGTAGTCTACTCAGTGAGGAATGTTGGGAGGCCTCTGCCTAAAATAATTTTGGTCACACAATGTAGAGTTAGGAAATAAGCACCTACTTTATTCATGATTCACATCTTATGAAACAATGTTCATCCTTAAGTTGGACATTAATTTCAAATGATTTATCTGCTATTCACAGAAGACATTGGATGTATGTTAATGTTGTAGTTTGGGTATTTTTCTTAGAATATATAATAATTTTATTTTATACCATCCAGCTTTTAGCATATTGTGTCTTTTATAACGGATAACCATTACAGTCTGCCCTAGAAACACCTACATATTCACACAGCTACTTGGTATCCCTGCATCTTGCTTTGCTTATCCTTTTATATCTCTGCATCTTTGCACAGGTCTGTCCCTGTTTCCTTTAAACCCTTCCTACACTTATCAAGTTGATGAATTTCTGTTTTTCGTGTCATTTGCTTTCTGAAGTTCTGCACGATCTTTCACCTTCCTCCTCATGCCTGGGTGGGGAAAGAGGTGAGAGACGATGCAAATAGGGAGCTGGGTGTCACCTCTTCCTTAATCCTGTGTCATGTTTTTGAGAAAGTCCAACCGCTTTCACCTCCTTCCAGTTTCATTAACTGCGCCCAGTGCTGCCCCTTTTCAGCCCAAACACTAGAAAAAAAAGGAAACATAATTTATTGATTTTCAAATCTTGGGAGTTTACCTCAAAACCTGGCGCAAAGCAAGTGTTCACTAACTATTTATGTCAGATTCCCTAGAAGAAGAGCCCGAAACTAAAATTCCAATGTGGTGATTTATTGAGGGAGTACTCTCAGGAGAACTCTTTTATTGAAGGAGAAAAGCATAATAAGATGCTGAGAAAAGAACCAAACAAGTAAGGGGTAGTAGCTTATGTCTAGCTTCAAACCGACCCTGGGATAGCTCTGGAATGAAAGGGGCATCCCAGACTTATTCTCTCTTGAAGCAAGAAAGGAGGTTTGCTATACTCTATATCACGCAGTTATTATCCCTGGGAAGCCTTGGAAAGGGGTGAACATAAATAATCCTACACATTTTTCAAACAAGACTGCTCTGATCTTCTAGCAAATCTTTGGCAAAGGCTGTTGGAAGAAGTTAACTATTATCATTTGTAGCAACTGTAGGCTGGGTACTCTCTTCCAGGAAAGGGACCTGGAACAGATGACCACAGTGTTTACTGAAAAGACAATAGGTGAAAATACTTATGAGCCTTTCACCATGCATATGAAATGTTATTTCCAGTGAAAATTCTAGTAGAATTTTCAGGAGATTCCAAAATTCTGATAGTACAATTCTCTGCATCAACTCATTAATTGTTCTTTTTACAAAAACAAACCCAGTGACTGAAACTAAATAGGAAATGATAATGTGGGTGTTTATGTCTTCAACACAGACCCATTCTTCAAGGGCTGTGGGAAACCATTTCCATAAATAGAGTGATGAATGTTGAATACCGGACAGAGTACATACGTAGGATGCAGACATCTGAATCAAATCCCAGCTTTGCTGGGCTGGTCACTGCACCCCCACCTCAGAGCTCTTCATTGAAAGTTGATGATAATAAGATCTACTTCAGAAGATTTTAAGAAATATTCGACAAAAGAACCCTATGAAGTGATTAATATGGCGTTAATGTGGTATCTTCACACATCATTTCACTTATTTAGTATACTATGTTCAAAAACAAAACAGATCAGAATGAAATTCTCCACTGATTCCTTTTGGCAGTGAGAGCCCTATTCCAGTATTTTAGGACCAGTTTTGAAGTGTAATACACATAGCTGAGAAAAAGCCAAGCTGATTTTCATGTTCAGTATAAAGATCAACTCTAAACACTCTAGATAAAATTTCCCCTTCTCCCAATCACTTTACATCATTAACCTAATTTATCTTCCTCAGAGTACTAATCACTATGTAAAATTGTTTAAATTTATTACCTATTTTGGTTTTATGGTCTGCTTCTCTCCCTAAGTGAAATCTAATCTCCTTAAAGGTAACTATTTTCTTTCTTTTTGTTCAGAACTCCATCCTTGGCATAAAATCCTGCCACACGCATTGCTGGAAAATGAATAACAGAACAACCATCTTACAGATCTTTTAAATTGTCTCACTGAAATCTCATATTTATTTTAACTTACAGGCAGAGCTGAATGCATTTTCTCTTAGAAGAGATCAAGGCCACACATGCTATAGCAGTTCTGGGACTTGCGTAAACACAAAGAAATAGGCGTGCCACTAGTACTGACATTCACTTAGTCATTAAATACGGAAACACATGACAGACCCATATTTCAGATACTCTCTTTAAAGTTTTGTAAATTCTATGCACTTTGAAATACTGCTACTATTAATATAGTCACAGACAAGAAACCAGCTTTCCATAAAGTTCTTTAACAATGATTATAACCCAAAGCTAATACTTTATATGCTATTTTTATGTCTGTTACAACCTTATCATCTTGATCCTCATCTTTGTTTTCCTCCTTCTTTCAAAATTTGTTGCTGGTAAAAAATAACGTCTTTTACAATGTTTTGGATACTTAATTTGTTCAGTTTGGATTCTAGGTACATGTGAATTGCAGTTGGACTTTTCACTTCATTTGGCTGGAAGCAACATATCTGAAATTGGAATCCTGGATTATTAAACTATTATTAAACTACTTCTTACTTGGAAGAAGGGTCAATTTTAACAAAATTACATAAATGCATGCATGGATATCTGAGGGCTTCTGCTGTGGGCTTATAGTTACCCCTGACCTAGTAACTAGTGGATATAAACATAGGAATTTTAGCAGATTCACATGGCTTTTACCTTCTCCACCCTCCAATTATCAGTATAACTGTAGGAAGCAATTCAATATTTTTGGCACATTATCAGGAAGTAAAATAAAAAAGAACAATTATATGAGAAATACTGATTCTTTTTTGGCCTTAAGGAGTGAATATGAGTATATATAGACACCTAGTCCCAAGATATATATTCTTTCTGTGCATTTTACTTATCCTTTTTGTATACAAAATCTGGCATAATTGAACATACTGCAGACCAGATCAATGTAATGCTATTAACTGTCAGTTAGTTTACCACATATTTGTTTAAAAAATAAAAGTATGTTCAGTGATTTAAGAATTACATATTAAATGTATTTCATTTCAGTTTCACAGCTAAGTTTAAATAGGCACATTGAACAATTGGAGTCTAGTTCATTCAAAACCTAGGATGTCTGCTTTTTCTAAGGTGATGGATGAACTACATTAAGAAAATATAACTGAGTCTATAACTCCAAAGATAGAACATTGTTTCTCCTCATTTACTAAATTACTCAATGACAATTTAATGACAAAATGAGAAGAAGAAACACTAAGAAAGAAAATGAAAACCTTAAGTTCTCAGAGTGAATGAAATGGAAATTTTTCACATAAATGCTTTAGACTATGTCAATGAAAATGTACCTGATTAAAAAAAATGAATGTTTAATATCAGAAAGAAATTAAATCTTCCAGATCCCTCCTGAAAATTTCATTGATTTTCCAAATTAAACAGCTCTTTCAGGGACTGTACAATGGGTCAACAGCCCTTAATAATCAAATATGTTAAGAGAAATTGGCAAATAACATAAGATTTTTATTCGGTCTCCATCCCATTGAAAAGCTTCTAAATTTAAAATCTGATTTAGCGATTTATTTTCAAGACTCTGTTTTTACTGGGTTGAAAACATGCTGAATTTATCCCAACATTAACTTTCTCCGATTGGCACAGACAAATCTATAAAGCAAAAGATTTTGAAACTGTGGGCTGCCAATGGCCATTTGGTTATTCACAGATGTGGCTGCTTCTGGATTTGTAAGTATCTCTCTTTAACACCCTTGCTTTTAGTTATATTGTGCTTGCCAACTGTGTGTGTAAAAGAAAAATGCTAAGGCACTTAAGATGTGTTACAGTATAAATTTTGGGGGATGATATTTGCAAAATCCTTTCAATGTAAATTTCTGCCATTCAAGATTTGTAAAATTTCAAAACAAGTAACCGATGGGCCACATAAGTAATATTTACATTGGTTCTTCTGTGTCAAATAGTGTGAGTTTGGTTGAGCCAAATAAGTTTGGGCCAATCCTGTATCTACTTGAATGATAAAATTTGGCCCAACATGGCTTCTGTACACAGTGATCAGTATCCTAGCTTGATATGTAAACAAATTGAAAGCTAACATGAATATACACCTGTAACCAAGCTACTGCATCTTGGTCAATCATAGAAGTTGAACTAAAGGAATCATAAATTGCCAACTGAACGGACCATGTCCATATGAGGTAAATACCGATTGCAGCCAATGAGGTAGTTTGGGTGTGTCATTTAGTCACCTTCTTTTGTCTGATTGTAAATAAAACCTGTGTGTGTTTGGGGCAGGGTAGGTCGTCACACAAACCATCTTAGATCTGGAAGTCTACTTGTTTTAAGCAACTTTTTCTTGCCCAAGTTATCTTTTTAAAACTGTTCTCAGTTTTTCTTTTAATAGCTCCATATGTACAAATACCTTATGTACATATTTTATAGGTTAAATATGTTTTGGAATAAATGACTTTAGTAAAGTATATTAATATTATGAATTCAATTTTATTTCATTTAACTAAGAGTAATGTTTTGCTCCCTTTACCAAATGAAATATACAAAATAACAACATTTACAAATATCACCAATAGAAGTCCAGGAAACACTGGGCATGACCAGTGATACCTTTGCCTTACTAAAGGTGCCAAGGTATCTTTTTAACACAATCACATTTCCAACTCGTTTAACTTTTCTAAAACCTTTGTCTATCTTTGAGTAGGCTAAAATCATTCTTTCCTGTATATGGCAATTTTGTTCCATACTCAGACTATTTCAAGATATATAATTTTCTCTTATTTATGAATGCAATATATTTCATGGAAGAGTAGACAAGAGCAAAATAAGAAAAATATAATGTCATTACTGACCACCATGGGAAGTGATTATTAATGTTTTCAGTGCATAGTTTTCTCCTGTTTATATACGTTACACATTATTGTAAAATAGTATACTGTGCTATACTATACGTTCTGCTTTGCTGTCTCTCTTTGTCATTTTACAAACTATTATGAACACAGTCCCATTTCAACTTATGTGTTTCACCTTATGCTTTGCTTTCCTTACCACAAGTCTGCTATCACCCTGCTTGTGACTAAAACCCCCTTGTGGCGAGTCTGATGGTTCTTTCATCAACCTCCAGCAATTTATGCTGCTGTCCCTACTTAATTTTGCCTGCTACATGTGCTTCCCTGCCTTGCCTTCTCAGATTGTATCTGCCCAAAGAATTTTTATTCTATCTCTTTTGATAATTAGATTGTTTCCATTTCTTCTGTGTTTTCTTCGGAGATGTAGATCATTTAGGTGTTAACCATTTTTGTCACTTCATGGTCACATTTTCCTTCCTCTTCTGTCATTTTTCATGACCCTTTACTGTGTCCTGGGAAAACTTCTTAAATATGTTTCCTACATCACAGATATTTCTATCATAGTTGATTCTTTCACTGCTATTTTTAATATAACTTAAAATTCTGTCAAGGTAATATTTCTTTCTTTCTAGAACTTTTCTAATCCCTTGTTTTATTATCATATCAAAGGATTTGATCTTTGGTTCAAGGACAATACATGTAACTGTATTTTTTCCTTTTGTTCCTTGTTCAGCATGGTTTTAGAAACTGTGGTCTTTTGCTTTTAGAAACTGTGATCTTTACCTATTTTTAAGTGGCTTATCTTTGTTTCTTTGGTAGCATAGTTTTAATAAGATGGGTTGAAGTGAGGAGAGGGGAAAAAAGAGGAATCAAAATATATCATGTACGGGTACAAATTCCCTATGGTGAATATGATCACTGTGTAGATCTAAAATGTACCAATAGCCTGTTAAAAAAATAAGTCCTTTGTCATTTTTTCTTTCTCAGATGAAAGGATAATGTCTATTCTCCTCCTCTATGTTTTAAATTTGTGATCTTTGCATCTAGTCTCTCTATTGGTACCTTATGCTCAGTAAGAAGCGATAGGTTAAACATAAATCTGGAGAAAGGCAGACAAACATGAGGCTGAATATTCCACCCTGAGGGAAAATCAGCCTGTTTATAACTTTTTCCCTCTATTCATGAAACCATATTTAGATGTCATTTTTTTCATTATCTAAATTTCTTTTCACAGTAGTCTTCATTCTGGGCATGCGATATATCTGTGATGCATTTTTTTTCCAACTTACTACTGTTATTGTTGTAGGAAAAATCATCCCTGTACAAGGAAAGAGCCTAAAGCATCCTTTATGTTAAGTCTCTACCGCTCAGAAAAATGTCCATCATGAGAAGCACTTTTAGAAGAAATACCTCCTGCAGGATATCTCCTGTGTTTTTCTGGGGGAGAAGTTTTTGGATGCTATTAAATCTCTAAGGAAACACATGATTCAAATGAATATTGGTATTCGTGTAACAATGCATGGGAGACAAAATATATATATTTTATATCTATAATTGTGTTTCTGATTCTTAAAGAAAATAAATAAATGAACCAAAGCAAGGAAAATGTTCAGTAGAACTTGCCTTTTACATCTTACGTTAAAATTAGCCCACAGCCTGTTTTTCCTTTACATGTAAATTAATATATAGTTTTGTATAAATG
This sequence comes from Chinchilla lanigera, assembly GCF_000276665.1. NCBI lineage: Eukaryota > Metazoa > Chordata > Mammalia > Rodentia > Chinchillidae > Chinchilla > Chinchilla lanigera. The sequence goes on from NW_004955402.1 coordinate 16,533,205, forward strand.
TATAGTTATATTCAGATATATAAATATATAAATAAAATGTATAGGAGAAAGCTTTTTTGTATACTTTATTTATACATTTTAAAAAGATATATAAAGTAAAGTAATTGTTTAAAGGATTATTGAGCTACAGTTCTAAGGTATTCCACTCCAGGAGAAAATTATTCAGAGTATAGTTTTGTAATAAAGTGGATAGAGAGGTAAAGTATGAAAATCAGAATATTTGAAGGAAAATCTCCTAGTAATATACTCATAGAGCTACTATGTTAGCAACTGTTTAGGTATTTATACTTTGTTTATAGTTCTGTTTTACTAAATCTTCATAGCAATCCTGTGAATATGAACTTATTAACATCATTTTATAATTAAGGTTATGAAATTCAGAGAATAGACATGACAGAACTGAGAGAAGAATCTACACATTTTAATTTTCATCTGGTATTATTTGAAATAATATAACTACATTTTCTCAGTAGAGAGAAACATATAACAATTACTAATGATTTACCCCCAAATTTCATACTTTAGTCTTTATTTCATGTACTTTTTAAATAACAGAAATTGCTTTTACATTTGAAATAGAAATTACATTAAGTCAACATCAGATCACTGAAAAATTGATAATTCTATTTTCTATTGCCTTTAAACTATGTTTTTTTAAGGTGTAATTGCTTTTATTTCTGATTTTCCTTTTTTTTGGGGTCACTATACAGAACTAAAGCTGGAATAAATCAGTGAGAATTGGGGAAGGAATTCCATATCATCATATTTTCTGGAACTCTGCAGATAGTCTACAAATAATCAATACTATGAGTTATAGAGATGTTTAAACCTTGTTAATTCTTGACTTCCAGCATTTTGTATTTATTATAAAACATGCATATAGAATGTGACCCAAACTTTATAATGGGTGCCCAAATTTACTTCTAGTAGAAAATTTCTGTTTCTTTCTCCCTTTCCTCCCTCCAGCCCCAAACCCATAAAGTAGTGATTATTTTCTAAGAGGTAACACTGGGCCCCAGTCTGCGGTGATGCACAGTGAAATGACCCCTTCTCTACCCCATAGAACTGTATGTACTTTGCTTCCCCGATCCCTGTGCTAGCGAGAAAATTAAATCTCTGGTGATCAACAGGTTTTTGGTACAAGTAAAGTGTAAAAGATGGCAAGGAAATAGGAAAATACACGTAGTCACGTTTCAACTGGAGAAAAAGGCGTGGCAAGAGAACTAGAGTGCTGAGGGACTCTGCAAATATTTGAGATCAAGAAGGATGTGGTAGGGCTGGGGATTTAGCTCAGCGGCAAAAGCGCCTGCCTGGCAAGCGCAAGGTCGTGAGTTTGGTTCCTGGTACCGGAGAAAAACCAAAAAACCAAAAAACCAAAAAAAAAAAAAGAAAAAGAAGGATGTGGTAAAAATTGTTCAGATGTCTTCTGTCTTACAATGTGACAGGTAAATGGATTTTATCACGTTAGAGTATAGGGCTTAGAAAAAAGACTACTCTTTTTGGATAGTATCAGTGGTCATCAACAAAATCAGATTTTTTAAAAGTTCAATTAGTTTTAAATCACTAGTGGTAGTGATAGATTAGTGATATATTTACTACTAGTATAAATGTATAAATCTAGTGATAGCTAAGCCTATAGACTCTTAAGTATTATTAGGACTATCTCTTGCATTACCAACACACAGTACATCAGTTGTATTACTTAATAGCTTGAGTTAGTGCTTGAGGTAGCCTTAAAATATATTGTATACTGTAGTTGGTACATTTATTTCTCAGATTTATATGTAATGAAAATGGTGAAAAATTACAGGAAAATATGGATTTGTATGAAAGAATATAGATAAAATTCAGTTCTGCTCAGCACTCTAAATGTATAGTTTGGACTGGCCACTTTTTATTTTGTTTTATCTATTTACTTTACTATCTTCCGAACTGTAGTGTATTGAGGACCTGTTCATATTTCCTGTTCATAATCATGAATGTTCAATATGTTTCCTCAGTAAGTGCAAGAAAACACAAATTTAGGACAAGTTTAAATGTTCTTATTTCTAGCTGAGGAGAAAACTGTACCATGTGCAATAGTAAAACATCAAATTTTATTTTTTAAAAAGCACTTAGGCATTATGGATTTGACTTCAGGTTTGTACAAACTAAAAGAAAAATGAATGCTAGATGTGTACAACATTGATTTTTCCAAGTTCAATAAAAAGTACCATTCAGATTAAGCTTGACAAATCAGTGGGAAAGTTGTAATTCAATTAAAATTTTAACCCAAATTTCTGAAATCTAAAGATTCTGAACAGATTTTCAGGTACATAAAGTGCTGTTCTTCCACTGGGATAAATCAGAATGGCTGTACAGATTGTGAAAGTACTAAAATGCTTCTGTACTTTATTTAGAAGTTATGTATAGATTAAAAAGATGTTTTAAGTATGAAGTTGGAAAGATTAATGTTATAGAAGTATACTGACAGAAAAGTATTTGCCATGGCTCACTGTTATTTTCCAATGTTTGAGAATAACATTTCTACTTTAACGTTATAAAATACAGTGGTACCTCAGTTCAAATATATCAAATAATATTGTTAGCACAAAATTACTGTTCAGTTCAAGAACACTGTTGTTTGCAAACAGGTTGGTTCCCAAACAGAAGCATTTTGGGAAAATTTTGATTCTGTTTGAAAACTCTGTATCAGGTGATGAACAAAACCTTGGCCATATTCGCTCCATGAACACAGATGTGGTCATATTTTGGAGAACTGTGGACAAATTCAGTTCATGAACCAAAGTACCACTCTGTTCTCAAACCTGTAGGCGCAGATGCTTACATAGCTGAATTCTGAAAGAAAGGATAGTACCCTTCAGATACCGCACTCTATCATTAAATGTTTTGATACTACAATATATAAAAATCATAGATGTATTCTACCAAAGTGATTATATACATGCAGTTCAGTTCAACATGGAAATTTTTCAGTATGAGATAATGATAATGAAGAAATATTCAATAGTTTAATTATATCATATAAAAAGCCATTACATTTGTCACACCTAGAACATAATGATTAATAACAGTAATTTTGTGCTAACAATATTATTTGATATATTTTAATTTTATGGAAAATTTTTTTAATAATTAGTGACACAGTGCAACACTTCCTGAATATAGGTTATTTTAACTCATTTAATTTCTATGGTTCTTATTGCTATAAAAGATAAACTTACGAAGAGAGAGAAATCTGAATAGGAAAAGAGGACACTAGCTACACTTATCAAATCATTAAACTTATCTTACAATTTTATTTGAATAATTCTGCAGAGGAATTTGTTGAGGTTCAGCTTTTAAAATTTTGCCTTTTCTCTGATCCTAATTATTTGAGGGATCTCCAGACTGATTTCCAAAGTGGTTGCACCAGTCTACATTGTGACCAGCAATGAAGAAATGTTCCTTTTTCCCTACTGCTCCTCCAGCACTTGTTATTGGTTGATTTCTTTATGGCAGCCATTCTTACTGGGGTGAGATGAAACCTCAGTGTTGTTTAAATTTGCATTTCTCAAATGATCAATGATGTTGTACATTTGTTCATGTATTTATTTCCCATTTCTATTTCTTCATGTAAGAAGTGTATATTCATCTCAAATGCCCATTTTTGGATTGGGTCTTTGAATTTGGCAGGTCTGATTTTTTTCAGTTCTTTATATATTCTACATATAAGTTCTTTGTCTGAGGGACAGTTAGCTGAAATATTTTCCCACTCTGGGTTGTCTTCTTTTCACTCTATTGGTGATTTCTTTTGAAAACAAAAGCTTTTTTATTAGGATGAGATCCCAGTTGTTGATTTTTGAAGTGTTTCCCATGCAGTTTGTGTTTTGTTCACGAAGATGGTGCCTATTTCTATGTCATAAAATTTTGACATATTTTCACTTCCAGTAGATTTAGTGTTTCTGTTTTAATATTTAGATATTTGATCCATTTTGACTTTAGTTTAGTGTCTGGTCATAGACATGGGTCTAGTTGTAGTCTTTGGCATGTAGGGAGCCAGCTTTTCCAGCACCATTTATTAAAGAGGTTTTCTTTCTTCCAGTGAACATGTTTGGCCATTTAACCCAGTTATTCCACTTCTGGGTATTTTCTCAAAAAAATTAAAAACATCATACCACAGTGATATAAATGTGCACTCATGTTTACAGCAGCACAATTTGTCATAGCAAAATCTTGGAAATAACCCAAATGCCCATCACCTGAAGAGTGGATAAAAAGATGTGGTATTTTTATACAATGAAGTATTACTCAGCTATAAAGAAAGACAAACCCGAGGCTTTTGTAGATAAATGGATGCAACTAGAGACCATACTCATAAGTGAAATAAATCAGACCCACATGTGTAAACATCATATTGTCTTCCTAGTGTAAGAAACTGAAAGAGTAAATAATATTTGAAAGAAGGTACAATAGATGTTGTGAAAGAGAAAAAAAACTGCTCAATAGGAAAGAACAACTGGGATGAAGGAAAGGAGGAAAAGAAAGAAAGAAAGGAATATACATATATATATATATATATATATATATATATATACACATACACACAACATAGCTAAGATAATTGTACTACTAATTTTCTATTGGTTTGTTGAAAGGAACAGGTAATGTTTAATTGCTTGTTCAATCTTGCATGCCTATATCTGGTAATCTGAGCAACTACTTTGAAGATAATCAACCATTGTTGATTTCCAATCTTGTTCTGAAATTCTGTGTCATTTTTATAGTTTTTGTGTTGTTTTGTTTTTGACTTTGTTTTTGTTAATTCATTTCTGTTCTTTTTAAATTTAAAAGTTTAAAAAAGAAAAAAATAAATTTTTCCTTCTCAAATACCTACTGATTATGTTTTCAAATGATTTAGAAGGGATTAAATGATTAGATTTTTTAGCAAATGTGTGTCAACATCCCCTGAAACTCTTTGTTTGGAATATTATAATAGATTTGAACATAAATAAATGAAACTCTTAGGTTAATTTTGAAAAATGAAAACCTAACTAAGGAAACATCTCTAATCATTTCAAAGTTCTGTGTTCACAGGCCCAATATCTTTTGTAAAACCACTGCAGCTTCACATTTTAAAGGGTTACTCCTACCTTGAAAGTGTGGATGAAATGTGCTTATTTTTCTCTACAACCTCTGTTACTCATTTACCATACTATTGACCAGTACTAAATTTTAAATATGGGCTTATATGTTCAATTATTTCTTTCCTTATTATATATATATATATATATATATATATATATATATATATATATATTTGGGCTAAAAGAATTATAAATACACAAGAGTTGGGGCAATTTTTTGGATCTGGAATATTTCTCAAAGATCCATGTGTTAAAGTTTCAATCCCTGGCTTGGTGCTATTGGGAGGTGGCAGGAACTAGGAAGTGGGACTCTGGGTGATCTTCCAGTCACTGTGAGTACGCTTTGGAAGGGGCTGGTGAGTGCTTGTACTCTTCATCCTCTTCCCTTTTGTTTCTTGGCCATGAGGTGAATATTTTCATGTGCTGTCACAGGTTGAAAGCAATAATGTCAACTGATTATGGACAGAAATGTCTTAAAATGTGAACAAAAACAATATTTTTCTTCCATATAAATTGATTTTCTCCTGTATTTGTCATAGTGAGGGAAAGCCATCTAATATAGCTGGCACTTATAGGCTGAAGCATTCTCTAAGACACTAAGGGAGAATAACGGTGCATGGTGGCCCTGCCAGTGACAAACGGGATTGTAGCAGAAGTGGCTTTCTCACATTGATATCCAGGAAAGGTGTCAACATCAACATATTTATCAAATTTGAATTAAGAATTCCTTCTTCATATTCAAGAAAAAATATAAATGGGTCTTCTAATACTTATTTCCCAGATCCAAACCAACAATTTTGCTTTTTCCCATGAGTTCATACCCCACTTTGGAAATAGCCATCTGAGTTCTAAAGATACACATTTTACTGAACACTGCTAAATGTTTTGATTTGTGAATATTTTACTTAAAAGCACATTCTGTACCCCTGTGATATAAATCCACTGAAGAAAAGTGATCACCTGTATTATATTTTTCCTTATGAAAATGTTATCTAGATAATCAGCTTTTATGTAAGTAAAAATAATTCAGACCGACATTGTCAACTTTTTTACTACTGTTCAATATTTAATTACTAATCAACTTCATTAGCTTCAGAGTCTTGTTTGGATCTTCATATTTAGGAGAAAATGTTTCAGAGAAGATTAGATTAGGTGGGAATTAGAAATTGATTTTACTAATGTCAACTGTTTTATCCTGTTCCTATGGAAGTTTTCTCACCAATATCTATTACTAGCTTCTTCTTAATTATACTAAGCCTAAGAAATTCAGTCTTGCCATCCAAGATAGTAGTAGAAATATTTAAATATAGATTCAATCTGTTTATTTCATTACCTTGGACCTTAGGTTTCAATATGTTCAAGTCTATTTTCTGTTTAATTTTTAAAAAGACACAAATTACTTTCAAAAATTCATATATACTACTTACCGTAAATATCATGGTAAAATATTTCAAGTTATGACCAGGTGAGACTCCTCTATTTGCACTTTCAGAGTTTCTGAGGGAATCAGAAGAGAGAGTTGTATAATTGACAGCTGTTTGCAAGACTCCAAACTCTAAGAATAATTTAAAGGCAGATTACTTTTACAGATTGTTCATTAACATACAGAGGGGCTATCACAAGGGGCTTATTTCCTGTATGCCTCTGCATAAATAGAATCTTTGTGTGAGAAGTGTGTGTGTGTGTGTGTGTGTGTGTGTGTGTGTGTGAAATTGGTGTTGGGAAGTGGGTTAGTGAGAGACTAACAGAAGGCTGTTCCACAGTTGAAAGGGTCATGGGCCAGGTTTAATAGAAGACTTCAGCAAACAAAACTGACCTGAGAGTTTTTCTGAAAAACTCAATCAATCTCATATTTTCCCATGAACTACTTAGTACAGTTAGAAACAAAGGAGCTGAGTGAGCACCCCCTTCCCTCCATTCAACTGTAAGCACCACATCATCCTCATGATTATCTATGCTTCTGTAATCCTAAAAAAGGCACAAAATAAAATAATAAAAGCCCAGATGTTGCCATGCCCAAGGTGGCAGATCACTGTCTATGACCTTTTAAATATTGCAAGCCTGAGTTATTGGGTTCTTTTTTATTCATTTTTTTCCCTTTTTTGCTATTCCTGCTGCTACTTCCCTGTGATCTTCAATAAACACAGCTACTTATCACATAATGCAAGACGTATGCATGGCAATGCTTTCCTCGTAATACACAAGAACCTGGATTAGTTTTGGCCCATTCAGCTGTAACATACTTATATAAAATATGACTGTGAGGAATAAAGGTCTCTTGAAAAAAATAATTTCAGTTTTATGATTGCATGAGCTTATAATATGTGTGTGTGTGTGTGAGAGAGAGAGAGAGAGAGAGAGAGAGAGAGAGAGAGATGTTTATGCATTTAGTGGATGACTTGTTTTTCTAATATCATTTTCAAACCCGAGCTAAGCAAAGCATAGTGCCCTCAAATAAATATTTCACTAAGAAGACTTTATACCATAATGAAAGTAGAACAATTACACTTTGACTTGAATTTGGCTATTGTTGGCTAAAAACTTTTAGGATTCTAATTGATCTACCCAAACTCAATATTCGTTTGGAGTCTCATTCTGAACATTTCACTGCAATTTATTGTTGAAAACTGTTTGCTTTAAGTAACAGTGACAAGTCAGAAAGACAGGGTGTTTTTGAAATCTGTACTTAGGACTTTATAAGCTTCTATAAAATTTTGTCTTAACACATGAACCCAAAATGTCTAGCACTCTGAAAACTTTGAATCAATAAACAGTTAAATCCTTGAAGGCTTTATCATGATCCTTACACTTTATGCTTAAATATTGATAGAATCCATACGCACTTGAGACATGGATTATTTTCCAGAATGTGAGCAGATTTTCAGTTTTAGTTTTCTTTTTCTTATATATATTTGACCTGTGCAACCACCTCGAAACCTACAGTGGACATTTGTCTAGGAGTCAAACAGTACTAGCATGACTGTGGAAAAGTTTTATTGCGTTGCATTCTGGGCTCAGGAATAGGCCTTAGTGGGAATCGGAACCCAGGAGGGAAGATTGGATATATAGGGAAGGCTTGAACTCTGTCAGCTGGAGACCACAGATGCTGATTCAGTCCATGGTACCAAGGCAGAGGCAAGAATTCTGAGATCTATCCAGTGCTATGTTGCCTCATGGATGCTATGGCACAGAATCGAAGAAAAATCTACAAGAATGTGGCGAGACGGTAGAATTAGTGATAGACTAATTTGCGAAACTCTGCTCTATGAACCGCTGGGTTTCTTTTTTTTCCTGTGTGCAGTATATTCCTAAGGAGGAGCTTATAAAAATGGAGATGGGTTTTAAAATGCCAACTAAGACCTCACTATACTATACTTGACCTTAGTTAAAAGGTGGAGAAGCGATACATCTTGCTATAGTTAACTACAAAAGTTCATTAAGTTGTTTAAATTCTGCTATCTACTTCTGGCTTCTACCTGTGAAATAAAGTTCTAATTCCTTTTAGATGATAGATGTACAACTCTGAAAATAAAACACAATAAGAGATATGGCAGAACTGTAGATGTAGATTGTTTACAATCAGTGACTTTGTGTCCCAACAACCTTATAGTTTGATAAGAATAATTATTCTTATAGAATAAATACAGAATAAATAATTTTATTTATTAATTAATAATTTTATATAATAAATAACCTATAGAATAAATAATTTCCCCCCAAGGCTCATGTGTTCACAATTCCAGATTTCAATGCATAATAGGATGGGGGAATGGGACTCCATCAATGAATTAATCCATGAATGAGTTTGTACCTGAGTGGGCTGTAGGACATAGGAACTAGCTACAGAAAATAGCTCACCTGTGATACAACCTGGAAGGGTAGATCTCCCCAGCTTTTCTCTGTTTCTCTGCTTCCCACCTGATGTAAAATGAGCAGCTTAGATGTGTCATGCCTTTCTACCACGATATTTCTACCTTGAACCTAGCTGACCATGGACTGATATCTCTGAAACAATGAACACTAAAACTCTCCTTCTTTAAATTATTCTTGGTATTTTGCCACAGTAACAAAAAGCTGACTAACACATATGCCAACATTTCAGTAACAGATATAGAATTAGAAGTAAAATCTTATTCCCCTAAGTAGTTCTAAAGTATCTGTGCTTGAAAAGAAGCATATTACTTCACAGGTTTATATTAGTTTTTTTACTGAATCTTTATCTATTATAAAAAGCAACTCCGACAGGTGGGAAAGTAATTTTTCATTGATGCTATAACAAAAGTAATAGTTGCTCAAATGAAAAAGCATTGAAAACTGAAAAATATACGTAGAAAATTAGCACAAAATAACAATTTTCAAAATAAAGGAATCACCAAAATAAATTAAAATTGTCTTTGCCATCCTTCTTTCCAAAAGGATTATAGACGTGTAGGCTAAAGCCTTAGCGACATTTTCATTACTAATACTTTCAACTTTCAAATGGCATTTGTACCTTTGATGATTGTTTTCTATCATCTGAGAGATTCAGATACGTAGGTAGATTACAATTCCTTGTGATTACAGAGTAATGAAATTACTGAAGTGTAAAAATTTTCAATTATCTACATCAACCTCATGCATATGGATTATCACTGGCAAATGCTTTATTTAAAATTAATTTTATTAGTACATTTTAGATATACACAACAATCACATTCATCATGTGGAATTTATACCTATGCATAAAGAAACTTGATTCTTCTTTTCTTCCTAATCCTCTCTCCTTTGAACTCCTCTTCCTCTTCTTATTTACAAAAGCTTTGCTTCTATTTTTTCTTTCTATTCACTTTTTTTCATCCTCCTCTTTTCCAATTCCCTTTCCTCCTCAACAATTTTTTCCTATTTAACAATATGTATTATACATTTTTGTCCTCATTTATCCTTTCAGTTTCTCACTCCAGAGTAACAGTGTGGTGATTAAACATGTATATCTAATGTATTTCACTTAAGAGTATGATCTCAAGGTGCATCTACTTAAGTAGAAGTGTCTCGAGTTTGTCCTTCTTCTTTATGGCAGAGTACTACTCCACTATGTAAAAGAAACCACATCTTCTTCATCCATTCATCAGTTGAGCGTTTGGGAAGTTTCCAGGATTTAGCTATTACAAACCTTGCCACTATAAACATGGGTGTGCATATAACATTGTGGTATGATGCTTTTAATTCTTTTGGTAAGATACCAAGAAGGAGAAGAGCTGGGTGAAATGGAGCCTCTAGCTTTAGTGCTTTGAGGAATCTCCACGCTGATTTCCACAGTGGTTAGAATAGCCTACACTTCCACCAACAGTGAAGAAATGTATCTTTTTCCCCACAGCTCTGCTATCATTTCTTATTGGTTGATTTTCTGATAATAGCCATTTTTTTTCTGGAGTAGGATGGAATCTTATTGTTTTAATTTGCATCTCTCTAATAACCAGTGATGATGAATATTTTTTTATATATTTATTTGCCATTTCTACTTCATCTAAGAAGTGTCTATTCAAATTCAGAAGCCCA
>NW_004955402.1:16544269-16554658 GCF_000276665.1 Chinchilla lanigera
CATCCCCAATTGTTATCACCACCTCTTCTCTTCACGAAAATAAAATGTGTTGAGAAATATAAATTTACCTTCATAAGAATCATAGATTATAATTAAAAGAAATCTGCTGCCCATGCAAACATAAGTGATTTATTGCTCTCCCTGAATGATTGAAAAGTGACATTACTTCCTTTCATGTATGCATGCATGGTTCTGAGACCCAGAGCTTCTTAACTAGACATCACACAGCCTTCAGACTATGAGCCTTAACGCACCCTTGTATATCAGGCCACTCTTCTCTGTATGGATTCATTGGCCTCCCAAAGGAGGAATCAGGACAGGATCTCCCTGCAGGATTCACTAATGCTGAGGACTTGCTTCATCGATCCCCCGGACAGATATCTCTCAGTTACCTGCTGAAGAGGAACTATCACACAGAGGAACGAGTCTGATAGCAGCCATATTTTGAGGTTTAGCTAATAATTACTGTAAGAAATAAGTGTCTCTGATTCCAAAGCCTATGTTCTTCCTGTTAGTTACATAAGGGACTTTTTCTTGGTGACGGTGTGGAGCAGTCTATGAGTTCAGTGCATGGAAGGGGAGAAGCAACCCAGCTGCATCTTTTTTTCTTTGTTTTCATACAGACAACCCAGTGGGGTGAAGGTAGGCACAGGAAATATTAGGAGAAAAATCAAGTGTGTGAATTATGACTACTGTTATGGAGATGGGATAAAAGAAATATGAAAATGAGAAATTTTATTATTTGCTATTATTTTTCTTGTAAGAAGATCCTATGTAAAATGAGAAGCTGTAAGTAATATTGAGATATACTTTAGAGAATTGGTGTGATAAAAGAATAATTTATGATACTTTGTATAAAATTTCTCAGAAAAATTACATGAAGTGTAGTAAATTTAAATAGGTTCTATTAGAGCATTACACTTATAGACTCCCAATGTATGTTACATACATAGATTTCAAAGATATAGTTCTGATTTAAAATTACAATTATGGGCTGGGGACATAGTTCAGTGGCATAAGCACTTGCCCAGCAAGAACAAGGCCCAGGGTTCGATTTCTGGTACCAAAAATAAAAATGATAACTTACTGCTTGCTGTATAAAAACAGCGGCAGCAAGGCTTTATTGAGTGATTGTTGCATCTTTTGCACTCTTCCGACCACTTTATTTGATATTTTGTTTTAAAGTCATAACAGGCACTTAAAGTAGGTGTTTTTATTCCTGTTTTTTGACATGTAAAGATGAAAACGTAGTTGATGCATGGACAGTTTACCTAGGTTCTCCACAGATCACATGTCACACACTTAGACTATAAACCCAGGTATTTCAGATTTCACAACCTGTCATCCTAATGCAATTTTACTTTTTTGCTAAGTGTCATTTTAGGTACCTTTCTGAAGTACTTTTCTATAATCTTTAGCTATGATTTAAGAACATAAAAACAAAAAACCCCATAAAAACGCATAGCCCTGATTAGTGCTCAAAAACTCATTTCTGACCAATTCAATAAATACTTGAATGAGTAGCTGTATTAAACTGCAAAAACATAAATCTTTATACAAAGGAGTGAAATAATCCTCACATTAATAACAAAAGTTATACATTCCTGAAGTCTTCAAAATACCATACATTTCATCTTATTTATTCAATGCAACATCGCTGTGAGATGGGCATTTTTATACTGACTTAACTTTATTAAAGAAACTAAACCTCAGTGTTATTACCGTCTAAGAAATGGAATATTGGGTTGCAGAATCTGAACTTGAGTCCAAGTCTTCTGTCTACACATCTAATCTTTATTCTACTATGCACATTGGCCTTCAGAATCAATCACATCTAATTTTATCAATCACATCTAATTACTTTTTCCATTTTTCTGACTTTGATTTGCTCTAAAAAACATATATTTTAGGAGCAAAAATTCTTTTTCTCTCTTCTTTGAATTCTATGTGGTCACTTTTATTTTATGGGCTGAGCCATTATATCACTGCTTTATGCATCCCTCTCTACCACTCAGAAGCCCCAAGCGATTCTGGGACTATGTTCGTGTCCTCTATGTAAACCATTCCTTTGAAAATTAGATGAGTGGTAACCTTATTAATAGTTCATGTGCTCAATCCTGCTTGAATTGATACTGTTGCAGTAATTTTAGTGTGAAATAATGTAATATAATATGCATAGAGAGTTAGTAGTCCTATAAGAGAATTAATAAAACTTAGTTGCTAGAGGAAAAAGTTCTCACTTTTTAACTCCATTTCATGAAGACTTAGCCTTTCTCTCTGCCCATGTTCAAGCTGCATACTTCTTAGTAAAGTATCTTTATGTGCTGGAGTGTGGAGAAAATCTAAGATCAGCATTCCCTGTAGCAGAATTACGAGTGCTGTGCCCTATATATTTTCACAGAAGTGCACTGGGATCTGTAAACCAATGTAGAGCTAGCAGGGACACCAGAAGAAGCTGTATTAGCAAGAGGACCAGCTGCACCTACGTTGCTAGGTGGTTATATTGAATGACAAATGCATAAATGCACACAACACAACAAATGCCAGTGACTTTAGTGCTATGTATTGTCAAGATGCAAATTTCTAGTGGACAGAGTGGCAAAGCACTGTTCTGAAAGACTTGTAGTATGTAAGCAAGGTCTCATCCACTCCAGTGTGATGTCTTGCTCTTGTGACCCAGTAGAAGGCAGAAGAAAAGTATCTTCATCCATTTCTTTCGGTCTTCATGACTTTGCTGGTTCCTGTCCTTCACTAGATAACACTAGAGAACCTCACTCCAATGTTTGAGGAATCTTTGCATACCTTATCTTGCATACTGACCTTGAAATTTGTGTTTCTCATCTCTATAAAGTCCATCAATTTTTGTGATATTTTGCAGATTTTTCAAGTCTCATTCTCTTTTCCAAGCCTATCTGCTCAATATTCCACACCCAGAGCACCAGCTCCTAACACCCAGATAGAACGGGCAGCTTCCTTTTGTTAGGAAGCAAGATGAAACTTCTCAACAACTTGAAAAATGTGCCTTAAAAATTGCAAGTCTTTTGAAAATGTGCAGAAGTTAACACATGTAGATATTTTATTACTTCTATAGAATGCTTGTTGTTAACAGGAAATATTTATTTTCCTTATTAATGAAGTATCAAACATTATTAAAAAATGCAAATTTAAAGGAATGTTAGTAATGTATAGGGAATTTTATACCCAGCATTTGCAGAAAGTGAACAATACAAAATATGTTCCTCCAGTCATCTACCTTTGCAAATACTTATTTTCATTGGGTAATTTACAATCTGTTTAGGGGTACACCAACAAGTTCATCAAAAGATCTTAATACAAGCTGGATCTGGTGGTGTACACCGGTAGTCCCAGGATTGTGGGAAGCTGAGACAGGAGGATTGCAAGTTTAAACCCAGCATGGGTAAGTAGTAAGACTCTTATCTTGTAAACAGCTGGGAATGTAGGTGCACATTCCTTAGTCTCTCTATCTCTCTCTCTCTCTCTCTCTCTCTCTCTCTCACACACACACACACACACACACACACACACACTATCCTAATGCAGCCCAAAGTTTACATCTAGCTTGAGTATCAGACCAGATCAAATTTTGTGATGTTTCCTTGCTTGAAATAAATAACAAACATTAAAATGAATTTTAAATTATTTCATTATATTCACACACACACACAAAGTACTGGAGACTGAACCTGCGGTCTTGCACATGCTAGACCAGTGTTCTGCCACTGCACTAGATTTCTGAATTTTAAATCATTTCAAATAAAATAATTTGTTTTATCTTGAGCGTGCTCTTATAGCAGTGGTATTTTAGTTTTCTCAGATGTTATATTTTCTATTAATTCTTTATATAGTCTCTCACATGTGTAGGTTTATCCTATATTTGTAAAGGTAATATTTTGTATGTGCAGCTTTAAATAATCATAGTTGTTACTTTCTAAATATTGACATTTTATGTTAATATATTTCTCCATTGATATATTTCTCCCTTTATCCACCTGTAGACCTTCACAATGTTTGCATTATATAGTCAGAAGAGAGAAGAGTGGGAAGAGGAAAGTGTAACTTCAGTAAACCATTTGTCCAGAGAACTAGACAGCAGCCATGTGCTTGAATGAAGCACAAGAAGGAAAGATTGAATCACCATTAACATTCAAGAATATTCCAGGTTGACACAGTCCATGGATTTTGGATATTTCTCCAGAGTGTGGGTGTTAGACAAAATGGCCCCAGGTACCCTCCATGCAGTAGTCAGTTTTAATCACTAATTTATTCGAATATATTGAGGAATTGTATCTAATGTATTACCTTAGAAGAATCTATTTTTTATTCTATGATCCCTGTTAATTTGTGGTTATCTTGGGTTGGCACAGTTTTGATCTTGAATGGAGACCATGTGTTGAAGTCTTTGTTTTTAGCCTGCGGCCCCATTGGGAAGTGGTGGAACCTTTAGGAGCTGGGATCCACTGGGAAGAAGGTCACTGAGAGTGCATACTTAAGGGACATACTGGACCTCAGCCCTTGCTCCTTCTGTCTTTAATTCTCAGCTTCCAGAAGATGAGTAGGTTGCTTCACCATGCACTCCTTCACATGATAAGCTACACTGCCACAGGCCCAAAGCAGCAGGCCAACTGACCATGGACTAGAGCCTCTATAGTTGTGAGCCAAAACAAATCTATCCTCATTTCCAATTTATTATCTCAAGTACTTTGTTACAGCAATGGAAAGCAGACTAGCAGAGGCTCACATACACTTTGTCATAAACAGGACACAACAAATGAGGTCCTAGAAACCTGAAAGAATTGTTTTCCCAGATTTGTTTTATACTGGAAAGCAGCATAGGTATCCAGAGAAGCAAACAACAAACAGAAAATCATGACAAGGTGAAGGTAGATTTTCATCTTTCATACATCAAAATGTCATTCATTGCTGAGTTTAATCAGTTGGTAAAAATAAGCTACAATCTTTCACTTCTCATACCTGGGCCAGGCTTTCCTTGGAAAAATTCTCTATGCTCCACTGGATTTCTGCCTGTGAATAATTCCTCATATATCTAGAAGGGATTTTTTAATACAGTATCCCAAATATCTCAGGTTCCCTTCCTTAAACATCATAGGACTATACTCCTGGCATTATTGTGAATGATAGATTCATGTGCCTCATCTCTCTCTCTTTCTTTCTCTCTCTCCTATTAAAGTTTCTGACAGAGGCTCTTCCTCTTCTATTAGTCAGGGTCTTTGACTAAATTCAAACTGGGAAGCGATCTCTAGTAAACTCACGATGGACATGTAGCATGAATGAGAAAAATTTTTGTATTAGGACACTAAGAGCTGGGTTTTGGTTATTGAATATACATACTGGCTTAATTTATGTAATATGTGACATCAACATTTCAATACTTTATAAAAGCTGCAGTTTTATTCCTTAAAATATTTTAGTAACACCATATTGTTCAATTTCTAATATCTGAATTATGCTAAGACTGTTTCAATTGTTAAATGCTTTCCTGTTCATGGATAAAATTCCATGAGCTTTAATAATCTGTAGAGTTTATCATTAACTTTGACAAGCACTAATGACATTAAACTTCAATCATATGGTAATTATAGTTAACATTGGATTGTTATTGTATTTATATTAAAGGCAAAAGCATCAAATACATGTGAGAAATCAGTTTTGCATTCTAATAATACTATGCCTCTATGCTCAGAAATAAACCTGGGAGTTGATAAATTCTACTGGGAAATAGTCATTAAAATACATGACTGCATGCTGCTAGTGGAGGATTTTGACACAAGTTCATTTGTTTTTCTGTGTGTCACTGTGATTCAGGGCATGTTAAATTTAGTTTAATGCATGTCTGGGACTCACAGAACATGGACATTTTGATCAGCAATTACAGACAGTTCTGTAGTTTCACTAAAAACTTGTTTACATTGATGAAAATAATATTTTGAGCTTTCATTTCCATTTTATGCAAGAGAATAAACTCTAGTAACCATCTTTCTTCATTATATCTGAAAGTTCTACAGTTTTACCTTTTAAATTTCAACCACCTCATCTCTAATCTATTACTATCGGGAAGAAAACACATCAAAACCATTTCCATCTTTCTCTAAATTTAAGAATTTAAAGCTCAACCTTGAACTTTATTTTTGAAAGGTATAGTGCAATGAAAATCTCACTAATGTCCAGAACCTAACTAACTACACTGTGCTATTCATAGCTGCTTTCTAGAATCAAGTGACATTCAACCATTTTCCTCTCCTCAGATATGTGTGGAATCTCATGCAGCTTACAATGGAGGTGAAGGGGTTGAGAAAAGTGTAAGGATTGGATATTGAAAGCATCAGGTTACAAAGGGCAAATGAAGGGGCTGGGGATTTAGCTCAGTGGCAAAAGAGCCTGCCTGGCAAGAGCAAGTTCGTGAGTTCAGTTCCTAGTACTGGAGAAAAACCAAAAAAACCCAAAAAAACAAAAAACAAAAAACAAAAAAACAAAGGGCAAATGAGAACCACACAGCGGAAAACCTGTCAGTTAATATCTAGAAATCCAACACACGAGTTGGTTTAGTACAATTGCTGTGGAATATTGTTTTAATATCATCATCTGATTATTAATTTTTTGAACCTTCCAGGGGAATAATGTGGTGTTGAATACAATGAGGCCTCCGTCTCATCCAAGTCAAACTGTGCACTGCTAAAATTAATATTCTTCAAAAGAGAAACAAAATATAAGGCCAGGCTCTGACATTTCATTTTCCATGTGAGACAAAACAGTGGATATATTATCCTCATTTCACAGAAATTGATAAAAGTCAGGTTCTAATTTGTGATAGGAGTATAGTGCAATTGGGAAGATAGATTAAGGGTATGTGATGTGCTTTATATAAGAAATTTCAGCAAGAGGACACATTGATATATAGGGAACTAACCAATATAAAGGGGATATTTTAAAATTTTCTTTTATGCAAAGGTAAAATCCTGGTAATCTTTCCTTTGTCTGTGACTACAAAACTCTGCTCTTCACTGAGGTTGCTATCATCCAAGAAAAGCCAGGCTTCCTTCTGGCAAATCAAGTAGAGTAGAACTCATTACGCTTGGAATGGCAGAGCGTGACACAGAGAGCGCAGTCGGAATCACAGGTATCCACCAGGCGATTTTATAATGAGTGGCACCAGGAGCCACCCACAGATAGAATATGGTTTTAGAGGCATCTGCAGCAAAAGCATGTGGGCATTTCTATTAAAACCACACTGATTTATCCATTTCTTAAAATAACATTCTCAATGTGATTTATGAGATACAATTAGTGAATCGTGAACTACCGAATGGATCTTAGCCTATGACATGTGATAATTATAGTACAGATTATTTTACTGTCTGCCATGCCTGGACTTTCTCACTCTGTGTGCTCCTCCTTGTGGACAAGTAAGTCTCCTTACTCTACCGAACTTCTAGCATGGGAACTATAAATCAAGGGAACCACTGTCCATGTATTAGCATGAAGAAAACATAGATCATACCCTCTGCCAAGCAAAGATGCACAAGAAGTAGATGTAATTTCTTACTGTAAACCATAGAGGTTTCAGGCTCATTTTTAACTGCAACATAATCTGCTTATCCTGGAAAATACAGAAATCAATAATAGAAATGGGATGTCACAGTAACAAAAACAGAATGTACATTATGCACCACTGACTTTAGAAACTGGGCTATGGGCACTGCTAAATACATTATCTGAAGCTAGAGAAGCGATTATTAATGTTATGCCATGGAAATGATTTTGGAAGAAAAATACCATTTGCAATAAAGTGAAAGGTAGATAATATACCTAATAAGGTTATTACATTAGGTTAAAAAATGGTTGATATAGGGACTGCTGTAACATGGTGTAGTTTTTGTTTATGCTTTCAGAAGTAACATAACATAGAAATAGGTGATCGCATAATAAAGACAAAGAAAAAGTAATTACCCTATTTCCAAACTGAAGTAAACGAGTATTTTCAGAGTTTTTACCAATTCAGAAGCTTGTAGAATTTAATAGTCCTCCTCACTCTCATCTAATCAGTGCAAAATAAACTGACGGGCCCTTTGGGTGACAACCTCAGACAGGGACAGAACCAAGAGTTTTCCCATTGCAACCTTAGTTAAAACTGATAATTGTGTTGCACTCAATAACAGAAAGCCTTGCAGGTAGTGCAGGAGCCAATGACTAAGGGAATAGAAATTGCGTTGGTAGATAGAGGTACCCAAGTGCTGAAAATGGAAGAAATGACAAGACTCAAATATCAGGTATCCAATTACATTGGCTTATCTGATCTGGTATTGCATGTGCTGTACAGGTGTGTATATTATACATGTCGCACACATGCAACACAGAGCCCTCAGGTAATTCATTTTTTGAGTTTCTGTATCCAGATGTAATGTACCAACTCCCAGCCATCCCTCAGTGCTCCTGGGCTTTGAACTCAAAGTAGAGGCTGGATGGGACAATTGCATCGGTGAGATGTGTCAGAAGAAAAGAAGCGGGGCTGGGGATTTAGCTCACTGGCAAAGCGTCTGCTTGGCAAGCGCAAGGTCGTGAGTTCGGCTCCCGGTAGAGGAGAAAAACCAAAAAAAAAAAAAAAAAAAAAAAAAAAAAAAAAAAAAAAAGAAGAAAAGAAACAAGTCTTTGTGACTCTAGGCTGACTCTAGGAAACTATTTTCTATTCAACCACAATCAGTGCCCTTTCTTGCATTCCTTCACAAGATAAATATGGATTTAACAGTGAACAATGAAAGTCCTGTGCTTCCTGGGACGTTTCCTAAGATCACATTTAACCTTTCTGAGTGCTCCCATCTTACACTTCTTAGGTGCTTTTGAGAGCCAATCTGTGAAGCTGTAATTGAGGCAACTGCCCATAGCTCCTCCAAACACTCAGCCCATCAGCTTTGAGAGATCAAAATACCTCTCCTATGGTATTAACTCATGGCTGTGTGGTGAAGAAATGGGAATGCCTCCTTATGCCTAGTGAGAAGAGTGGTCTGTGGCCCAGAGTGCCCCTTGGGGTCCGACTAAAGCCTAACTTGCCTGCACATTTACCTCCGATCTCGCCTTGTCTATCTGTATTCCTTCCCGTCATGGCTGATACATTGTGTCAACTTGAGAAGTCTAGAAGCTTATGTGAGTAACACAACAGTTCTACATCCTGGGGTGAAAAGGACATGCTCTTGGGTTCAGTGTGTCGATTTGAGAAGTTTAAAAATTCAACTAAGTGATTTAGCAGGGGGCTGGGGTCCTTACTTTGTGAACAACCTCAGGTTGTGAAAGAGGAGAGCCCTGAGATTATTTGAGCATGGGGGACACCCCGCATACACTACAAGGGAAGAAAAGAGGCTTTGTTATGGTTTGAATCTGTGTGTCCCCCCAAAGCCTCAAGTGGCCATGGGGCAGGCTTTTAGAGTTTGATGGGTGTGATAGCTACACCCACCCTGGGGTGCATAGTTTGCATATGTAAGGGAGAGGAAGAAGCTGCTTGAGGACATTCCTCCTCCATTCCGCCCTGGTGTGTGCTTTTTGCTTTTGCTGTGTTCTGCTGCCTTGAGCTGTAGCTCTCTGCCATGTGCCACTCTGCCTTGTAATCTGCCAAGTATGGACTGAAACCTCCACAAACTGTAAGCGAAATAAACCTTTCCTTCCTTAATTTTGGGCGTCAGATATTTTGTCCCAGCAATGAGAGAAAAGTAACCAAGACAGGCTTGTTCTCCCCTTTTTGCTCTTACTGCTTTTGCCGCCTTCTGCTGCCTTGAGGTGTTGCCCCTGTGCCATGCCACCCTGCCTTGGGTCCAGCTGATTATGGACTGAAACCTGCACAAACTGTGAGCTAAATAAATCTTTCCTTCCTTAATTTTTGACTTTGGGTATTTTGTCTCAGCAATGAGAGAAAAGTAACCAAGACGCCTCTCATATCCTCATTTCCTCACCTGTCATGGGCTCCCTGGGATTCATTCTAAATAAATTATTAGCATAAGAATCCTTATTTTAGAGTGTCCTGTGGGGATCCAAGTCTGAGACCCTTTCTCAGCCTATTGACTCCATATGTGGCTATGTGGGTGCCCTGGATCTGGAAACACCAGCTAAAGTAGAATGAGCTATTCTCAGAGAAAGCTTTGAGCCCTGCGTGCACAGTACAGTGGTCCCTTTACCCTCTGCCATGTGCCAGCTAGAAGCTGGTTCAACAGTGCTGGTTCTGGAGTGGAAAGGCGTGGGTCAGAGACACAGCGACCTTTGATAGACTAGTGATAAGTCCTGACTTTATCATAAACCCATGAGATAGGACTCTTCCCCATCTCTCTCTCTCTCTCTCTCTCTCTCTCTCTCTCTCTCTCTCTCTCT
>NW_004955402.1:16554758-16605376 GCF_000276665.1 Chinchilla lanigera
GGCACTGTGTTGCTGACCAAATACCTGGTGAGAATCTCTTCTTATTACAGCGTTATTTAGATGATTTTGGCTAATGCTATAGGATTCCACTAGTAAAGCCGTTTCCCACTAATAAAGCCAGGCATGGATTATAACAACTTCTTTTTAAAAAACAGAAGTTAGTTTATAAGAATACATTTATGCTTATGATATATTTATCATTGTAGCTTCTACCTGAAAGAATGATTTTCAAAAAAGAAGTGACGAGTGTTATATATATTAGTAACTCCCCGCGAAGAATGTCGTTACTTTGTATTGCCAACATATAGTGAACAGTTCATTTGCGATTTCCTTTGATGTCGATTTTTAAGCAATTTGGTACAGTTCAGTAACACCAGAAAGGTGTACTTCTTGGATCAGTGTGGTGACTCCTCATAACATTTTTTACTGTAGATAATGTTCGGTTCCATTTCACTTGTTTGTGAATGTGCCCGATTTACTAATTAAAAATTCTTTCATTGTGTCCCAAGTTTCCTATCCTGATTACATGGTCAGAGGATGCGAGAATTAAGTAAC
This sequence comes from Chinchilla lanigera, assembly GCF_000276665.1. Lineage (NCBI taxonomy): Eukaryota > Metazoa > Chordata > Mammalia > Rodentia > Chinchillidae > Chinchilla > Chinchilla lanigera. Next base: position 16,555,314 of record NW_004955402.1, read on the forward strand.
AGGATTTTGATGAACAAAGTCCTTCTTTGAACAGTATAGAGAGGAGTTCTTAGCTGCTGAACAAACTGATGGAATATGGGTACACAAAATGCTGCAAGCTTATTGAGAACATTTCTCCCTGGCACACTGGGCAGATTGTCTTGGTATAAAAGTGACTTTTAAAGCAACTACAATTATTGTGGGTTGAGAATATGCTTTTTCTGGACTTCCTGAAATGACTTTGCTCTTTGTCTACTCCTCAGTAAAACTTGGAAACAAGTTCAACTTGCTTACAAATATCTGAGGATAATAATTACTTTGTAATGTAATAGCAAATCATCAAGAAAGAGATAGATTAACAAACTCAGAAGGGACTTAGGGAAATCTGGACTGTAAAGAATAAATAAGAACCACATGGGGATGGGAGAAACTCTTTCAATGCAGCCCAACCACCAGGCAGGCATGGGAATAATATAATAAGTATGACCTGAGAATATCCATAGCCTAGAGTCAAAGATTTATGTTGAATACCAGAGAAATGTTATATATTTGCTAGTGTAGCCTAACATTATTTTGCTGAATTTTGGATTGGAAGGGAACAATATAACCGAGTCCATCAGGGAAATGTTAATAGTTTTATAGCAAGTACAAGGGCAAGTACACCTTGATCTCATTAGTATCATGATCATTTAATCAAATAATTATTTTCTGAATTCTCTGAGCAAATATTTGCATTCTGATTGATAGGACCATGGATCAAACAGACTCAGGGAACATCAGTCACACAGAAGAAGATGAGACAGGTCTCCTGTAGTTGTGCAGTATGGCGATCCTAATTCCATTTTGTGTGGCAGTAGCCTGAGAACAAAAAGTAAATGTGATAGAATAATTAATATGTCCAATTTACTGGAAACGTTGTTGTTTTGCACCTATGAACTGATGTTATGTCTCACTCCCATTTATAGATTAAAAATTAAAGCTTAGAGTAATAAATTAACTTTCACAAGTTGTTGATCTTGGAATTATGAAGTTGGGACTTAAATTCATTCAATTTGTTTCCAAATAGGCATGATTTTAGCTACTATAAAACGTGTTTTTCCTACTGTCTTAATCCATTCTTTCTTAACTACTCCAAAAAACAGTGGTAAGGTATTTCTGAGTTATTGATATGCACCTCTTATAGTTTCAGTCTTGTAAAAGATAGTGAATATGCCATAAATACAACTTTAAATGTTTGACTCTTTGTCTGGATTTTAAAGCTTTGTTATGAAGTAATACATATACTTAATGAATGACTCTGCTACGGTTGTGCGTTAATATACCGAACAGATACAACACCAGCACATAAGCTTTATTTAACTTCAACAGTTATTAAAATCATCTTGCTTTGCAATTTATGTTCATGATTAAGTTTATATAAAGTTCCTCAGTGAAGTCAGATGGTAAATAAAACAACTGAAGGGGACTGGAGGTCAGAATTTCCAATGATGGACCATTCTTCATTCTTATATATCTGTCTGGCATATTTCTGTTCTCTTCTTATGGTATTTCTTTTTCCTTCCTTTCTTTACAGTTAAAGCAACACAAAATTACTATTGTAAGGCAGAGGAGGCCTTCATATCTTCTGAATGCTTTCTGTGTGTTTTTGCTTCTGTTTTCCTGAATTCTTATACACTCAAGTTTCCCTGGGCCTCATTGTCAAGTTCCAGTATATTTGTTTGGTTTTTACCACCATATATTCTTTCTCAAATCCTGAAGATTACATACATAAAGTACAAGTTTTCCCTATGTGTATTTAGCTCAGGGCCTGGAAACCATACTGGCCAGAACTGCTGTGATATTACATTAATCTTTATAAAATTATTTTAAATATCTTTTCTATATGATAGAATTTATTAAACCTTATTTAACTTCATACAGCCATTGCATTAAGATGGTTAAAGGAATGGAACAAAAATTTTGTTTTCCCATTTCATCTAGTATTTATCATGCAATTCCCAAGTCCTCTGTATAACATCTGAAACATTTGGATGCTCTCTCTTTCCTTGTCATGTCATAATTTATACTAGGATTGTTTTTGGATCACTCTACAAATAAGTGAATTTACTACGTTCTCCCTCCTAGTCTCACGGGCAACTCATCAGAACATCATTTTTTATATCCTACTAAAATATTCTGTCTGCATTTATTGCAGTAGATGAGGCTGGCCAAGCAATGTCTTCTCCCTTTAGATTGCCTGGCAGTTCTCATATAGCCTTTTACACAAATGAGTGATTTAAGGCAATAATACCCATAATTATCAATTTAGGTTGGCAGACAATGCATTTTAATTTCATATAGAAGTGATGATGATTAGTGTAGACATTCATAATTATTTAACTTCATAGATAACATTGGTGTAAATGTTGCAGATTCATTGGTGTAAATGTTGCAGATTCATTGGTGTAAATGTTGCAGATTCTATGGGTGAGATTTGGTTATTGGGGTACAGTGTCTGATACCCACAAATTAAAAGAAGATGGATTTAAGGAGACAAACTTTACAGGGTTTAGTCCGTGGTCAACTGACTGCAGGCAGAAACATCATGGCGGAAGAACATGGTGGAGCAAAACTGCTTAGTTCACAACTGCTGAGAAGGAGAGCAACAGAAAATCGCCATAAAGGAGGGGGTTAAGGCTATAGGCAAGACTGCACCTCCATAACCCACCCAGACACCCTAGAAAAGTGCTCCACCAATCCCCTGGGCACATCCCAAAGTCAATCAAGTTGGCCCTCCAACCTAAGCACCACAGAGTTGCATTCACAATGCGGCATTCTATTTAAGTGCTTGGGTTCTTAGGTTCGGCCTAGTCTGCTGCAGAAACTGGCTTCACATAAAACATAAAATGGAAGAGTAATTTCTCTTTTGAGAAACAAGCAAACAACAGAATTATTTATTTATTCTCCTTCACAAATACATCTATCTTTCATGATTTAAAATTCAATGACAGAAATTCCTTTAAAATAATTGGAGAAAATGGTAAGCTTTTATACTAATCTATGAGAGTATGCCAGATTGAATCATGAGAAGAATAATGGAATTTGAGGGAAGTAAAGTTGGCAATCAATTTGTTGTGAATTGCAAGACAAGGACACATACAGAATGATTCCTTTTTACTAACAGAACTATCTAGTACATGGAGGTGTAATTTACCAACCTGGGAAAACAAGAGGAGGATGAAGAGAAGGTTTAGGGCAAAATATAACATGTTACATTATTGGGCATACTGTGCTGAGTTATCTAGGAAACACTGAGGTTGAGATTTAGGAGGAAATAATAAAGACCGGAAGTTCTGTGAAGGAAAGTGGGTTGAAGGAATTGGATTGAGAATTGTCAGTAAGTTGATGATAAAACTAAGTGAGTCCATGAAATTAGAGGAAAGGGTATCATGGAAAGAAACTAAAGTAATGATCAAGTCTTAGAGCGGTATCATTTAGTAGATGAATTAATAAAGGGCACCCAGCCAAAAAAAAAAAGATCAAGGAGAAAATACTTCAGAGGAGTTGTGAATTACTGAAGAAAGAATGTGAGTTCCACAAAAGAGCAAATGTTAAAGTATGAAGCCCACCCAGGAATATTTTGCCCACTGTCTGCACCAATTCAGACACATCATGAAATAGCTTAGCAGGATTACATTAGTTATAGTCAGAACAAAGTAGTTACATGTTCTCTGCATATTAGAGAAGGAGCATACATGAATTTTGAAAACAATGTGTATATATATATATATATAATCTCCATATATATATATACGACCTTCAAATTGTGGAAAAATGCCTTAAGCAATAGATATTCTTATTTGTTGGCCAAATTCATATGTTTATTGTAAAAGGTCAAGAAATATAACAGTTACTATGTATAGGACCCCTGCTACTCACTGCTTTTATCTGTAGTATTTAAATAAGTAGAAATATTATTTCAATCATTTATAGTTGAGGGAAGTGATGAACAGACAGCTTCAAAAACTTGACACAAATTCATATAGCTAATTGATGATAGGAAAAAAATCAAATTTAACTGGGATTCTTGGTCTAATAATACAAACTACTTTTATTATGCTAGATAAAAATAAAATCTGAAAAACAGATAAAAAATAAGAAGATAATAACCTCAGCCATTGAATATAACTTGGAAAATATGAAACACATCCTTCCGTTCCAAGAAGTGAGTTCTTATATTCCTAAACATATTTTCCAATATTTTTTCAGTATTTCTGCTCATTTATTTTAAGCACAAGTCTATGGATTTTTAACATATCATTGTTAAAAAGAATGTAAAGCAAGATACTGCATAGAAGTTAGGATTAAAATTAGTAAGAACTAACTCATGTTTGTCAATGATAGCAAGGAAGACAATAGGCCTAATATGAATGTTGAGTATGGAAAATATCTTATGTCATAAGTTGATACAATATGAACACCAATGCTACCTATATAGAATAAGAATACACATTTTCAGGTATATTATTTCCAGTGGTAGATATAAAACTGAAGTGGTTTTTTTGGGGGGGGGTGGGGAATGTAAATGAAATACAAATTAAGCTGAAATATTTATTTCACTAAAGACAATGGCAGTAGAGTACATTCTGTTCTAAACTATAGTTTGAAAAATGGGGCAAACAACTTCAAGAAATATTTCAGATCTTAAAAGGAAATATTTATTGAGAGCTTACTGAATTTTAAAACTGCCTACAAATCCAGTATAGAAGGAACATACCTCAACCCAATGAATCTAATGTGAGAAACCCATACCTGAATCAAGCAGGAAAATGTTGAAAACATTTTCTCTAATATTTAGAACAAGAAGCGGATGCCTGCTGTTAGTTGTTTTCAAACAAAGTATTGGAAATTCTAGTCAGAAAAAAATAGACAATATAAAAAAATGGCATTGAAATTAAAAAGGAAGCAAAATTGTCAGTGATTATAGATGACATGATCTGATATGTAGAACACACTACAGATTGCAACAAAAAACTGTTAGAACTAATACACAGATTCAGTGAAGGTGCAGGATACAAAACCAATATACAGAAGTCAGTTGTACTCTTAAATACCTATAGCAAACTGTCTGTTAAGGCAGTCAAGAAAGCTATCTTATTTACTATAGGCACAATAAAATAAAATAAAATGACAAGTATATTTAACCAAAGAGGTAAATGACCTTCATAATTAAAAAAAAACTATAAGACATTGAGGAAAGTAATTCAAATGGACACATGTAAGTGGGAAGATATTCCATGTTTGTGGATTGAAAGAATTAATATTGTTAAAATGTTCATACTACCCAAAGCAATCTGCAAATTCAATGCAATTTCAATTAATGTACCAATTGTATTGTTCACAGAACTAGCAAACAGAATACTAAAATACTTTTGAGAACACAAAAGGAAACTGTCATTCGGTACACACTGGCCAGCGGAAAAGAACAGAGAACGAAGAATTAAGTCCACACAGCTACAACTGATCTTTGACAATGATGAGAAGAGCATGGGTTAGGAAAGGTTCAGTGTCTTGGTTACTTTTTTCTCACTGCTGGGACAAAATACCTGATGCCCAAAATTAAGGAAGGAAAGGTTTATTTCATTTACAATTCGTGGAAGTTTCAGTCCGTACTTGGCAGATTATAAGGCAGAGTGACACATGGCAAAGAGCTACAGCTCAGGGCAGAAGAACACAGCTAAGCTGCAAGCACACACCAGAGCAGAATGGGGGAGGAATGCCCCAAGCACTCTTTTCCTCTCCCTTACATATACAAAGTATTCACTGCGGGGCTGGTGCAGCTCTCACACCCATATTCAAACTCTAATAGCCTGCCCCATGGCCGCAGGAGGCTTTGGGGGGACACACAGACATAAACCATAACATTCAGTCTCTTCAATAAACTGCTGGGAAAATTGCATGTATATATGTAGAAGAATGAAATTAGAATCATGTTACTCATCAGTTACCAAAAGCAGCCCAAAACAGATTGAAGATTTAAATGTGAGCCTTGAAAATTATGAAACTAGAAAACAGCATAGAGGAAGTGTTTGAGGAATTTGGAATGGACAGGATTTTTTTTTCTGGAGAAGACCCCTAAAGCACAGGCAACTGATGAACGGATGGACAATGAGATCAAACCTTATGCCTGTCAAAGTAAACAATCAGCAGAAATAACCTATGTGAAAAATATGTGTAAACTATATATCTGATAAAAACTAATAGTCAAAATACATAAGGAACTCAAAGAAAATAATCCAGTCCAAAAGACTTGAATAGACATTTCTCTAATAAGATATCCAAATATCCAAGAGATATTGAAAAAATGCTCAAAACTACAAATTATTGGGGAAATTGAACTCAATACTCCAGTGATGAATCACCTCCCTCCAACTAAAATGGCCGTTCTAAAAAAGACAACTGATGAAAAGTTCTGTAAAGAAAACAGAAAGGGGAACATTTGTACTATTTCTGTGGGAATGCAAATTAGTATGGCTATTATGCAGAACAGTCTAGAGCTTCTTCAAAATATTAAAAATAGAAATTGTATATATATATATATATATACATAAATACATATATATAGTTTTCTTTTGCTTCTTTTTTTTTTCTTTTCTCCTTTCCTCCATCCCAGTTGTTCTGTCCTTTTGAAGAGTTTCTTTCCTTTTCACAATATCTATTGTACCTTTCAAATTTGATATGTATATATATATATATATATATATATATATATATATATGATAGCTAAGATAATTGTACTACTAATTTCTTTTGGTTTATTTTTTTTTCTTTTTTTTTCTTTTTGTTTGTTTTCCTTCCGGTACCAGGAATCGAACTCATGACTTTGTGCTTGCCAGGCAGGAGCTTTTGCCACTGATCTAAATCCCCAGCCCCTTCTTTTGGTTTATTGAAAGGAACCTGTTAATGCTTAATTATTCAGATGCCTATATCTGGTAATCTGAGCAACTACTCTGAACATAAAAATATGCAATTATAGCAAGCATTGCTAATTTCCTATCATCTTATTTTGAACTTCTGTATAATTTTTATTGTTTTGCTATTTATTATTCTCTTTAAAATAAAAAATAGAACTACCATATGTCCCAACACCTCCATTACTGGGTGTACGCTCAAAGACCACAGAATCAGTATGTTCAAGAAACATAGGAACTCCCATGCTCACTGAATACTATTTACAGTAAGCAAGATATAAAATGAACCTAAGAGCCCATCAATAGTTGAATGGATAAAGATAATGTGGTACAAATACGTAATGGAATATTATTCCACTATAAGGGATGAAACCCATTTGGCATGACAGAAATGGACCTGGAGGACAAGACGCAGAGCCAAATAGATGAGACAGAGAAAGGAGAACAATGTATGGTCTCATCATATCTAGAATATAAAGTAATGATGTCATAAAAGTAGAGAGGAAAACATAGTATTAGGGGCTAGTGAAGACAGCGGGAAGGGAAGATAGTGGAAAAAGACTGGTCAATGGATACAAAGTTACAGGTAGGAGGAAAAAGATGTGGTGTCTATGGCATGGTAGAATGACTGTAATTAATGATATTGTATTTTTTATTGCAGAATAGCTGACAAAGCTATTGAATACTTTACCACAGAAAACATTAATAATGTGCTGTATTTATGATACTAATTATTCTGATTTATTACATAATACACACATTTACCCCAAAATTGGTTCAATTATTATGTACCAACTAAAAATGAAAGGAAAAAAATTTAGCACAAACAGCATCTGGGATTAAAATATGTAGTAACACTAAAAGAAGAGAAGATCTATTACAGGCATAAATAATGAGATAGAATAAGGGATTCTAACCACTGATCCTCCCCTCCCATCTGAGCTTAAAGCCCTGTGATTTCCACATGACTCATTACACACCCAGAAACATGAAGTTCCTGGAAGTTAATCATTACCTGTAGGCAAGAACTTCACTAAGGAAGCAGAAACAGAAGAGGCACACAGGGACTTGGACAGTCAGGTGTGGCAACAGGAGCAACTGAATCAAGAGCTCAGAACTAGTTCACTGAGTAGATCACTGACCCTGAGCCTAAGTTTTGAACCAATTGCTAAGATAACATCCCAAATATAGAACTAATCAGTTTTATTCATTAGTTATTTATAGGTTTTCTTCAAAAAGTTTTGCCCAACAAAAGAGATACCTTTTCTAGGCAAAACTGGCAAATCCATTCTAACCAGTAACTTTTCTTCTGTATTTGGTAATTAGATATCAGATTCTCCCAGGAGAAGGTCAATGAAATCTAACAATTAGTATCTCAGCTACTGTTTGAGTTTGTACATTTTCTTTTTTTGGTATCTACTAATTCTTCGTGCTTGATTTTTGTGCAAGCAGGAGAGAAAGTCTTCTGTATGATTGCGGTTGAGATTATGTATAAAGAACTTACTGTCATTACTTTGTGGCTTCCAGTAGCCTGTGTTTTCATACTTCCCTTTATTGACTCGTGCTGGTATCAAACAGTGCAGATGATATCTTGAAGAATACCCGATAGCTCCTTAACACCCAGTAGGACAGCTCTGCAGACTTCTTGCATGGGGGAGTTCCCATGAAAGGACCACATAGTCTCAGTACAGCTGGGATATCTTGGGTGAGCTGGTGATGTGAGCAGAACAGAAGCCATCCTATACTTCTCTCTAGTTTCAAACTTACTTTCCAAGGCTAAACTAACTTGTGATACCATATGAGCGGTGTGCCTGTGTGATGGCTTGCACGGTGACATGTAGTGCGATAACTATACAGCCTGACTGCCAAAAGACATCTCTTGTGAGCCTTTTTGAGCAACTTATAAAAGTATGTTCTCTAAAAATGTATTTTACCTTAAAGAAAAAACAGATTTTCATCACTAGAAGATTAACACATGTTGTGTGCATTAAACTCCCCACGGCATAAAATGATGAAGCCTCTAGCTGCTGTTGTGCTCAGTCTTCTGATTGCATGCCTGTGGACTCTAGTGCTAGCTATTGCTCTTCACAGAGCTGTTACTGGAGACCTACAACGGTCTGTGACTGTCGCTCTGCCAGTCCAGAATGCCCTGGTTGGCTCCCTGGCTGTGGTAGTCTCCGGATCACTGTGAGTTCCAGCGCTCAGTCTTCAGGTCCATGAGTCTGGGTGCTGTCCATTGCCTCTGCACCCCCCATGTGTTCCCACAGCCTGTTGGCAGGGTGGAAGAAAGATCTTGCCCCATCAGTGCCGCCTACAGCTTCCAGCTTATGCCATGGGAGAAATCCCTCTGTCTTGCTGTGAATGTGACAAATGCTCAATAAACTGTTGCCTTTAGGAGATTGCTTGACCCTTGGGGTCTTTATTTGGTAGATGAGCTGATTCCCTTTGGCTCCTCTGAGCTCCAGGATGGCCTCATTCAGAAGGGCTTTAGGCTTCAAAAGTGTCCTCTGTGTCTGGCAGTGACAGATGGTCCAAGCTCCACCTTGTCCTTGTCTTCTCTGTCCTTATGAGAAATATAAATTTGCTCCAATCAAATAAGATCTGAAAATGTTCATGTTACCTTTTCTATATCTTCTAATGCTAGAGGTTGCAAAATCCAACCTTGAAATCTCTTTAGACTGGAAAAGCTAGGAATGAGGGTTCCTTTCTACTGACACTTTTATGTCGTTATCTTCAAATGTGAATATCCTCCATGGTAACCTTCACATCTCACACACAGTCTTCATGAAGAAACAGAGGGTAGTACAGCAAGAAAACTGAGAAAGAAACTCCTTGATAGTAATTTGCATTGTAGTTGTAGCAGAATTCTGAGAAAGAGATCAGAGAAAGCTGGTCTTGCGGATAATGTGAAATTTGTGACGCACCTTCAAGGATCAGATTTGTCAAACTGGACTGTGTCTATGGTCATGTTAAGGTGGAAACACTTCTGCAATGGGACAAAAATTGAAAACTGCAATTGTCAGTATATCTGGAAGAAGTACCTCTTAGGAAGGAGAATGTCTGCTGGGAAACTGAAAGAGAAAAATTTCTGTTGGATTGGATTGCTCAGGGAGCCTGGTAATTATATGTGTAGGGAAAGCAATGCTTTGAGCAGAGTAATAAGACAACAAATATAGTGAATTCAAAAGCTTGATTAAATGACAAGTGATATTCGACCAAATAATGAAGACTTATTGGGGCATTTCTGTTCATCACAGATAGCACTAAGAATATAGTGGTCAGCAGAGTAAATGTTGTTGCTACCTTCACAGAGCTTACAAAGAAACATGGAAGTGAATAATTATGCTAACAGCAAACTATGTGATTTGGGCTCATAAACTACTACAAAGATGAAATTAAATAGTGTATGTGGGACTGGCGATTTAGCTCAGCGGCAAAGCGCCTGCCTGGCAAGCGCAAGGTCATGAGTTCAGTTCCCGGTACCGGAGAAAAAAACAAAAACAAAAACAAAAAAAACAAAAACAAAAAAAAAAATAGTGTATGTAAGGCTACAATGGGAGAATTTCATGGAGTTCAATTTTGGTAATTTTTTTCTAATTAAGCTTTATGTTTGAAGTATTTGTAGATTCATAAGCAATTGTAGAATAATATGGAGAAGTCCATGTGCCTTTTCTTCAGCTTTAGCTAATGGTAACATCTTCTGCAATGATGACACAGTGTCACAACTAGGATGCTGACATTGACACAGTGAGGATCCCAAACACTTCATCAAAAGGATTCCTCCTGTTGGACTTTTTAGTTACATCTACATCTGCCTCCCTCCAACAACAACGTGATTGGTCCTGACCAACATGAATCCATTCTCCATTTCAAAAATACTGACTTCTCCTGGATGTTACAGCATAATTGTCATGGTTTGGATGTAGAACGTTGCCCAAAAGCTCAGATATTGAAGGCTTTCTCTCCAGCACAGCACTGTTCAAGTGGGGCCTTCCGGAATGTAATTAGATTATTAGGACTCTAACTTCATTGGTGAGTTAATCCTTTGATGAATTTGTAGTTTATTAGTATACTGGGAGATGGTGAAAAGTTTCAGAAGTGGGGCCTACTTGGAGGAAGTAGATCACTGGGGGCATTCCCTGGAAAGATATACATGACCATTAATCCTAAGAAATGTATTTCTTTGGATTAAGAAATTCCTAGCAGATTAGTAAAGCATGCTCCTGCATTTATCTGGATTGGCAATGGAGGCATGGCCCAGGTCCTATCCATGATGCCTACCCATTCCTCTGACACTTTCCTGTTTTGCTTCTGAGCCACCATGAACTAAACATCTTCACTCTACCACTCCCTTTTGCCAAGATATCTCTGCCTTGGAGCCAGGTGATCATGAATTGAAACCATGAGCAAATTCAACTTCTCTTTGAGTAGTGAGTATTGAGTATTGTGTCTCGGGGCAGGGGGAAGCTGACTAATAGAGTATATCTCATCTTCTATCCCTTTTCTTCTCCATTTTTCTCTATTTCCAGGGTCAGTAGCTTTCATCTGCCACTTCCATGTGGGTTGTTTCCATTTTGGGGTTCCAGTGAATAAATCTCCCGTGAACATTATATACAGGTGTTCATGTAGGCAGAAGTTTTTAATTTCCTGGGAAAAATAACCAAGAATATAATTATTGGGTCGTAAAATGTGTGCATATGGAAGTTATTTGTATTTTTTGAGGAACTATTTCAGCTAAATATTCCCTTTAAGAGTGCAAAGCTGACCATACCTTACTATATTAACTTTCTATTACCTGACTATTATTTTGAATGTTTGAAAGGCCTGTACTTTCTTAGACCAGCAATTTGCATCTCTTCCTTTTGTTCTTTGCCATTTTAAGTGGTTCTTCAATGTTACTGATCTTTGGAAAGAAACAATTTTGTTCATTGACTTTTATTATTGATATTATTGATGGCTGCTTTTATTCTCTCCTTCCACATTCTTAAGCAGGAACTTAAACTATTTAGATGTTTTCTTTTCTAAAATAGAATTTAGTGCTATTAATACCCCTCTTGGCACCGCTTTACCTGCATGCCACAATTTTGAAATGCTGTTTTCTTTTGCACTTTATCTGGTCCATAGATTTCTCAGAGGATTTTATTTAGCCTTCAAGTATTTGAAGATTTGGATGTTATCCTTTTAGTTGTCAATCTATACTTTGCATTTTCATCAGAGAATATACATTTGTAGGATTTCACATCCTACAAATTTGGTAGGGTTTGCTATTTGGCATGGTATCAAAGATAGAGTACCTTGGTACGTATTTTTTAAGCTCTAAAAAATGTTAATTGTTCTGTTAAATTGAGTTATTTGGTAATGTTGACTTTCTTCTATGTGCTTGTTAATTTTGTAACTAATCTGATTGGTTTAGATAAGTACGTTAAAGTCATCAGCTATACTTGCTGATGTATTTTCCAAATATATATTACAAATATATTTTATGTCTCATATTTTGCTGCTCTGTTTATTTGGTGCATACATGCATAGAATTGCATGTATGCAGTTGAAAGTTGATTGGCTCACTTACCATTACTATGTCTTCTCCACCTCTGAAAATGTCTTTTGTTTTGAAATCTAATTTGTGTAATATTTGTAGAACTCTCTCACTTTATTGTCATTAATGTTGGAATGATATATATATTCCTTTTTTATTTTAAAGCTACTTGATCATTATATTGAAATGAATTTCTTAATTAGAGCATATACTTGTGTCATGATTTTTAATCTACCATCCCAATCTGTCTTTAAATTGGTGTATATAGACATTAACATTTAATATAATAATTCATATCCTTGGGAATAAGACATTAACATTTAATGGAGTAATTGATAACCTAGGGCCTAAATTTTATTTTTTATCTTTGTTTTTCTGTTTAATACTGCCTTCTGTGATTTGAATGAACACATTTTAAATTTTCATTTTGATTTATAAAGCATTTTTAGTTCATTACTTTGTATAATATTTTTAGTGGTTATTACTGACATTAATTACCATGATTCACAGTGTAACAGTTAATCAGCTCAAGTGAAGTGTCAAAATCTTATTTCTTGTGTCTTCTTATCATCCCATATTTATAATTTTTATATCTTTCCTTTACATATATTTAGAACCATATTTAAAAAATGGAATTTTTTTTTCTTTTTTTTGCTTTGGTTTTTTCTGGTACCAGGAATCGAACTCATGACCTTACACTTGCCAAGCAGGTGCTGTGCCACTAAGCTAAATCCCCAGACCCCGAAGTGGAATTTTTGCTTCACTCTTCAAGTGTAGAAAACTAAATAGAAGACAAGGACATTGTACTTATCCATAGTTTTCTTAGCATATAATTTGTTTTCCTTTGAAGTTCCCAGATCTTTTAATTTATTAATATTTTTCTGTTTAGAGAACTATTTTTAGCCACTTTTAGGGTGGATCTACTGGCAAAAATTCCTTTAATTTATCTTTGTCTGAAAATTTCATAATTTTCTCCTCCTTCCTGCAGGATATTTTCTCTAGCATAATGTTCTGCATTAAAAACTACTTAGTTTGGAGATTTTTGAATCTGTAGCCTCATGTCTTGTGCCAGATTGGGCCTCAGTCCTTTCTTTCTTCCTCTCTTTGGTCTGAAATACATTTTTAGGGTAATGAGATGTGATTGATAAGTTTTTATAAATGACCTTGTGTCATTAAACATTTAATGAGAAACAAATGATCCCACAATTTAATGGTTTAAAAAGTCATTTAATTAGCTTACAACTTGGCAATTTACTTTGTTCTCAATAGGGCACTATTTTTCTTGGTCTCAGCTAGACTTTCTCTTTCATCTTTGGTGAGCTGCTAGATTGGCTAGAGGATGACTGGTCCAGAAGATCTGTACTTTCTACTCCACATGCTCTGCTACCTTCCGGTAGAGTAACCAGAATTTTCTCATATGGTATTGAAAGCTTTGTTGAAGCTATGAGAAGCAAGAATCAGTGTGTGAGAGCTTTTCAAAACTCTGTTGCCATGCTTATCAATATTCCATTGGCTAAAGTAAGTCACATGAGCAACCTAAATTTTTTTTTTTTTTTTTTTTTGGTTTTTCTCCGGTACCGGGAACCGAACTCACGACCTTGCATTTGCTAGGCAGGCGCTTTTGCCGCTGAGCTAAATCCCCAGCCCCTGAGCAACCTAAATTTAAAGAGACAAAGACCAAAAATCAAAACCAAAAACCAAACAAAGAAACAAAAAAACTCTACTTTCTCAGATTTTCGCATTCATTTTGAGACTCTCATGATCAGATTTACCATTTTAAGATTACTTGATATTGTGAGGGGTATAAATTTCAGGAAGCAAGAGTTGACCCAAAACCCAAGTTACAATAAAAGGAGAGAAACTTATAGATTTAAAACACGCATAGGGGCTAGTATTGGCACAGATGATTGATTATGCATGGGTAGGGAAGGGTGGATACATACATCGTGAATTATTATTTGGAACGATGCATGCAGCTATTAGATTTCTGTTGGTGAATGCGAATGACATTTATTGAATTAGGAACCCTTGAAGTATCAAGATAAAGACAGGGTAATGAGTTCAGCTTTTAGGTAAGTTTTATTTGAAGTACTAAAAGACATCCAAGTGGAAATATTAACTATACAGTTCGTAGGGCCAGGATTTCACAAAATGATTCTGACCTGGAGAAAAAGAACTCAGAGTCATTAACTTATTGACCATGACTTTCACTATAGGAGCGGGTGCTTTAAATGCTAATACCTGTAACGGTTGTGTGGCTCTGAAAAGCTAACAGATGGAACAAACACAGGACTCCACTGAGTTCAACAATCTTTATTGTAATCACACATATATTATCATATTTTTATCAAATACAGAGATTTTAATTAATTGTATAAAAAATGTGTGTACTTTGAGAGACAAACAAATGCAAAGTCTAATCTTGGCAATCATCCCTGGTAGGAGGTACAGATTTTATGAAAGGAGAGAGGGTGAATGTACATAGAGTAAGTGCTATGTGATCAGAATACCCTGGTCCTTATGAAGTTATGTAACCCTTGTTGCAACAGTTTCAAATAGAGCCTGGTCTGTCTGATCAGGGTTTGCAGCAAGATTCCATTCAGTAAAATGATGAAGAGACAACACTCTGAAATACTGGGGATGGTATTTAATTTAACTTTAAGTGGTGAGAAATGAGCTACATATCCAAAGTCTAAATGTCATGATCAGTCAAAATATCTGGCCATATGACACTTTTGTGACATGTGCAAATTTCTTAGTTTTATACACCTTTACCCTCTTGGTAGTGAGGTACAGTTATATAAAATACAGCTATATTTTTCTGTGAAATAAATTAATTTTGATCTTGGAATAGAATCTAGACATCAATTGTTTTGTAAATGTGAAATTTAATAGAATTTGTTATCTTCAGTGACAGTCTTGTAAACCTAAAATAAAATATATTATTGAATATTTGACTCCAAATTGTTAGTTCAAATCTTGGTATGTTTATGTACACTACATTATGTACATTCATAGAAATTTAAATTTCTCAAATTTATAAAAATCCTTAATATTTGAAGAAGCTTTTCATAGAAAGTCAAAATTCCTGACATGAATACAAGATATATTACAAATATACTCTTGTTCAATATCTTGCATTGCTTAACAATATTTGTAAATGAGATCAAATAGTATGTGAAGTCTCTTTAGAGAGTATCTTATTTCAAAATTTTTAAATTGAATTTAATAAGTGGAATAGTATTTCTCAGCTAAAGGTAAATATCTGGGAAAATAAGAGTTTTAATTTATTAATTCAGGAAGTTTTATTTATAAAAAAGCATGAAACTCTAGGAAAGTCTTCCATTCATACAAAATCTACCCTGAGCTCAACACAACAAGGAGGTCAGTTAGAAGACTGCTGCGTAAAGTGAAGAAACCAGGTACCATCAGCACAAGAAAAGGGGTCCTTAGTGCCATGGGACATGAAGTCATACAAATACAAAACTGCAACCAGAGAAGGATGCTGGGGATCTTGGCAGGGAATGAACCTGGGGTTCCATAACGTCATCTTGAGGTTAATGTTAAAGGTAATGTCTGGGATCAAAGTCAAAACTGACAGCTGGTAAGCAGCAAGGTGAGGAGTTCATTGTTCTCCTCCTCTACCCACTGAACCATCTGAAGGCCCATTGTGTGGGGCCACGAACGTCCACTCAGTCCTTTAACCCACAAGAACTGAGCTCTCAGGTGAGGAATGAGAACTGGAGGAATGAGCCTGACCACGTTGCATGGTGTGGTGTGAGGGAATGGGAATGAGAAAGCAAACCAGGGCCTCATAAAAGCTAACTATGATTCTACCCCAGGGAGGCAGGCAGGTAGTTCTCTGCCTTCCTGTCCCCCAAATTGGAAAGGCACCTGAGGTGTCTCCCTTGCTTTTGCCTCTCTCAATGAGACTGGGTCATATTTTCCTGTGTAAAATTCCACCTGCCTTTGAGGCTTAGGATATAAAACACTCTCTTCTGCGCTCTCAGCCACTGACATTTTAATCACTCTCTAGATTCACTGTAAAAAGCAAAATAATATCTAACTGGTAATCTTCCTCTTCTTCCTAGGCCTTTTGTCTACCCTGCCTGACCCTCGCCTCGCCAGTATACTCCTCCATAATTCCTTGCCTGCAATAAATCATCTTTAAAGATTATTTTCATGATCTCATCCAGCCGTTTACTCCCAAGTCGTCAGCCTATTCCTTGGAACTCTCCTGCTTCTGGTCTAGAGCAGGATCACAGAGATGACTAACTTCCTCGCTTTCCTATTGTCAAAATTAGGGAATAAAAAAATTGAGACCAATAAAGCTGATGTGATTTGCCAAAGATACGTGATTTCTCCCTGGTGGGAAGTCCAGGTGTGCACTCAGGCAGGGAGATGCCAAAGTCTCAGGCCCTCTCAGCCACTCACAGTAATGTTCTACCACCAGGGTAAGCCCAGGTTAAGGGGCAAAGCCTCACGCTTAAATATGAAATGAAGTGTTCCAAAACTCACCATCTGAGTGAAAATAAAATTATATTTACTTGTTCTCCGGCTAGTTTCTATTGGGGTTTATTTATTTATTATCTCTTGCCTAGCTCATAGTACCTGTGGTAGTGAGCATCATTAGATATTTTCATTTTATGTTGAAATTCACGGTAGAGAGACTTACAGTGACTGATCAAGGGGAGGAAAATGCACAACACTTTTTGCCAGTCTTTTTATCTACTAAAAAATAACCAAGTATCTTGTGGAAAACACTTTTGTTTAATGAGGAAATATCATACAGCGTACCATGGCAACAAAATCAAGCACCTTGCCAAGAGCTTGTTTAACTATGGATTGGATGGGCCCAAATCCTTAATTAAGTGCCCTTTCCTCTAAATTCCCTGAAGGAAAGTCTATTTTACTAATAGCTACAAATATCTTTGGCACAGAAATGACTTCTTTTACACTAAAATGTCACATATCCCAACAGAATGAGCACAAGAGCCTCGCCTAGTGGTGCTGATTCTGGGTGATTCAGCTGAGAACACAGAGCCAGGAACGAGATACTTGTGAGGAAGATGTGTATGGTGAGAGTGGGGTTTGCGTGATGGGGTGGCAGGCTGGAAGGAAGAGGTTGCGAAAGGGAGACCCAGAATGCATTTCCCATTTTAAAACAAAGGTAGGTGTCTGTGTTTCTACACTTTTGTTTGTTCACTCACTCATTCATTAATTCACTGGCTCATTCATTTGCTCATGTATGCATTACTGTGAGCTTTACGTTAAGAATTTGATATAGGGATCTAAGGGAGAGGCAGATATTTTTACTAGAAGAAAGTTACAACCCCTTTCTAAGAGTGCTTAAACCCACAGCCCAGCCTAGAGAGCAAGTTCAGAAAGTGCCCGTCTACCCAAATCTGTTTACTGGAAAACAAAGACAACACAAAGGCATGTGACTAATTTTCATCCGTTTTTGCACTGAAAGTTTGTGTTACGTATGTGCTCACAAATAACCAAGTCTTAAAATAAAAACAACATTCTAAGGTAAAATTTAATTTAAAAAATAATGAAACAGAGCTAAGTGTAGAAAATTTAGAATAAAACACAAATCCTCTTTTTTACTGCTTTCTATTTACATGAATTTCTATAATTGTTTTAAGGAGCTTAACTTTACCATCTCCAAAATAAGGACATTTGTCTCTCCTATTTCCAGAATTGAGGAAGAAATTTGAGAAGGTACTCTGGGAACCCAAAAGGATTATGAACATGTTTGTAATTATAATGGTGTATTGTCTATTATTTTCCCTGTTAAGTCTTGGTAGCACTTGCAATTATTAAATCAGGATTCATGTAAATTATATCATTCAGAAAGCTCCAGAGATCTCTTAATGAGATTATATAAAAGCAAATATTTTATCCAGTATTGAAATGTATCACCTTTGAAAGTTAATGGATCAATTGCTTAATAGGGACAATAACTATAATGGTTTACATCAGAAATATCTCTTTCAACTGACATTCTAAAGGGAGTTAGGTGGGAGGGAAACAATTATTCAAAGTGGATAATAGTGCTCACAATTGCAAAAGGTGCCCTGGAACCTTAAATAAGTTTAAACAGAGAGCTGTTTAAAGTTGTGTACATCAAGGTGGAAATAAATTGCTTTCCCATTTTTTTTTCTTTTTGGAAACAGGTTTCGCTACACAGTTCAGGCTACCCTTAAACTCACTTTGTAGCCTAGGGTGGCCTCGAACTTGCAGTGATCCTCCTGCCTCAGCCTCCTGAGTGCTGGTATTACAGGCATGCATCACCAGGCATGGCCAGTTTTGCATTTTTTAAAAATCTAAATCAAAACATTAAAGATTAAAAAATAAAAATAAACTTTTTATTTCTTTCACAATAATTTGCATAGTACTGGTATTTAATATCTTTAATTCTATGCCACTCACACTTATTTTTCCTAACCTGTTAATGAATTCTTTTTATGAAAGCCAAATCTGTGTAACTAAGTTATTATTTTTAAAAAATATCCTCTAGAGGCTTTTTCAATAAACCCAATTCCTGTGAGAGTATGGTTGGAAATTTTTTTTCAATTCTGCAACATGTCTGGGAAACCTGATTACTAGGTATATTTCTTGAGAGTCCCCTGTGCATTTTAGCATTAAAAATTGCATCTTCTGTCTCCCCGCTTCAGATTTCCTTGGCTATGGAGATAAAATAGCTCCTAGCGGTTTAGCACAGAGCCGCTGCTGCCATCCTAAGTACAACTCCAGGGCCTGCATAGACCACTCTGTGTCTGTTTCTTCATCTGCAAAATATGGATTATAATGCGTAGGTCAGTAGGTTCCGACGTGGGGTGACCTTTAAAGGTTTTTAGTATGTTACCTGATATACGCTTATACAATTATTCATTTAAAAATAATGCAAAGCTTCCTTATCCCATTTTTTCAGAGCGCAGCTATTTGAGAGACTATGCAAAATCTAATTTTAATAGCTCCCTAAGACTCCTTAAATTTTATAATTTGCTCATGAGATTCCAGTGGAGATTTAAACCCAGAAAGATTTTGGTCTTGGTTGTTATATTTAACCATTGTACTACACGCATTTTTGAGAGACAAACGACAGGTCTCAGTTTTATGTAACTTCTCTCCTAGAAATACTTGTTTGAAGCAAGTTTTTATTTTCTAAAACTCACAAAGGATTCTTTTTGATTCTAGATTATAGGCAGCGAGGACCAGAAGAGATTTTTTGTCCTTTCAAAATCTGGTTCGATTTCTGAATCATGTTGGTGGCCTTTATTGCTTAAATAAAATATAAGAACAAAAGAAAGTAAAAGAAAAACCTTGAGTGTAAGATTTGAGCCAAAATCTGTACAAATATAAAACCCAAGTAGGAATAATTAGAAAGTAATATGATTCATTGATGTAGACTTATGTGGTAGCAGAGAGAAGGTGTAATGCATTAAGTTCAGGGCAGTTTACTTTTTTATCTTTGGTACTACAGGCCTGTAGCTTATTGTTTAATTAAATTGGTACATTTTTATATACATAGTGGTTGCATTCATCGTAAGGAATTTGTACCTGGCCATAAAATATCTTTCTACTTTTTTCCCTATTGCCTTCCCCTCCCTTCAGCCCTTCTTCCCCTTCTTATTTACAAAGATTTCTTTCCACTGTTTCTTTCTATTCTCTTTTGTTCTCTTTCCCTTCCTTCCCCACCCTGGTTGTTTAATTAGCAAGTAAGAATGTAAAATCTGTGTTCCCTTTAATGTGGTTTGAATAGTTTTAAGCAATTAGAGAATGATATTTAACACTTGAAGTCATGTCTCCTTGCTACAATTTTTGAACCTTTTATTTCAAACATTGTTTTTTGAATAAAGAATTAACATCTTGTGATATCATTCAAAAGAAAAATACCTGGTTTTATCCTCATTAAAATAGCATATTTCTCTTAGTGCATTACCTTGTTTGCTTGGAAAATGTTTAAGTGTTTGTTTAGTACTTAATATTGGGCTGCAGTGACAAACAGCAATATATTCCTTCGATCCTCCTTAAACATTTGTAGTAAACTTATAGGGAATGATAAGTGACATTTAAAGGAAAAAGAATTCTCATCTAAAATCATTAAAGTGAAATAATTTGGAGGATTCAAACACTAAAATGTGTGCTAGGTTGCTTCAGTTAGGAAAGAGATCGGATGGATAGATGTGCTGCTTTCACTGATCAAATGTGTCTGACATTTTGCACAAGTAAGACTTAGGAAAACAAGGATCTGAATTCGGAATTGGGATGTGAATGGATACCTTTGGACTTGTCAGATCGTGGCTGGCTTCCAACGCTGGCCCCTGGGGGGCGGGTAGCGGAAGACGGTCTCCTTGAGAATGACTTCGCTGTCCCTCAGCCTAGGGGCTTCCCAGCAGAGGCTGAGCAGCAGAAGAGCTTCCTTCTCCGACTGGAAGGATGAACTAAAGCAGCCTCCAACCTTGCTCTGCATCTTTCAAATTTTAAAATACTTAGTTCACAAAGACTGTAGATAAGGGTTCAATGTGGTGATTTTGATTTATATGTATCTTATGTAATGAGGACCACAACAACCAAATTTATTAGCACATCAATCACTCTTCATGTTGTATATTAGACCCTCCAAACGTGTCTGCTGTGTAAATGAAACTTTTTGTCTCTTGACCAACAAAATCCTATTCACCACAACACAAGCCCAAGCAAACACCATTCTCTTCTGTTTCCATGAATTCATCTTCTTCATATTTCACTGAGACTTGAGTTCATACAGTATGTTTCTTCTGTGACTGGCTTATTTTACTTAGCATAACGTCCTCCAGATCCATCAGGGTACTGTAAATAATAGAAGTTACTTCTTCATATGGCTAAATAATATTCCATTGAATATGTGTAAAACATTTTCTTTATCTACTCATTTGTCACAGATATTTAGGTTATTTCCATCTTTTGGATATTTTGAATAATGTGGCAATGAACAGGAGGCTACAGGAGTAGATTTATATAATTTAGCAATCCTGCTTTTGAGTATGAATATACATTGTACTTTTCCAGCTTCTTTTTTATTCCATGATTTTCTCTCCTATTCATGATCTATATGTTAGCATTTCCAAACTGTCACCAAAAGCATGTGTATTTTCCACACTGATACATGTTATCTATAGAAAAACTGCAACCTCAATAAGTTGTAAATGATGGATTAGGCCATTACATAAATCTCTTCCCTGAAGAACCCTTGGAAACTTTCAATATTCTCTTGTGCACATTAATTCTTCAAAAGCAGACACTGCAGAATTTGCTAATATTTTTGACCTTGGAAATACATTTTCTTCTCAAAAATGCTATAAAATTTTGTGATCTAAGGAAGCAACATCAACAAATGCATAAGAAATGGATTCCCAAAGGTCTGTCAATAGTAAAAATTTATAAATAAAAGTTTTTGAATTGTACTTTTTAGCATGTAAAAATTAAAGATTTTCCAGTCAATATTCTGAATAAATTATTCGTTGGACAGTATGCTATCTTGTAATCTTAAAGGATAAGTACTTCTTTTAATTTTAATTTAC
The DNA here is from genome assembly GCF_000276665.1 of Chinchilla lanigera. Classification (NCBI taxonomy): domain Eukaryota; kingdom Metazoa; phylum Chordata; class Mammalia; order Rodentia; family Chinchillidae; genus Chinchilla; species Chinchilla lanigera. Next base: position 16,577,348 of record NW_004955402.1, read on the forward strand.
GAGTAGATATTTCAGATATAGTTTTATCTTCTTGAACTTTGTATATGCTAAATAAACAATGTTTAAGATAGGGGACAGAAAAAAATTGATTAGAAAGTAATCATCTAACCCTTCTATTGTATAATTACAAAATACATGGCATGATGGTAAACTATTTTAGAGGTAAACCAAATAGATGACAATATGCTATATTATAAAAACAGACATACGATAATTTTGGATTTTTTATTTATGTAATTATTTATTTATTTTTATTTTCTAGGGATAGCTGGGATAATTATACTGCCGATGTCTAACAGTTTCTTGAAAGGAACAGTTAATGCTTAATTTTTTGATCAATTTTGCATTCTTATATCTGGTACTCTGAACAACTATTTTGAAGACAACAATATGCAGTATAACAGTCATTGTTAAATTTCTACCATCTTGTCTAGTGAAGCTCTGTATCATTTCTAATGTTTTTTTGAAAGTTTTAAGAAAAAATGAATTGTAGCTTGTCAGAGAATTATTCCAATAATTGGACATAGTACTGGAGAGTGTTATGAACACTAGATGTGGTGAGAGAACATCAGATTTTATTTCATTCAGATTTTCCTCCTGATTTACCCTGTGAGCATGAGGAAAGCAGCAGTGCAGAAGCAGTGAAAGGCATAAGTTCTGGACTCCAGAGCTTGAGCTGGAAGCAGAGCTCCGGCACTGAAGATCTCTAACACACTGGCCAAGTTATCTAACTTTTTAATTCCTTAATCGTTTTAATCTGTGAAGTGGGTATTATAAGAGAGTTAATTTATACAACAATGATTACCACAAAGTTAAACACTACAACTTCAATTAATACTTATTCTACTCTTAGGTATCTTCAGCTGTAAAGGCTGAACTAACAATTTTAACCAGTTTGTTGCTAATATGCCAGAATTTTTAGGTAGGTTGTAAATGAAGAAATTGAAACATATACCTCATTATGCCTATGAAGAAACCATGTAAAACAGTAAGAAATATGCTTTAAAAATCTCACCCAAAAGCATGCGATGAAATACAGAAAATATATTCTTTCCTTATATGCTTTTGGAGTAAAATGGTTTCATTTCAGTAATTATTCCCTTTACCCCTCAAGAATGAATACCAAGTGCAGAATTATTAAGTTATTCAGATAATGAAGTCTTCTTTATACTGCACAGAAGTACAGTTTGCCTCAACCCAGCTCAATTTTTAACCAATTACTATTTAGAAATGTTTGCACCCAAAAGGAAAACTAAATGCAGCTTTTCTAGATGCTGTATCCATTTAAAGATGTAGATTCTTGGAGCATAATAGCCCTGTACTTATTTATAATGGGACTTGAGTTCTGCTCCAGGAGATGAGCAGGATTTAAGGAAAGAGGTAATGGGAACGGGTGAGCAGGGCATTGCAAGATGAAGACTGAAATATTGCCTTTAAGATGGGAACAAGAAGGAAGGAGAAGACCATTTTCCATGCACCATAACTGCTTAGGCTAAAGCACAGTTTCTTAAACTTCAGTACTTTTGATATTTGAGGCTTGTTAATTCTTTGCAGTAGAAGGACTTTCTCTGAATTGAGGGAAGTTTACCAGCATTTCTGGTCTCTACCAACCAAATTCCAGGAGCTATTTCTCCATTCATGACACAACACCCTGCCAATGTCTCTAAAAAGAACAAAATCACCCTCAGTTTAGAACTCATGAATTAAACCTATGGAGCTCCAGTGGGTAATGTGGTGGATAATAATTTCCCTTCAAAAAGCAGATATAAGATAGTTTTGAATGCTTCAAAGAAAATGCCAACTTCTGGGAAGAAATGAAGAATGAATGAAAGTTTGTTCTTTACTGTGTTGTGACAGGAAACTCTAAGGCAAAGTTGCCCATCTACCAAAATGACCAAATCTTACCAGCTTCTTAAGACTGATGAAAAGAAAAATCATAACTCACCAAGGTTTCACAATAATTGAAAAAAAAAAATGAAGTCTTGATATTTTTGTCACCTTAGGAATGATTAGCATGATCTGGAGCGCTAATATACTTCCCCACAGTCTTCCTTCTATAGCCTCTTTCCTACCTCTGACTCTGAGGGCTAGGAGTGAAGCTGTCCAACTGTACATCGAGTGCTTGCGGTCAGCAGATTTCCCTGCTGGGCACTCCCAGCTCGGTAGACAGGAGAGGAAGCAGGGCATCAGCATTCTCTTTGGGAAGAGGGGAGAGGGGATATATTCTGTTGAGTCTTTCAGTGAGGTCTTCAGCTAGTATCAAGTAATCAAAAAACACTTGTAGTTTAACTTTTCTTCTGTCAAACTGAGAACAAAATAGTCATACTCATAATGCCTTTGCTGTCCTAAATGAGAAAAGTGTGTATGGGTTATTATATGGCAAATGCATGTTGTTTTGTTTTGTTTTTCCAAAACAAGAAGAAGGAGAAAGAATATTTATGTCATGGATAGGACTAAATAAAGGGTATTAATTTATAGTTTTATGACGCTGTACCTCAGTGTTACTAATTTCTAGTATTAGAGAAATCTAATGCAGAATCCAAAGAGAAATCTATGTTTCTGGATAGAAAATATGACTCTGAACTACATGCTAAATCAAAAGTAATTGTACCTCTGAAATGAAATTGTGCACTCATCCCTGAACACATGTGCACATGTGCACACATGTGCACACACACACACACACACACACACACACACACACACATCCCTGAATTAGCCAATTGAGGGGCTGCTATATTTATGAGAGGACAGTCAATGTCCCTGGTTTTGAATAATGTTCATTCTTCCTATTCAGGTCAGTATCTATAATTCAAACTTATTCAAAAACACTCCATTTTTTCAGTTTTTAGGGTACTATTTTTAATGATAAACAGTTGCCATTAAGGAGAAAGAAGCAAGGTTCTCCTTTTATTGAAAGATACCTACTCTGCAGCAGAAATCTCTATTTTTCAGTTGCTCTCTAGCATTTACTTACACTTTGACAGGGAAAGCTTGAGGGCTTTTATAGCAAATTATTCCATCTTTATCTTTTTTCTTGTTAAGGTGACTAGATGCTGTTATGCAATGCAAGAGTATCTTAAAATTCCTACCTATTTTAAGCAGATCATTGAAATCTTCTGAAAGACGTTAGTTTACCATTTCCAGGGAAGTTCAGCTTATCGAATCTTTCAAATACTCTCTGCTTAGCTTGGCTGTCATCACACCGTCAGTTGTAAGGTATATAAATAACTTCACTTTAACATGTGAGAAATAATAAAAAAGACTCCTTCTGGAGGTAAGACGTGAGATTAAACTCCAGGTGCTTCTTGGAGTTATTTGGGACATTTTCCAGTTGTCAATATGGAAATCCTGTCATTCAGGGGAGGGATCTGTTGCCATGGGGAAGTAAAACCTGCACCAGTTGACAAGCTGGCAGTTGTTACAGTTGGTAGGAAAAGAAAAACTTAGACACAGATACTAGAAGATGGCTGTTCACCAGGGACTGGTGAACTGACTTGGACACAAATTAATTATTTTTCTTTTCCTTTTACAGACATTTATTTATGTATAAAGATCACACCCCTTTAGGCATAGCAATCCTAAGAATTTTATTTAACCATGTTTCTAACCGCAGAAGCTCACAACCAACCAAATGAATTAAATCATTAGTCTCTTTGAAATGATGATTTGTCAGATGGAGAATTTAGCGTTAACTTGGACTTGACTGTGATCTGTAAGAGAACCAGTCATGGATTGTCAGGTAAAAAGGTGAAAGTCGTCTTCTTTTCAGTCTTAGTGCAGTTTCCATTAAAGATACTATACTCTACTCCCTTCCCCTTGTACTCTGAAAGAGGTTGACAACCTGGCAAAAGTTCAGAGAAAAGCAAGAGAGGGTAAGATGGTTGAGGAATTGCCTTTTCTACAAAGTAAAACACCCTGTATCATGAATAAAGTGGTGTGTCAGCTGTTAATTTTTCTTTAAACCCAAAAGGGCATCCTGTATCCAGTTTCTCACTAGAAAAATATGACCTCTGCTATCTTTTAAAATGCAGAACCCATAATAACCCAGATTTGTCCTAAATATAGTAGCACTCAGGTCTTTCTTAAAACCTTTTAACATTTGAGCTGAGTGCAGTGGTGCACCACTATCATCTCACTTCCTGGGAAGTAAGGCAGCAAGGAAGAAGGATTGCAAATTTGATCTTAGCCTGGGTAACTCCATGACTTAGCTAGAACGTGTTTCAAAATAAAATATTTTTAAAAGGATGGGGATGCCACTTAGTGGAAAAAAAACCTAGATTTAATCCTTAGTACTATGAAAGGAAAATGAAAGAAAGAAAAAAAGAAACAAAAAACCAAACAGAGACAGAGAGATGAAAGAAAGAAAGAAAGAAAGAAAGAAAAAGAAAGAAAGAAAGAAAGAAAAAAGAGGAAATTTTGAAGAATATGAGCCTTGTCCACCCTTTTCTATGTAATGACACTTTGTCTATTCTCAGAAGTGTTAAAAAGTACCCGTTCTTTCCAACTAAATCTTTATTTGTAACTAGAAGACTATTGGACTTTCAAAGTATATTTCCAAATAGGCTGCTATGATAAAACAACATATGGTCAAGTAAAGGATATAAAGAAGGTTGTTGTCTTTGAATCTATTGAGTGAGAACCTCCTAAAATATTCTCATGAACATGGAGGAGGCAGGATCTCTTTATCTCCCTTATAGAGGTATGAGGATGTTGCTTGTTCTAAGTTTTGAGTCAAATTGTGTCAACCACAGCTCACTGTACAAAGTAAAATCTTAAAGAAAATGTTTTTGAAATCATATTCATGTAAATATCTAAATATATTAGAAGGAGGTCATAGAACTCACTGGAGACAAGTGGAAAATAAAGAAGAATGAATAGTAATTGAAATTTTAAAAGGTAAGGTCCAATCTATGACCTAGAAACTTATTTCAAAGATTGGATTTAAGGTGGAAATCCAGTTGGATAAACACACTTGGTATGATTTAAAAATTATAGTTTAATTCTCAAATAAATTCTAGAAAATTTAAAGTAGGCAGGCCAACTAGCATATTTTTAATATAAAATGTATTAGTACATAATTGGTCACAAAAATATGGTGGACCATTCATTTAGAATAAAGTGGTAACAGAAAGCCTGGGTAAGCATAAACACAATACTTTTATTTTAAAAAATATTGGGATTGGTGAAGAAGGCAGGACTTTTCCTTCACTAAGAACACATCATCCACGCATCTGCGTGTTTCACCTGTGAGACTGACTCTCCCAGCTGCAATTAAGGCAGATACCTCTGACCCTTTCCTCACCTTGGTCCAAAGCTTGGCCTTCCTCTACAGCTCTTGTATAGTCCAGTTTTAGCAAAACTCCTTCAAAGGGTTATAGAAAAGCCTCCACCATACCTATATAAGCCCTTTTAATATCTGATAAAATTTCTCATCTCTCAACATTCCCCAGCTGATATCTGATTACCCTAACCTGCCTTCAGCAGGAATTGTGTTAGATCAGGTTAGCAAATAGCTAACCTAATCTAACAGCTCTCTATTATTGATGGGCCCAAATAGTAATTTCCCATCCAGTGGCCCACCCTCCTCAGCCGGATTCCAGCCTATGAATTCCCACTCATCCTTGCTATATTAAGAACTGACCTGAGTTCTATTTTCTTTTCTTCTCTTGCAATATTCCTGGTTTCTTTGACCCCTCCATACAGAAACCTACAAACTAATAATTTGCTTTTAGCATCTTAAGTTCTAAAATTCCTGTCTCTACTTTTGGTTTTAGGTACCTATCTTTTCAACCTCGTCATTTCTTAATGCTGGTGGAACCAGTTCTTCACACCAATTTCCAACTCCTGAAATGTGTAAGGGTAAGAATAATGGGAACATGTCACAGAGACAATGAAACAGCCATACTACCTGTACAGAAATTTGCAGTGCAAACATTGTTTGACACTCATTTTCTCACGATTAGACTTCAAATTTGAGAACTCTATATTTTAACATACTTTAGTTCTTCCCTCTCTATCCTGCCTCTCTTGTTCTCTATCTAAATATATATATTCACACACACACACACACACACACACACACACATATGCCAAGTACTGCTATTTTAATCTAAAAGAAAAAATGAATAAAATTAGCATTGTTCTAATATGGCCTACTGAATCAGTGTATTCTGTTCACCTTGGCAAACTTTTAATGATAGAGACTGTAACCTTTGATGAAGTTGTTTCTAATTACGGGTGTAATAGTTCACGTTAGGAGTTGTAAGTATTCCAGAACAGAGATTATTTTTGCTAGTTTGCAGTATATATGCCTCTGCAGACTTAGCTGAGAATTTATATTAAATGACTGCCCTCAGTGCTTCTCATTATCTTCTTTATTTTCAAATAGAACTTGCATCGGTCTGCATTCTGTTCTAGGCCTAGCGTAGAGCTGTGCCGTCTGCTTGTGGCATTGACCCTACATCTTCCTTTTCACTCTAGAGTTAAAATGAGCATTACTTTACCTTTCAAAGCCACCAGTAGAGCAAGGAATTCTTCTGTATGGGCTGCTGTAAAATGAAAGCTCTGTGTGCTTCAGTATAGTAAAAAAGCACGAGACTGTGGCATGAGAAAGATTTCTTTTGAGGCCTGGTCCTTCAACTTAATAGCTGGCTACTCGGGCTTCACAATACTTTGTTTGCTGAACTATACAATGGGGATGAGAGTCTCTGTTTCTCTAGGCTGCTACACTATTGAATGAGATTAGCTTTTTGAATAGCGATCATTTTACATGGTGTGCGTAGGAAAGGTTTTTTTAAAAAATGGTTGCTCTTTCTTTCGTGAGTAATTCTTATATGATCAATGCAATATAACGTTTCAAACATTGGCTTTTATGGTGAAATTAGAGTCCGGTTGTATTATGGTGCCAGGACATAATTTTATACAGTTTTCTACCATTTGAATGATGTTCTATACTTATTGAAAATGAAAAGATGGAGGGAAAGATACAGTGAGAGATAAAGGGGAGAGAGAAGTGAATTCTCCAGGGAGATAAGGGGTGGCTGCACATAGTGTGTTTTCTCTCTGGAAAAACATATCCAAGAGGGCCCAGGTAAATTATGTTACTAAAAAGCAAAGAAAAATAAGAATTTCTGCATTCTACCCAAAGACAAATGCCTTCTCATGCTAGTAAGTGGAAGTACAGTGCAGAGTGGTCTGGGTAGGAAAAGTAGAAATTTGGACTTTCGTGGTGGACCCCTTTGCTTTAAATATGCTAAGTAAGAGCTGCATCCTCTGTCCCACTATCATCTCCTTTTCATTCAGTATAGGACATTACTCGAATAATAGAAAGCTGTGTAAAATTATGTCCTGGCACCATAATACAACCGAGTCCTAATTTTACCATAAAAACAAATGTTTAAAATGTCATATTGCTTTGATCTTGTGAGAATTATTCTGTGCACATACAGCTGGAACACATGTACTTTGGTGTGTCCTAGAGTAAATGGTCAACTGCTAAATCCTCTGCTCACCAACTTTTACTTACCTTGTGCTTTTCTAATATTTTTCTGCCTCTAAGGATTCGTCTTGCCTCCGGTCTCATTAATAAAACCTGTTGTCCTCATCTATCTGCCTTGTGTCACACTAGCTCACACCCATAAGTATATTTCCTAAGGAAATTTTCTAGGTCTTTTTTCATCGACTTTGAATTTTGTCTTATTCATGTAAAGGCATCTCTCTAAGCTCTATTTCCTGGGTTATACCAGACATTCCTTCACCACTGTCGAAGATCCATCCCTCCTCTTAAATTTATTTTTAAAATCATACCTACTCCTCATACTCCTAGTCCTCTTATCTGCAAAACTGAGGTCTTGCCCACATTTTACTTTTTAAAAATGTTTCCAAATCTTGCCTAGTTGATTCCTTTCTTATTCTGTTGCCTTCCTTTTTGATTGTTCTGCTAAAATTGCCCTTCCACCATCTCCAGACTTAGAGGAGTAACATTGTTTTTTACCTCTCTTCCCAGATTCTCTGCTTTAGACCCTCTCTTACACAAACTGCTGCCAAACTTAACATATGTATTGAATCTACTCTCATTCTAATGAGTGTTACTACTCCCGTGCCTGTGGAATTCATTTCCAATTTTCAAGCTCTAACATACATTCCGTCTGCGTCTTGATGTCCAACTACTTCCATTCAATGTAGCTCTGTCTCCTTCTGTTCAATTTTCCATTGCTTCACAGAGTTTTCTTTTTGCATTTCTCTGCAAAAGAAATGCTCTTTCCCTTCTCGTAGCCTACAATGAGCCTGTCTATCCTTTCCTTTGCAACCCAAATGCCACAACAATTGATTCCCTCTATTTTCCTAGCACATTCTTAAAACTTCCCTTACCAAATTTATCATACTTGACATTGCATAGCAGTTTAATAGTCACCCATGCTCTTTTTAGCTTTTCTATTAAATTGTCCGCTCCTTAGGGATGAAGTTGTTTTATTCGTTTTAAAACAACTGTCACCTTTGTACTATTACTGTTTTTATAACCAGAAAAAGAGAGGACTAGGATTTTAGGAAGTAGCTATTATGTGGTAGTGTGTATTTTAACACGATGACTCTGAGAATAAGTTTGTTATATTTTATACTGATGTGAACTTAGTTTGGGAACAATTAAGAGACTAACACAGAATCATGTATGCTGTCAGCCAACCATCCAGTTCTGCCTGACTCCTAAACTCATCTTCTATCTTTGAGTCTATCTCTTGGGTCCTTCCCAGTTTTGCTATAATCTCATTCTATGACTGTGTTCATTCATTGATTGTGAACTCCAGAAAAGAAGGCTGGTCTGTAGTAGGTGCATAGCACGTACTTGTAAAATGGTTTTTGATAAATATGTGACATATGCTACACCCTGTAGGTTGACACTATTGCATTTCAGGGATCTACTGGGCAGTTTTCCATTCTTCTTTCTGTTACAGGTAATTACGAGGAACTGCTAAAAGATAAACTGAGCTAGGGGTCATGGCACATACCTGTAAGCCTAGTATTCTGGGAGGTTGAAGCAGAATTGAAAATTCCAGGTTAAACTGGGCAATTTAGTAAGACATTGGTTTCTGTCATTGGTACCATTAAATATGTAATGTACAAATAAACCAGGCCTAGTGGCACATGCCTATAATCCCAGCACTAGGGAGGCTGAGGCAGGAGGATCACTGCAAGTTTGGACTAGCTTGGGGTACGAAGTGAGCTCAAGCCCAGTCTTGGTTACTTTTCTCTCATTGCTGAGACAAAATACCTGAGGCTGAAAATTAAAGAAGGAAAGGTTTATTTCGTTCACAGTTTGTGAAGGTTTCAGTCCATACTCGGCTGGCTCCAAGCCAGAGTGGTACATGACAGAGGGCAATAGTTCATGATTGTGGAAAAAAGCAAAAACAACAAGAGCAAAAAGGGAGGAGCAGCAGCAAGCAGCCTCTTTCCCTCCCTTACACTGTATGCAAACTACCCTCCCTGGGGTGGGTATAGCACTCACATCCATAATCCCAGCATTGGACCATAAGTCAATCATAAACTCTAGAAGCCCACCCCATGACTGCATGAGGCTTTGCGGGGACATGCAGACAAATCATAACATCCAACCTGAACTGCATAATGAGACCCGGTCTCAAACAGGCAAAAATAAATAATAAATATTAAAAAAAGAGAGACCCCAATAACTTAGTCACATTTAAGTATTAGTTCCTTTTAGCTAACAGTGATTCATGCATCAAGCAACTGAGACGGACATCAAGCAAGGGTTTGCTGTTCAGTGCATGCAGAGGCCAAGCCTATGGTACTAATTTTAGAGCAAAAAAAAGAGAAAAAAAACAAAGAAAAAGAAATCCTTTACTGCCTATTCAACTAGCAAGGAGGTCAGGAGCTGAAAACAGAAAAACAGAGCTCAGTATTAGTTAGGTGATCTAAAGGAACTGAATATATATATGGAGAGAGAGAGAGAAAGAGAGAGAGAGAGAGTTACTAGGCTTTCAGGATCAGAAAGGGAGCACCCTCAACATCCATCTAAACACAGGCTGTGAAGGACCTTGCTCAGTCCAAGAGGCCGGAAGCCTCAGAACAATGGGGTCAAGGAGGCAGCACCCGTCTGGGAAGTGCTCCAGGTTTCCTAGAAAGATGCTGCTGGGAGTCCACATTGAAAGGCTAAAGAAATTGGAGTCCGCTATCCACAGACCACAGCAGCAGCAAAGGACACAGGACCTCAGGCAGAATGGTACTTCCATCACAGGAAACCAGCTTCTTTTCTCTTCCACCTGGGTCACACATCCACTGGATGGTGCCATTGTAACCAGGACTGGTCCTTGTGCCCCACATGCCAATCACCAGGTAAAAGAACTCAGACACACACTGAAGTGTGCTCTACTAATGTTCGAGGCATTTTTTCATCCAGCCAAGTTGACCACACCATTACAAAGCTTTACAAGTTCAGGTCTGCCTCCCTCTGATCAGTGGGTAGCAAAGGAGTCTATAGAAAGGAAAGGAGAGAAACTCTTGTTGCTTGAATAGGAAGAAGAAAATTAGGACTATTTTACTTGAGTTTAAATTATCATCTGCTGGAGAGTTTTAAGGCAAAAGCCCTGGCTCAGGGGCCCACAACAGATAAGGTTTAGCCACTTGTCCCAAAATACCAATCAGGGAGATGAACATTGCTGACATATAAGAAAGAAGCTCTCAGTAGCCTGACCACACTGTGAAGGAGAAGATAAAGAACTTTGAGGTCAGTCTTCAAGGAGTTGGCAGAAACCTTGAAACTTTTTGAAAATGGTAGCAAAGGCAGGGTCTGGCATGTGGTTTGTCAGTGTGAAAAATCTGGGACAGCCCATCATTGCTTGAGGAGACAGTTCTATTCCATTGTGAAATAGCTGCTCTTCCTTGGAGGGGGCATCCCAGTTCCCCTCATGTGGTAATTGCTCCTACCTGATAGGATGCCTTCCTCATGCAGAGATCTATAAGGCTCTGATTTCCTAGAATCTAAGCAGCCTGGGGCTTTAGAATAATGACTAAAGAAGTTTAAGCATCTTTTTAGGAAGGTCTGTAACTAAACTTTGTAAAAACTGGGAATTAGGTGTTCTTTAAATCCTGAAAATTACCTGAGTTGGCTTTATCTTGGTTTTTCCAGTTTTGAAAAGGGAGTAAGGATAGGTAAATATAGGGTGACGAAACCTTGTACTACACATACTCCTTACGTGAGTAAGTTGCTTCTGTGCAGAGCTAAGCATGGATCTGGCCCAGAATTTAGGTATTAAGGGAAACAGATACAAAAGTGAAAGTAGAAATGCCACACCTCATCCTATTTTTTGTTACCCATTCAGCATCTGCAGACCCAGCCTTTAGGTCCCCATTGGGGTATCTTTCACAGGTCACATGGCTTTTTTCAGAAGAGCAAGGAAATCATCACGTTTCCAGATTTTAAACTTTTGGTATCACAAGGTCACTGACCAAACAACCTAGCTGCTTCTATGCATGTTCACTCTTGAAAAGTGAGATTTAAGGGGCTGGGGATTTAGCTCAGCGGCAAAGCGCCTGCCTGGCAAGCGCAAGGTTGTGAGTTCAGTTCCCAGTACCGGAGAAAAACCAAAAAAAAAAAAAAAAGTGAGATTTAAAGCCTCCTGAGTGATGAGGAGGGTATCAGTGAGAAACACTTCAGACACTGTTATTTCAGGGATTAAATCAGGGTGTGTCAGAGCCCTGGCTGGCTTTAATACTGCAGGTGGCTTGGAGCTGTCATGGCATAAAGGCAAATAATTTACATAAATTCTTCACTTGCATTCACTCTATAACTTTTATAGAATGAGTGCAGAATTCAATTTAATTCTTTGGGACTCCTAATTAGTTATTTTAACAGAACATTTAAAACTTCTGGTCAGAGCAAATAGTGTGACATTTACTGTTTTATTGTCCATTCTTAGAGCCTAGAACTTTGCCCTGTGATGTATTATCCTTAAGTGTACACCGTTAGCGTGGGCACCATCCAGGTACTTGTTAGAAAAGCAGAATCTTGACCTGGGAGCTTGTTAGAAACGTAAGATTTCAGGTCTAGTTCCCTCCAGATCTTCAGAATAAGAATCATGATTTTGTAAGAATTCCAGGCAATTTATGTGTACATTAAAGTTTACAAAGCACTGCTTAAGACTGCAAGCTTCCTGAAGGTAAAAGCTGTACACACAAAAAATGCTGGAAACTTTGCTTTGCAGAGTAAATTCCTCTGGTGGAACAGCATGCTTGTGAGCAAAGGGAGATGCAGCCAATCACCCTTTCAATATAATCAGAATTAACAGGCAGCACAGTCTACAATTACTGTCAAGAGACCTTATTGCTCTCTCTTTTCTTGCCCTTGCCCAGGCCATTCCATTAACTGAGCCCTGGGAAACATTTCAATGACAAGTGCAGTAAATGGTTTGATTTCCCTTTCAGTTTATATTTGCAAGCAGAAAAGAAAGGAGGAGAACGGAAAGAACATTAAGAAAAAACCAGCATAATGTAAATGAGGCTGCTTTAAACAGCAAGCAATCAGCATAGGTACATGCCTTATGCTGTAGTCCCAAATGCAATCATTAGACTGCTTTCCCACTAGGGAAGGGGAAGACACTGAGCGCTATTGAACATTGCCAATTTTTATAGTGGATCAGCTTGAAATTATTTAGCACAGATGTTTCTGTAATTGTGACACACTGGGAAAATTCACACGTTCAATAGCCCTCTAACTCTCTCTTCCATCTGTGCAGTGCGATGGTCCACAGTTACTATACAAGGCCGTTATACGACACAGAGAGTAATGGGCTCTGGCTCAAGACCTATAGAAAGGTTCTCTTGTACCATCTGTGCTCCTCCATTTGCTTAGAGGTGTGTATGTTTGCACTTACTTATGGCTGTCGCTACCACATACCTAAAAGACTGCATGTGTTTCCTGTACTCTAGGGTCAGCAAAACTTTGCCCACAATGAGGACCTGGAGAAAATGGGTGAAATCACAAACTGGGATGCAGAAACCTTCCTTTGCTTTCCTTGGCTCCAGCCTTAATTCTAATCAAGGTCAGTAATGGCTGAAAGTTTTTTATGAGCTGCTGGTTGTTTGCTGTATGCAAAGTAAGCTAACCGAGTCATCTGGGCTCCCAGTGAACAGTTGTCCTTGTCACAAACCATTGGCTTCATGGCTTTTATCTGAGCAAAGAGATCTTGTAGCAGAACACGCTTTTGGAGTGTCCCACCCATGATGCTCTGCCTCTTCTCTCAGATCCAGTATTTTCAATCCAGGCTTTGAATCTGTGGGCCACTGGTACTCCCTAGATTTGCTCCATCCTCTCTTCTCTGTTGTTTGTCCTAGGCTTTTGCTCTGTCCTCTACTAGCTAGATTAGAAACTCTTTGAGGAGGGAAACATTTTCCTTACCTTGCTTTCTAACTCTTAGCCCATACAGTTCTCAATTTGTGACTCTCCAAAGAGAATTAATATAAATGTTGTTAAGAATTGTCTATTTGCACAGAAATTCTTTTGAAATCATATTGAAATATACTACAAATGCTTGAAGATTGTACTATTCTTTCTTCCACACAATGCTACATTTTTCTCTAGCCTCCTGCCTGAAGTCCCGTGGACTCTAAAAATCACATGCAAAATACCAAATTGTTTATCTGATTTTTGTCTCCTGCAACAAACTACAAGAACAGTAGGTATTTAAAACCACTCAGTCATTTTTAATATGACCTTAGGAACATTCTAACAGAGCATTTTCGGCTAGAGTTGCAAACATTACATAGATTTTGCAAGAAATTTGCAGACGGAGTGAACTATCCTGGCTAGGTTGCTCAGAAATTGAGGTGTACCTCATTATCATTACAGCCACCTTAGAAGAGCTAGTAAGCCAAATTAGGGAGCTAATTTTACCTTTAAACAATGTTTGCTAATTACAACCTTTAGAAATAGTATACTTGAGTTCCAACCTAAAGCAATAGGAACTTTTCTGATTCCATATTCTCTGTATCTCTACGATTATCCCATTTTAGCCTGAAGTTACACGTTGATATTACAAGAGTCAGATGCAAACATTTTGTGTAGGAGTAATAAAATCTTCATAAAATTATCTGATATAGATTGTTCCAGCAGTTTAAGACACACATGACTATATTCATCTGGCTATCCACATTTGGGAAAAATATACAAACACAAATATGGTTGGCCTATTGCTTATCTGTTTTTCAATCATTCACCCAGTTTCCATTCAACACATATATTATGTAAGCACTAAGCCAGAGGATTGATACAGCAATATGGAAAAAATATAGAACAAATGTAGATATTTTTCTTGTAAAAACTTTTAATACATCAAAGAGATAGGAAAACCAATGGACTATTAAAATAAAGTATGAAATGGTGATTCAGCATATGGGTAATACAGGATATCATGAAAGAACATAAAAGGCATGTACATCTCACAGCTTCCGCTAAGACATTACATCTTGAAAGATAAACAGCATTTTCCAGAGGTAGGGAACAAAAGTATGCTGCTTCAAAGAAGCACCTATAAAGCTGTAAAAATAAGGTACATAAGATACAATAATTTTGTTTTTAAATTAGTATTAAATAACTTTGGTTTTATAGACAACAGACCTATTTCTCACATACATTAGGTAGAATCCAGCAAAAGAGAAATTCCTAAAACCATGCTTTACAAGATTGTATCACAAAACCACAAGGTTTATGGAAAAATTGAATTGATTTGGATGTAAAACTCAAACGTTTCATCAGTGATACACACGAAAGAGGTAGGAACTTACTAATAATGGTGGTACAGTTTTATTTGTGTTAACACATTAAGAAATACATAAAAATCAATAACTGTGACATTTCACCTTGAGAAACATCTCAAGTTTCCTTGAGGAAGTAGGTAGAGAGAGGTAGGAGTTTATGACATATTGTGAAATACTAGAATTCTCTGAAATCAGATGGGACATTATAAACCCAAATGTGGAATATAGGTAGATATCACTAATCCAAAAATTCAAAATCTGAAATGATCCAATTTCCACAATTGCTTGACTGTAGATACAACATCACAAGTAGGTAATTGTTCACATGACTTCATGAGATAATTTTCCATCAGAATGCAAGCATATTAAAAATGCTGTATAAAATGACTTTCAGGCTATGCATATAAAATATGTAGGAGGCATAAATAAACGATATGTATTTGGGTTACATCCCCAAAATACTTCATTATGTATATGCAAATATTCTCAAATCAAAAAAAAAATCTAAAATCTGAAACAGCTTTTTATCCAAATTATTTCAGGTTAGGGTTACTCAATTTATATTGCCTTCACTTGGTTACCAAAACAAATTATCACAGATTTCTATGCGTCAAAGAGGTTTGGATACAATGAGGCTTAAGTTGCTCTTTGCTCTGTTTTCAATGCTAAGGTGTTAGCAGGGTTGTTTTTCTTGTTGGAGGCTCTAAGAAAGAACCAATCCATTTCTAAATTCTTGCAATTGTTGCAGATTTTAATTCTTGACAACACAAGTTAAGGTTCCTAGTTTTCTCCAGACATTTAGAGCAGGGCTCCTCTTAGCTCCCATAGACCTCTCTCTACTCCTAGCACTGGCTAGTGCATCCTAGACCAAGTAGCCAGGCATTAGATCTTTTAAGCACTTCAAAAACCTCTCTTTGGCTCCATCTCCTGCTCTGGCTGGAGAAAACTCTGCTTTTATGTGGCCACATAATTAGATTGTGGCTACTTGAATAATTCAAGATAAACCTTTGTCACTTAGGTTACTGATGCATAACCTCAATCATATTTACAAAGTTTTTTTCGTTATGTAACACACTGTGTTCAAGGGTTGCAGGAATTAAGAGACAGACACCTCTGAGTGGCTATTCTATCACAACGAATGTGTTTCACATAACAGAATGGGTTGAGGGATATGGCGGGTGTTTGAGGTATATGCATTGCGTGTTTTCCTTGCTGGGTTTAATTGGATGCAAATTTCTGTGTCCCAACTAGTGTTTCTCGTGGGTGAAACCATCCATAAACAAACATGAAATTTGTGCTATGTTCACATAGATTGTAAGATGTCAAAGACATTAGAACAAATTTGTGTTTTCCAAACAATCATCATAGAGGAACGGATGGTACATCTTTTAAGAAAAAGAAATTGAATGAAGCTTTTACAAATACGGCCATTGTGGCAGGCTCACAGGCGCAGTTGGTATAGAAGTATGCCTCACCTCAGACCTATGCTAACTGTAGCAATCTGGGCTAAGTATCATTTCTCTAGATCCTAATTTCCTTGTATGTAAAATAAGAGATGTGGCTAGATAATATCACAATTCCTTTTTTGATAAAAATAATTTCTGTAATAAATTTAAGTTCTTAGTAAATGTATACTAACCAGATTTAAAGAAGTGATGACTATTTCCATATTTATGTATAAGTACAGCTGGATTTAAGCTGTAAACCCTTTAGCCAGTGAAATGACATTTTTATATATCTGTGAAATCACAAAAATATTTTTGAATATATTTTGAATTAATATAGTCTGGTCCTTATGAATACACATGGAAAAAATTTGAAATCCATGGAGGAAGTGAAAAGAATGACAGGTTCTAAATATTAGCTAGTGATGGTGTACATGCTTTTTTTTGCTTTAGAAAAATAAGTGGAATAAAAGCATATTTTTCACTTGAGCTGGTGCCCTGGACACCTGAATGCAAACATTTTGATTTAGGTGTGATTTTAGGCATTACTGAAAATATCAGAAAGCAGAACAGAGAGCCTGTCACCCTCGTGAGAGCATTACCCCTTTTTTGCGTCAGTTCTCCTGACTGCCTCCGAACTGTCATTTAAGGAACAGACAGAGATATTTGTGCTCAAATGCTCAGCAAAGGCTGTTTGGTCAGAGATTAAAAAAATACTCTTCCCGGCACTAGTATTTTAATAAATTGAACATCTGACCCTTCCTAAGGTTCTTGTTAGGTTATACGAAGTATCAGTCAGTACTTACTAGAGAAACAGATGTAACAGAAGATATGCAAATATGTAAGAATGTACAGGATTGGTTTACGAGGGCCGCTCACACAGTCAGATGAGGAAGAGTGCAGAGGCTGTCTACACACTGGGGACCAGAGGATTCAGCCCGAGGTCTGGAGCTCATTGCAGTGTCCCAGGCTGCAACAAAAACCATGCAGAAAGCATAATAAAGGCCTTCCTTACTAAGTTTGTTTTGTAAATTAAATTCAACCTACAGATAACAGGAACGTGTCCAACAAAACTCCAGTTGATTCTGCTAATGTGGAATTCTCAAAACAGTCCTTCCTTTGCACACTCTTGGTCCTGATGATCTGTCTTTCACGGCTTGCGCTGAGACCCTACTAGTATCCCACTGCAGTCTGAGCCCTTTAGTCCTTCCCACTCTCACCACCCTCTCCCCTAGCCATCTTTCTCCATTGCCACAAGCTGAATTTCATATATCTTCTTGAGTTTGCTCATTGCTTTGTGATTTTTCCTCCTAGTACATATCATACCTTGCAGTACCCTTGTGACCTGCTTTTGTGGCTTGGTTACTGGACTGTAAACTCTAGGCTGTGTCTTGGCTCTCCTTCTGAGCATTTGGCACTCTGACTGTATTACAGCTAGAGCTTCATAAATGTCTGTTGATTAAATGTTTTCAATGGTGATGGCAATACCGACTGTCAAATAGAATCTCCCCAGGAGACCAGTTCAATACTCTAAACTCGAGATCACTCTGTACAGTATGAGTATTATATGTTTGGACTTTCAGATCATCATCAAATGATTTCATTAGAGTTGATACAAGTGATAGGCAAAGTCATGTATTCAATATCTATGTGGCCAGTTGAGTTCCTCAACTTTCCTTCACATATTAAGGTGTTTATGTCAAAAGTAGTCGTGTAGAAGAATGACAAAGCTTATGAATATTTATTATAGCCAAGTAGCATCCAGAAAACAATGTAATAATCTTTTTTCACTATTAACCATGCGTTAATCAATGTTATGATCAAATATGAAGGTCAGAGTATTTCACTTATTCGTCAAATGGAGGAACATAGAACCATATAGAAAAAAATATTCCAGTGTTGTTGTTCTTGCTTTTTTTTTTTTTAAATAAATTGTATTAGTACACAAAAAGGAATGCATTTGTGTTTTTGTACCCAGAAAGATATCTTGGTTATAGGATATTAAATATTTCTTTAAAGCCAGTTCACTATGCTTAATTCTTCTGTGGCTCTGATTCAATACTGAGATGATTCAGAATAAAAATCAACAGCAGCACCACAAATCAGTCTGGTCTGTATGAATGAAAATTTACATACTGATAGGCCTTACATCTCAGAAGTGATGGTGTCATGAGCCTTGGCTAAACTGATCTATTTTTTTAAAAATCAGTGCACATGGAGGCTATAAGAAAGAAAATACACATGATAGAAGTCATTAAAGCCTTAATCTGCATTGATTTTTCATGTTTTGATACTATGTTAATCCTAATTGGCACATGTAAATTTTAGTCTGAGCTCTACCATTGATTTTATATTTAAATCCATCAATTATCAAAGATTTTTGGACTTCAATCTCTTTTTATGGAAAATTAAAGAGTTGACAAAATAAAACCTAAGATCCTTCTCACCATTTTATTCTTTTTGTTCCCATACAATGTTTAAACTCTGTATCTCTGGTTTTGAGCTTTCACTTTAGCTCGCTTTTCTGAATAGCAAGAAATGGCTTGATTGTTATCTTTCTTTCTTATACTCTGTCTCTCTGTCTCTTTGTCTCTGTCTCTCTGCATCTCTGTGTCGCTGTCTCTATCTCTGTCTGTCTCTGTCTCTCTGTTTCTGTCTCTCTCTCTCTGTTTCTCTCTCTCTCTCTCTCTCTCTCTCTCTCTCTCTCTCTCTCACACACACACACACACACACACACACACACACACTTAAGCAGGGAAAGAAGAGGAATGCCCTCCAAGGAGATTCAGGTTTCACTTAATCAGAGAATCATGCAGAAGGGGTAGAGTTGTGGCGTGTGTTTTGTAATAGAATTGCATTCCAGAGAGCACAGCCTCCAACTTGAGAGCTGAAATGAAAAGTGGATCTAGATGGGGGATTAGTGCGAAACATAATGTCTGAATAAAACAATTAGTTATCCAGCAGGTTTCTATTTTAGGAGACATCTAAAGACAATAGAGACAAACGACATGAGAATTCCCTGTGTCAGAATAAAAGCACAATTGGGACTTGGGCAAACACAAGTAGGTTTCTCTTTAATAGCTACATAACTGGCTGGTTGTTAAACCTTTGAGCCACAGTTTTCTTATTCATACAATTGAGCTAACGATAATTGGTGAGGATAATTTAATTATATTATGGGCATAAACAGTACAGTGTCTATCATATGTTACATTATTGTGAATTTTCTGAAAGCAAATCCTATTATGATTCTATGTGTAGCAGTCAGATCAATACTTGTGCAATTTTTTTTTTATTTGTGAAAGGAGGATTTGGGGGCCATCATCCTTTGTGGGAATAAAATGTGCTGATTTTCAGTTCAGTGGGCCTCACGCTCCTAGCAATGGTCTTTCTGTCAATGTATGACCTGCTTCCATGTTATTTCTCAGCCTGGTTCTCTTTCTAATGCGTACGCAAATGAGGCTGACTGCTTAGGAAAGAGAGGTAGCTCATTTAATCATTCCTTTACTCTGTAGATTTTACTGAGTGACTGTCCCAGCACCCTGTTGTGTATGAGGACAAAATGGTGACTAAACACAGACATTTTCTCTGTTCGCATGATGCTTAAAATCTAGAGTTGAAGAAAGATGATCAAATTGTCACACCAGTAAAATTGATTTGGATAAGTTTTCCCAAGAAATGATACAGGGTACTTGGAAAATCCAGAGCGTTAGGTACCACCTTGAGCAGGTCAGAGCCAGACAGATCCTGGGAACACGATGTGCATGTCAGGGAAAGGGCATGGGATCAGGTGAAGCTGACTAACAGTCTGCTTACATTCTGGAGAGTAACGGAAAATTAAGAGACAGGCCAGGAAAGAGCGAGGAAGAAACATTTTATGTCTAGAGCATCAGATAGCCGATGGAGCATTTTAATGAGGAGAGGAGGATGGCATCGTCTGGTTTCTGTGTGCAGAACACAATGCAGAGGGGCCCAGGTGGCTGAGGCAGAACCAGTCAGAAGGCTGCAAAATAGCACAGACTGAGTTGATGAACAGAGTGAGGAATGAAGACTGAGACGGAAGTGCTATCAACTACAGGGATACTGACACCTCCAGAAAAGCTGGCTTGTGGAAGAAAATGCAGAGATCAGGCCCCATCGGGAGATCTAAGAAAGCTGTCAGTAGGCAACTCAGCCCATAAGATTGATTCTCAGAAAAAAAGGGCTGGAGTGGTGGTAAAATGGTGCGAGTCGCCTGCATGTGGCAGGCTCCAGAAGTCATTTGTATGAATGAGGGTGAGTAAAGAGGAGACTAGAGCTAGAAAAGGGGGTGGCGGGCCTCTCGAGCCTCTCTCACAGTCAGAGGCCAGGGAGAAAGAGGGGAGGCTGACAAGGGGTGAGGAAGGAGCCCAGAGTGAATCCAGGGGGTTTAATGAACTCACTTTCAATTTCAAATAAACGTCTGAAACAATTTCTGGTCAACTTGGACCCAAAGAATTATATGGAATGGTAATGAATTAATTATGTGAAATGATAATTTCACCCTTATTAATGAGATGAAATGATAATTAATTAACTCGAAAATAGCAGGTTTACCATAGAAAGTTTCCATATCCACAAACAACTCTTTGGTTGCATTGGCCTCGCATTTACAGTACCGCTACTTAGAGAACTTGACTCAACGTAATGAGGTCCATATGATTCTTTTTATAAAACTAGAAACCTTGAAATTGAAGGCAAGGTTTCACTTGCAAAATTACATTTAATTTAACCAACTCCTTGCTTATTGATGTCTATGCGTTTTCCTGCAGCTTGCAAAAACATGTTTCTTTTGATGCATCTGTTATTTATTTGATCATTAGCAACATTAAGGTATGATAATTGATCAATGGAAAAGGTTTGATTTTACATTTCATCACTGATTTAAATCTTATACTCTTTGGCATGGAGTAAGAGGGTATGGACTAAGAAAAGCTATGTCCTACCAGTGAATGGGTTAGCCTTGCTAAAAGAAATTTACGGAGAGCTACTTTGAGAGTATGCAGGTAGGCTGCTCATTTTCAAATCTATACCTTGACAATCAGTTTGGCAGCTATTAATAATTTTTGTTCAATTCATTTTTAGTATCACATGGTTGAAAAAATGTGAGTGTTAAACTCCATTACATTTTCTGTATTTGTCTCTTGCCATTCTGTTGAAAGGAAGTAGACTGTAAGCCATTATTATCTTTTCCTAATTTGGAATATACTAGTTTTTTTTCCTGATTTACCCAATGACAGGCTCATCAAGGTGTTTTCTGTGTTGCTGTGCTTTGTTTTTTTTTTTGTTTTGTTTTGTTTTGTTTTGTTTTGTTTTGGTTTTCTCCGGTACCAGGAACCGAACTCATGACCTTGCGCATGCCAGGCAGGCGCTTCTGTCGCTGAGCTAAATCCCCAGCCCCTGTGCTTTGGTTTTATATATAGACTTTAGAATACTTAATAATTTTTAGCCCACATACCTCCTTAAACTAGTCATAAAATCAGCCATTTTGTTACCAAACCAGGTAACCAACTCATTTCTTTGTAAGTGGGGCTCATTTTTCCAACTAGTTTTGCAGAAGAGAAAATTTTTGCACAAAGAAGTCAAGAGTGGAAGGTAATAACCAAGTTCCAAATCTGCCTCCTGAGATTAGAGTGTGGGGATATTCATGGACAGAGAAGAAGGTGTGGCTGGGGATGTAGCTCAGTGGTAGAGCACTTTGCTAGCTCACCTGAGGCTCTGGGAAAAGCAAAAAATAAGACAACAACAAAAATGAAACAGAGTGATTTCCGGCATGGGGAAAGGTGATTGGAGAGGATGTAATCAGCAGCCTGCACATATACCATCGGATTTCATACTAATAGGATGCACGTTCAGAAAATGGCGGCTTTGGTAGGATCTGAGGGTGGAAGTTTAAGCCTTCTCACAACAGAAGGCCAGTCACTGGGCAGTTGGGCAGGTCCAAGTGAAGCCAGTTGTTTCAACAAAAGTGGCCTTTTTGTTTCAACGAAAGTGGCCTTCAAGTCTTTGAAAAGGAGCCACTAGAATATTTTCGTCAGGAGCCCACGTCACTGATCTCATCTTACAAAGCTGGTAGGAGACTAATGATATGTTACTCAGCTGGCTGACTGGCAAAATTAGTGATTTTTAAAGTCAGCTAAAAGGCCGTAACTAAAAGCAAGAGAAACTAGCGGATTTACTTAGGTTTTTCTCTTGGCTTAAATTTATTTAAGAATCTCTGGTTTCTTTTGTTTTTCTTTTAAATTTTTTTTCCCTCTGTAATGGTTTGATCAATCTTCCATTCTTACGTCTGGTAATCTGAGAACTTTGTTGAAGAGAACAATATGTAATATAACAACTGCTGTTAATTCCTATAAAAAAAGGATAAACTTGAAGAATCTCTGGTTTCTTTTAGTGAGGGTTGAAAATTAGAAATCAAAATGGAGATGCGAGGTAAATTCAGTAGGGCAAATCTTTGTTAAATGAAATTCGAATTGCATTGTGTATTCTAGCCTCTGGAAAATAAATCAATCAGCCAACCAAGAAAGAAACAAAAAAACTAATTCTCAAATTGAGCTTATGTTGAATAGCAGAATGTAGGTGAAATTCCTGCAGCACTGCCTGCAAACATTATGGGACAGCCATTATTGTAATTTAGTACATCAGAAAGTTTCTCAAGGTTGGATTAATTCTTACATGAATTCAACACATTTTCAACTTGTATTTCTATAGACAGACTCTGAAATACTTAATTAGGATTTCACGTCTTTCAAAATTGCATTTCTTAAACCAGACAAGAATGTGCAAACATAGGATTGTTTCCCTAGTGTGAGAAGCTGAAAGAGTAAAAAAGATCCAAAATGTACAAAAGATATTGTGAAATGGGAAGAAACTGTTCAAAAAGATAGAGAAACTGGGATGGGGAAAGGAGAAAAGAAGGAAGGGAAAAACAAAAAAATATATACATATATAGAGATATAGATATACATATGATAGTTAAGATAGTTATACTACTAATTTCTCTTAGTTCACTGAAAAGAAAGTTCTAATATTGTGCCAATATTGTTTGGACAATTAAATGCCTATATCTTGTACTTGGAGTAACTAATTTAAAGATAAAAATATACAGTGTATTAACTATTGTTACCCTTCTATTATCTTGTTTTGAATTTTTTTTTCACTTCATAATAAGAAAAGGAAACGTGCATTTCCTCACATCTTAACTGAATTAAAACAAAGTAAGATTAATTTAAATTTTCTCAAATATTATAAAATATAATATCTCTAAGGTTATAAATTTCTTTCCAAGGTACAAACTAATTTTGCTATTTCAAATTAATAGCATATATATAATATATATATATATCTATATATCTTTCATTAATATGGAGACATCCAGAGATCATAAAATGTGCACTTGTTTTTACTAAGGTGCACACTGTGTTCTATTTAAACTATTATTTGCATTGAGAACATAACTCAGTCCAAGAGGATTGAGTTAAATATTTCCAAATCTGGTTACGATTAAATATGAAATTAAAATCAAATCCATTAAAGAGACATACTTTGTGATAAACTATCACTCTCTGTTTCTTAATCTACCTCACTTACAAAATAGTGTTTTTTCTTGCTCATAGGACTTATCAGGTCTGATATGTTCAGTGATTTCCTTCATTTGCTTCCTGACTTCCTCTTCTAAAATATATATTTCAGGAGAGCTAGGTCATCTGTATACAGAACTTGAATAGTACCTGATCTATAGCAGCTGCTGAGTACACTGTTGTTGACCTAGTAAATAAATCATACATAGTAGAAAGAGTAAAAACCCAGAGAGAACTGTGACTTCCTTTTGTGAGGATGTGTGATGGGAAAGTGTATTCGGGAGGATTTGGGAAATCAAAAGAATAAAGGAGTAGGATGGGGCTATGGAGAGAAGTAAGTAAGGCAATGAGGCTTGGGGCAAATGAGACAGAAATATATCAAAATAAGTAATGACTTAAAAGTAGTTCCTCTTCTCAGCATACTTCCCAGTTAAGTGTTCAGCCCAGTGTGGTGGTACATGCCTACAATTCCAGCACTCAGCAGGCCTCAAATTCAAGGCCAGCCTTGGTACCATTGTGAGAAAGCCTCTCTGAACTCTATAGTGAGATATTGTCTTAAAAAAATAAAGTGTTCGTACAAATAGAAAAATAAAGGTTTGCACTTTTTTGGTTGCATTCTGCTTTACCTTAAACAAATAAATATTTACACTATAATTAGAAATGTATTTCAATTAATATGCAAGCATGAATCTACTAATTAGGAGAATTCTGGATCATGAATGGAGGGTGAAAAAAAAAAGAAATGAAAAGAATTTCTATACACATGGGCCTAAGCATATTATTTCATTTCAACTTCACAATGACGTTCATTATGTTGGTATTTATCATATATGATTTTATAGAATTTAAATCATTTGTCTATATGTATTTCTGATCAACAGGTCTGATTTTATGTCAGCCGTGATTACTGAACTTACTTCTAGAAGGCTGTTAGCTGTTTTTTGGTACTTGTAATATGTACATGCTGCTTCCTGAAATTAGAGCCCCCTGATCCAGTGTGAGCTGGGAAGTATGTACCGTAGTCAGAGGACCAGTGCTGCAGATTACAAATCACAGACCAGTGCAGATGTCCAGCAGAGTCCCCACCACGCAGAGAGTGAAGATGGATTTTGGTACCCAGCCAATGTTCAGAGACAAGGTAGAGCACATCCAGGAAAGAGGTCAGGGGAATCTTCCCAAAGTAACAATTCTGGTCTTTTATAGGTTATCTTCACCTAGAAAATGGATCAAAAATAGAACAGAGCTAGCAGTAGTCTAGTATGAACCAGAACATCAAATTCAATCCAGAGAAGAGAGCTGGGTCATCCTGCATTGGGTTCCCTGCCTTCCTGCCTGGTGGGGATGAGAAATTGGGAGTTGTGAGAAGTCAGACAACACTGGGAATTAAGACTCTGAAGATCTTGTGTGTGTCTTGTAGCGTTTATGTGCGTTTGTGTTTTCTGTGTGAATGTGGATATTATGTGTTGTACATATAAACTAAAAATAACAATACTAATGAAAGAAGAAAAAAAGATCTAGAGATGGGAGGATAAGAGGAAAGATAAGAGAAATAAAAAAGATTCAAGATACGTTACACACATGTACCTACTCCCCAGGATGAATACAAATTTCACACATTGCAAACATACTAATAAAATAAAAATTTTCAAAATCTATGAAGTTTTGAATGTTTACGAATTCTTTGGACCTGAAGCTTTCTTCATTAATAAGGCAAATTCACTATGGAAAATAAAGATAATCTTTACTTTTTCCATAAAAAATAGGCATAATAGTTTGGAAGTCCTGACAGTGGTGGAACTCACAACCCTCCTTAGTAGAGACCTTCTTCCCTTCATGCTGCTATTTTCCCTTAAATGCCACCAACACCTTGATCATGACATTTACCACATTGCATTGCAATTATATATTTTTTTCTATAAGATAGCAATGACCTTGGATTGTTCTTTCTTTCTCTTCATCCCAGACTCAGCAGAGTGCCTAGGATAGAAAGTATTCTGCGTACTTTCTCCGCTAGCTGATTGAAAGACGTAGCACCTGTGAAAGACAAACGGTCACTTTTAGAGATGATAGTTTTCAGGTGCTGTGAGAAGGAAACCACCCCCCCAACCACCAAAAAAAACCCACCCTGCCATTATTTTTAGAAAATTTGGCCCCAGGATACCCTTACTTGTAAGAGAAGGAGTGCCATACATGATTGAATACTGACAGGATTTAGGGAAAGGTGCTTATGAATATTTTTTCTGTTTACAACTTAGTTCATCAATGTGAGTGTAAGGGGAAAACAAAGCTAACTTGTTACTTTGTAATGCTCACAGAAAGAGAAAGTGCCTACATGTTTTCTCCCAATGTAGAATCTGAAAGTTATTGAATTTTTGCCAAGTTTATAGAGAACATGTTTCCTCTGGAAATAAGCAAATACTAGGCTAAGTTTGCTGGAAGTTCTTTCCTGAAGTTAGAAAGAAATATTCTTTTGTCACTGCATAGGGGGGCATAAAATATTGTGAATAGAAAAATATTTAAAGACCAGAAAGTATTTTCTGAGGCTTGATGTGATGAAGCATTCTGATTATAGGAAGCTTTATTAACAGTCATTCCAAAAATTAGAATTATATCTGTGACACAGGGGATTTCATTATTTTTGTTTTTGTTTTTGTTTTTGTTTTTACTTCTAGTTTTACTATTTCTAATTAATAAGATTATATACAAAGTGACCTGTTATTAGACATATAGCTTTGAGCATCCTTTACTGTGAATAAAATTGTTTTTCACCAAGATCGCAAAACCAGAATGCCCTTTATCTTCTTCACTATGATTCTGAAACATGACTCTATCAGGCATTTAATCAACCTAAGGTTTATTAAGCTTGTGCTCCTAGCCAGGCACTTGAGTAACCCTTCAATTTGTGGATTCTATATCCTCAAATTCAACCAGCTATAGATTAAAGTCCTGTATTACGGAAAAAATATACAACTGTCCTCAACACATACTCATTTTTCTGTGTCATTATACCTTAAACTATACAGTATAACAACATAGCACTTGCACTGTATTAGGTATTACAGGTAGGTAGAGATAACTTACATTATGTGGGTGGATGTGTATGAGTTTGATGTAAATATTATTCCATTTGAAACAAGGGACTTGAACATCCACGGATTTGGTATCTGCAGTGTTCTGGAACCAGCCCCTTGTGTGATACACAAGGCAGCCATGAGCTCTGCTTTCATGGGCCTCACTACCAGCAGGGGAGATATGATTGCACTATGTATTAGATGATGGGGAATGAGAAAGTTGTGATCTCAACCTAAACAACAATCATTAGTCACAAAAAGGTTGAATTTATGTGGGCTTTACTTATATTCTTTTGATATTTGAGGCTAAATATTGTTTTAAAGAAATCCATAAAGAAAATAATGACAGTTGGATATGTTTAATTCCTGGCTCCATTTCTCTTTCTATGGTGGCATTGATTTAGAACAAATCTGTGCTCTGTTGGGACTTATCTTCCATAGCCTACTTTCTCATGTCATATTCTTGTGAGAATCTGATCACATTTTTAGCTATAAAATATAGTAAGCTACCACAGAAGTATTTAAAACAACATACATTGAAAACTCACCCTAATGATTTCATTACAGCACTGGGACATACATAAACCAACCTATAGGTCAGAGGGTCTCATTAAAATTCTCCCAGACTACTATACCCAGTCAGAGAACTGTAAAGTACTAAAATTTGACTTCCTTTTTATTTCATGTAGTTTCTTTTTTTAGGCTTATATGCTTGTAGTATATGATGATTACATCCAAATTGGTACATAACACATCTTAATACTTTTTATTTCCCCTTCCTTTCCCCTTCCTCCCACCTCCTTCTATCTCCTTTTCCCCAGAGATTTTCTTTTATCTTTTACAACCTAGAAAAATCACAACTCTTGTACTTTTTATACACATCATTAATACCTGAAAATATTCATCATAGAAAAATAATACTTTTTTTAACCAGAGAAGTGGCCATTTAAATCACAAAGGGGCTTTAAAGTTAAACTAATCTAGGCTCCCTTTGAAACAGTATCTGCCAGGTGGTGGCCAAACACCTACATGAATGTCCCTGACTGAGCATTGCAGCCTGTGCTCTTGCTGTCGATTTTAAACATTTGTGTTTCACTAAATCTATTGGAAGAGAAAGTAGATAAAAACCTTGAAATAATAGGA